>NW_024037049.1:4591771-5038757 GCF_015706575.1 Patiria miniata
GCGATTGGATTAATGACTGGAAGTTAAAGGCGGCTTCAATTTCAATGCGGCACCAGGCTGACTGTCACCCTGCATCGGCCAATCAATAATGATCCGGATGGTCCGTCAGGCGGAACCAGAAAAATTGACTGATGACTCAGAAAGAATTTTGTAGCATACATGAACGAAAACTGGGTACTAAGCCTTGCGCTGCGAAGTGCTGAGCTTTTATTGCACTGGTGTAATTGCAAAATTGGTTGAAATTTTCTCAGTAGCGTAATTTTGTTTCTGGATGAGTGAATAATATTGAAGCTTAAGGGATTTTCAAGCTTGTATTAGAAACATATTGCTGCACATCAGTTTAAAATATCATCTGACTCATAAGGTACATGTGATATGCAAAGACTCGTAACTTGTGAATTTGGAAATGGTGTACAATTTTTTGGAGGATACAGCAGTGAATAGTTGATTTTTAAATTAAAAAGAGATTCTAGATTTTGTAGCCTTGAAGGATAATACTTAGCAGAGCTGTAGTATAACTGATAGTGTATTTCAGTTGGGGCCAAACAAATGTGTTCCCAAAAAAAGTGGGTCCAAACATTTCCCCCCCAAATTTGATATGAAAAGCAAGGGGAGGGTGCACATGTATTGCTTTTGTTGAGTTTGTGGGTGGTGTATGCATTAACTGCCCTTTGTGCGATGTATACAGTTCACATGTATATGATTATGTTTACATGTCGTGAATGTAAACACATTTGTACTGTGGATGGAAATTATGAGGCAGTTATTGAACAGTGTGATGAAAAGGCACATTGTAGTTCCATGGTTGGTCTGACAATTGGTGTTGTTGTAACCGTCCCTTTGAAGGGTATAATGGGATTAACAGCTTAGTGGGATTAGCCTAACTGAGCTTATCACACTCTTTAGCTGCATGGGATAATCTGTATTGATCTGGATAGTTCTGAGCTTGAATGTCTGGTTTTTGCACAGTAATGCCACTTTCCTTGAATCATGGAGGATCGACAAATTTCTTCCTTCTCTAAAAAAGTTTCTGGAAAATTTCCAGGATTTATTACTGTGCTTGTATTAAAGTCATCTTGACTAGTTTAAAGATTGAGTCTTGCCCACACGCAAGCAAGTGAATTTGTTTCCAAGTGAATTTGTTCCTTGTAAAGCATTCAAAATATGGTGATATGCAAAACATTTATCATAAGATGGAAATTTTTTTTGCGCCGGGGTGATATAAATCAAGTTAGGTCTGCACTAGAAAGCAGAAGGTCGTGGGTTCGAGACACACCCGAGTGATTTTTTTCCAACTTTCACTCGGGAGGTTACACATTGAGTATACTGTATACAGTGTTTAAACGTCGGTGAAGGGCAAAACCTAATTTGATTTAAAACATTTATCAAAAATTGTACATCACTCCATAGCAATGATTTGTCAAGAATTTCATTGTTTTGAACCTTCCTCTTTTCTTGCTGTAGAGTTACATACATGTACATGTACATCATACCGTATAATGTATCTTGGGAAAAGGGGAAAAAAATCTCTTATGAACTATAATGTGTGCATACATCTGCATGTTTACTTTGTTTTCTACATAAAACTGTGTACAAGCGTTTGTGCATGTTTTTTTTTTATTGCGTGCATATCTTCGTGCCTGTATGTGGTGTTTGTTTTAATGGTGTGCGTGTATGTACATGTATACATTGTAACTGAATTTCGAAACCACATTATTTCCTGTTTGTCATGGAATTGAAACTGATTGAAATTCAAGAGCGTATGTTGTTTTGATACACAAACATGTAGTGTAATGTGAATGAGTGTCGAGGCCTTGACTGTATAATGTGGAATTCAAGTGGGTTGCTTATAATACATATGAAGTTCTAAAGAAAGTAGGGGTTTATGCCCCAACTTAACTATGGCAATGGTCCCAACTATGGCAATGGTCCCTACTATGGCAATGGTCCGAACTATGGCAATGGTCCCAACGATGGCAATGGTCCCAACGATGGCAATGGTCCCAACGATGGCAATGGTCCCAACTATGGCAATGGTCCCAACTATGGCAATGGTCCCAACTATGGCAATGGTCCCAACTATGGCAATGGTCCCAACTATGGCAATGTTCCCAACTATGGCAATGGTCCCAACTATGGCAATGGTCCTATACATGTACATTTGGTGGAATTCCATAGTTGGGACGATCCTAACTGTAGTTGGGATCGTCCCAGGAAGACAACATTTGGAAATCTGCAAACCCTGCATGCAGTTTAGTTATATCATACATTTGTGTATAATGTACATGTGTACATGCTTTATGTACAGTATGCATGCCTGAACATAACAAATACATGTACCGGTACACGTACATTTGTTGTGTATATTGTATGTTACGTGTATAAATCATTTGAATGTATCGGTATGTACAGAGTGCCTTGTATTTTGACATTTTCACACCCACTGCGGAGTAACGTCACACCATGTTACCGGTATACTGGTATTATTATTGCAAGGGAAAGCTATTTAAATTTCCCAATGACCCAGAAACTTCAGACTAGGGAAATTGAGTATTGTATTACACGTACATGTTGTACTTATATTATACATGTATGTTCATAGTAATGTTGTATGTTCATAGTAATGTTGTATGGTGATCGTGGCCAAACCGTGTACTGTTGTGTTGTGTGTAATTCTCAACTGGCGCACTGAATTTCACTGCATGAATTCTTCTGCATGTACACATACTGTGATTTCATGTCCATAATTTGATTATACAGGTACAGTGAATGTAAAATGATCTTGTGATAGTACAGACACCTCGGTAACATTCTAATACAGATTTTTAAAGGGCATGGTACAACATGAACTACATGTATTTGGTAGAATGCCAAGAAATGTCAACATGCACGCATTGACATGTACATGGTCCATGGTCTCTATGTACATAATACTGTACATGTACATCTACATGTACATGTACATAGGTTACCGATGTGAGTGTGTAGGTGTGTACCAAACAGTCATGCCTAGGAGGTTTACATTTTTAATGGTCATTATTGTACTTCTGAATGACTTGTACAATGTACTTGCAATATCATCCATTAAATCTCCTATGCAAACATTCTCTGCCAAGTTGTACTTTCAGTCAAAATCAATCAAGTGACTGTTTTCAACAGTTAAGAATTCCCAACCTACAGTGTACATAAAGCAGGATTGACTGGCTGTGACTGTTTATGTAACTTGATACAGCTTTGCTTCGACTGTGGGTGATTGATAAGCCAGCTGTGCCCACAACTTGCCTGCTTGGTGGGTCTGTTCACTGAATTTGACTAGACACAGTGCTTGCTTGACATATGATCTGACTGTTGGTAACTACCGGTATATGTGTTAAAAGTATAGCAGGGGAAGTGGATGGAAATTTTGACTGTCTGTGACTGTTTAGATTGTAGTAGGGTTAGTTACATGTACATGTAATAACATTCCCTTTTGTAACATGCCAACTGCACATGTATATGTACATCATGTATGTTTCTTTTTATGTTTATTTACACATGCATAACATGTACATGAAAACATGAATGATGCAGCCATAATTATGCTACCACATTTGTTGACATACAGTTATGAGAGTGATAGGAGTATAAGTTTACAAGCATCAGTATGGTGTCAAACACTGTTTCTCCTACAGTGCACAAATTGGTTAGATCCTTATTTCTTTGAATCTGTCTAGCCTTGTGGACATCATTCACACCGCAAGACTTGCCTAGTGGCCTTGGGGCATTAATGAGTACCACTACATGTATGTTTTCTTAGAAAGTCTTACAAAATCACAGCTGGGAATAGTTTGTACATGTACTTATAGCGTAAACAGAATTAGACATGTACATTGTACTTGTAGAATTTGCAAACGTGTACGTCCACTTGTGATACTTGTCATGATGGGGAAAGGCCCACCAGGATTTTTTAATCATAGATTATAAATTGTTTATTGAGCATCTGTAATCATTTTTGGACACTGCATGAAGCTCCCCTGAAAAAAGGTGGCACACAAGTCCCAAATTGTTTGACACAGATTTTTCTTAACTTTGCACAATTTTTGCTGTCATAGAATCATAACAGGCATCAACTGTTGTATGTTTTTAATCTTGAATAATGTTTACTAAATAACAGTTCATACTTTTCTATTTTGCATGAGAGATCGATCAGCACCAAAAGTACATGTAATTCAGACATGTATTTTGCATACATGTGTACTTGTCCATGTACTGCATCCGATTTCATCAAACTCTTCGTAACTTACGATGCATCGCAGCGATGCGACGCGTCGTATCTCTATGAAGCGTCGCAGCTGCGACGCGTCCTGCGATCCATTTCACTAAACACGTCGTAAGTGCGACGCGCCGTTGGTGTATTTATAGCACAACTCGGTGACTGTTTTTTGTATTTAGTCAGCGTACAGTAAATAGTCGTCTGATATTCAACAAAGAGTCGTCAGATCTCAGTTCAAAATTTGTTAAAACGTAAAACAAAATGGCGGCCGTGCGATGCAATTTTAAAGGAAAACAAGCTCTCATTGGACTGTATAGCTACTTTGAAATTTCAACTCTAACATTCCGGTCTAATTCATAATTATTCAGTGAATTTTCTATTTACAACTTTACACACATTGCCTCGGTATTATAATCTCGTTAATGTAATGTTTATGGCATAAAACTGGCTTAGAAATGACTCTTCTTATTTTGCGACGACCACTAGACACGTCTTAATTTGCGACGTGTTTTAAGCCGTTGTCAAGGAACTTACGACGCGTTCAACACATCGCAACTTTCGTGAAATGGAAGATACGACGCGTCGCGAGTTGCGACGTGTTACACGTCGTAACTCGAGTTGCGACGCGTCACAGCGCTTCGTGAAATCGGGTGCTGTACTATCACTACTAATATTTGTATCTTATTTCTGGTGCATACGGTACTTGTTAAGTGGTTACTTTAAAAAAGAAAAAGTGAATTTTGTACACATGTACAAGGGAATTTACAACATTTGCAAACATCAAAAAACAAAACTACCAAATTATTACGAAATATCTGACTGGACTGTAAGTGAATGACAGTTTAAACAAAATCATGGCACCTGGTGTGCTGACATTTTCTAGAAAAGTGGTATTTTTGTGTTCCTGACGTCTATAAATTGCTCAGTTTCATCTTTAGTGGGGTCAGGGAACCAGACTACAAGAACATGATTGTTTTTCTTGGGTTTTCCAGCATGAACCCAAAAGCTCACACAAGTCAGGGTAACAATATTTGCTATAAAATACTAACCCCCCAAATCCATCCATTTCTGAAAATTACAGCAAAAGCAAATGTTGTATATTCCCTTTAACATACACGTGTATAGATGCATGCATGTCATTGCAGATTTTTAACATTAATTTCCAGGATGCACACAAGTCAGCCTTGATGAATTCTAAAAATACTCAATAACCCTGCCAGTGTTTGTTTTGATAGCACTCATTTTTTCCTCTCCCTCAAGGACGTAATTTCTCCATCACTTTGCAGTCTGGTTGACTACATTGGATAGTCCCCCCCCCCTCCCTGTGGTTACTACCCAGCATGTAAGTAGGATATGAGAGTTAATGCAAGGTTAACTAGGGAAACCACTGTCCCAATTACATGGATTGTAACCACAGTGCATTTCAGGACACCGGCCTTGCAGGTCATGCACACTTATGTACTGGAACATTCTCCATGTCTCCATGTACCCAACTATCTTCCTGTTTCGTTCCGGCAGTTACCGTAATGTTCACATAATTGATTGACCATGCCAGTTTTTGCTCTAGATTTGTCAGGAGGGTAACATAGAGTTCTACAAGTGAGTTTGTGTTAAGATTCAGTTTCATTTGAATGAAACAATATGGGCAAAAACACCATGAGTTAGACAATACAATACTGCAACACAAACAAATATTACATCACCACTTCCAAATAGCTGTTGTTACATTTCACACATATGTATGTATTTGAGCTTGTATTTGTTGACAACAAAATTTCTTTTTTGCAATTCTTTTGCAATGATGGAATAGACCTTTATCATGCTGCCACCATTTCAGTCATGTTCCCTGTATCCAACAACAGTACTGAATGTTAATGTTTTTGTGCAAAAAGTAACCAGACTATTTTTCCTTCCAGTCTCGCTTTGGTTACATGTACGTTGATTTGAATGGAAAAAGCAAGATGGCTGCAACATGATAATGGTCTATGAACTAGTCTTAGGATGTGATTTTGAAGGGGAAAAAAATATGGGGTTTTTTTTTGGGGGGGGGGATTTTTTAACAAACATGTTGCAATTGCTGTTGAGATAACAAATTACAACAGAGTTTGCGAGGTATAAAGCCATTCAACTCGGGGAGGGTGGGTTGTTATTGGAGTAATATGTGCATACCTTCATGTACGCAGTACCCATTGAACATAAACATTGTACATGCATGTACAAACTACAATGTATTCCCACATCCATGTACGGTAAGATGTGTTCACAGAAAATTTAAATACCGAAAACTCAAATCACATGTACATGCGTAAAAATGTGTTGACATGTATTTGAACCCATATGTACATGTACGGTATGTACATAAATGTGCATGTTCATACATGTACATGTACATACATGTACATGTACATGTGTGTACAATTGAGCAGTAAGGATTGTAAGGCCAGCACATAGGATCAAATCACTTCTACTCCTGCAGTTATCTGATGAATCAATTTTAGTCAGTCATTCATTTCATTCTGGGCTTCTTTTTTTTCTGTCTTGCAGGAAAGGCCGGGGACAAGCTCGCTGACGTGTCCTGTGCAGGAAGAGCAACATTTAGGAGTAGATCTCAGTATGACTCAGCCGCACTGAGCCTGTGGCAATACTCTGGCTAGTCACACACACACACACGTGTAGGATTAGCGAGCTGTGATAGTAAGCTACTGTATGCAGTGTTCCACGCCTACTTGCAATCTTTTATGCACGGTGTCCCCCTAGAGATGCACTGGCTTCACTGTGCTGCTTTAATAGCTTAGATACTACGGTGCTGTACAGACATGTGCACTACTTGAAGGCACTACGGCACGGTTTGGATGACAGAGAATTTTCATTGAGTCGTGGATACTGTCTGTAAGGATCATTTACCCAGATATTGCACGCGTCAGTCGACATGGACGTAGCGAAATGTGAAGGAAAGTGTTAAGCTTGTGTTCTTGATATTTGCATACATGTATGTGTAAACATGTATGTATAATTCGAGAAGTGAATTTTGTTTGAATGCCTATGAGTGATTTATTGAATTAGAAGGCTGTTTACATGGATCATCAGAATGTGGTGAGTGTATGGCCAGCTTAACTCCCTGTTGGAAGTGACCATGTGATATAGCCTGGAGTTGACTTTTGGAGCATTGTGCATTGACAGTGAAGTTATTATTTATTGGTGAGTAGTCTCCATGATGGGGAGTAACCCATCCTCATTGGACCCTCAAGAGGGGGACCGGGGAGGGGGCACCAGTGGTAGCGAGACCACCTCTCCACTTCCACCCCGTGCCGGCCCCTCTGCCTCTCCGCCCGAATTTCAGCGTCACGGACCGTCGCATTCTCGTCAACCGTCGCATCATCATCTGCATCCTCATGGAGATGAAACCTTGGAGCTCCCTTCCCAACCCCAGCCCCCGGCCAAACACGAAAAGGAGAAGAAGAAAAAGACCAGCCTTGCCTCGCTTAAGAAGCGCATTGTTCGCAGGAAGAGGACGGGCAAGTCTCTGGACCACGCCCGAGCCATGCGGGAGATGGCGTCTGGATGGAACCACCCGGATGTCTACGCACTCGTGGAGGAATATGACGCTCTCGCAGCTCTGAAGGAACTAACCATTCAGACCGACCTGGCTCGCCCTAGTGCTGCCTCCTTGAAGGACGACCTATTGGATCTGTATGACTATAAATTCTGCTCTGATATTGACTTCATATTCCGTGACACCGTTTTCCCCGTTCACAGGGCTGTTTTGTCCTTTCGGTGTCCCTACTTCCGCAAACTCATGTCCCAGTTTCCCAAGTACGGAGCCAAGGTGCCGGTCAAGCTGCGATTAAGTGGTGTCAGTGTCAGTACCTTCTCAGCCCTGTTACGTTATCTGTACTCCGGGGATTTCATAGCTCAAGACTCGCGGTTGGACAGCCTGGACACTCTGATCCAGCTAGGGGAGAAATTTGGCACCCCGAGCCCTCTCGAGCACGATCTCAGGCACTTGCTTGAAACGGGAGAATTCACAGATGCTGTGCTTGTCTTCTCTTCTGACTTGGAACCGGAGACATCGGAAGTTCCTACCGAAGCAGCTTCGGCGCAGCCAGCACCGCACAAAACCAGCTCGCTGCGATGCCACAAAGCAGTCCTGGCTGCGCGCTCCCCGTTCTTCCGCAACCTCCTCCAGAAGAGGCAGCGATCGGGGGAGGACTCGACCGAGAGAACGTTACAGGCGCCCACCAAAATCGTCCTGGACGACTCTATCATACCAAAGAAGTACGCACAGGTTTTACTGTACGCCATTTACCAGGACGTGCTGGACTTGTCACTGGTGTTGCCGGATAGCCCAAGTGTTGGGAGTTTAGGGGAGGCCCAGGCCATGGCGGCAGGCAAAGCACCCATGAGTAGAGTGGAGATGGCCATGGAACTCTACCAAATAGCAAGGTTCCTGGACTTAGGATCTATGGCACAAGGTATGTATACATGACCACAAATTTCATGGGCAAATCTTGAAACTAATGATCGGGAGGAACTGTTTGATACCAAATCTTGCCCTCCTAATCACCATGAATGATTGTTTCCATAACCCTAACCATGCTAAATCCAGCAACATCTAACAACAGATTCTAGTTGACCCTGTTCCATTAGGAAGACTTTACACTTCAAAAGCTGTTTGATTGATGTATTCATCATAGTCTTTTAAAATAAACTTGGAGCAGGGTTATGGTTTGAACAGTATAGTGGACATCAAATACAATTCCAGTCATGTGAAAGGAAAAAGTTCCTTTTTAACTTAACTGCATTTTTGGTTGTGGTGATGTTCCTTCCTGTTAAAACCAGGCCATTTTGGGGGTATTTTTTTTGGGGGGGGGGGGGAGAGGGGGAAATTTTGTCGGGAATTTGATATAAGAAGCAATACTGCTCCATGCATTTCAAAGGGTAAAATTTGACACCCAAAATCTGACAAAAGTGACTTTTGAGGTGGCATAAGCACATAAATGGACTGTCGGTATAAAAAAATTGTCCATACCAAAATATTGTAAATGATTGCAAGTGTCTAAATGTCTTGTCATGATTTCAACTTCTGAACTGTACATTTCACTATCCAATGGTCATTGTCTCTGTGTTATCTGACCAGAGGCAATCAGATCTTGGGGAAATAAAACGGCAATAGCCCTTTTTACAAGTTACTTATAGTGAGTTTAAAGCATTTATGCCCACTGCTGACCGCAGTCAGCCAACCGCAGCAAGCTCATTGGTCCAATGGTAAGATGTCTGCCCCAGTAAGCAGGAAGTTGTGGGTTCGAGTCCCGCCTGAGTGAGCTTATGAATTGTTTTTAGGCAAGAAGTAAGCAACACTGAGTATCAAATCCAGGCATGTGATCACCATGAGTTTCCCCCTTTAAAGAGGTTGTGGAATGCTCAAAGACATTTCTGTCATTTTTCAGGTATATGTAGCCTAAGGTGTGATGAAGTAAAAACGACTATTGTGTCTGTCATGAAATGAGTACAAAAGGTACTTCTGAGAGCTATTTTTCAGGTCCTGTTTCGACCCGAACGTGCAATTTGTGTAAAAGTTGTCGTTGGGGGCAGCAAACAAAACATAGTAAATCGTGACATAATAAACAGGACTCCCGATGCAGCGTAGTATAAACGAGTCCTGTTTATTACGTCACGATTTTTCTCATTTTACGAAGAACCCGACGACTGTTGATTTCAATTATGCGCTCGCCGACCAACAAATTACTCGATAAATTTCAGTTCTATAAACATATAAACGCACATTACAAAAGAATCGGACTTTGTCATATGATATATATGGGTCTACTCTACAATAAAGAAATATAAAAAAACAAAACGACTTTCAGCATTCCACAACCTAATGGAGAAACCATTGTGCATGCTATTGTACAAGGCAACCACCCCGTGAAGGATTATCTGAAAAATAGCTAGCACAACGCCTTCACCATTGAAGGGGGCCTTTGTGATGGAATTGATAGTGTGCTCAGATCGGTCTTAATAAAACTATGTCCGTGAATGACAAAATCATGTATTAATTCCTTATATTTCTGATCAATCTTGCACAGCTTGTGAAGACACACTTGCCAATGCCATCAGCACAGAGAACCTGTCCTCCATTCTCAACTGGAGCGCGGAGCCCCACGGTTCCCGCTGGGTGCACCGGCAGGCCATGCACTACCTCAGGGAAGAGTTCTCCACAATCAGCGGCTCCGTGGTGCTCTTCGAACTCAGCAAGGCGTTGCTCAAGAAGGCCATCAAGTCAGATTTCTTGCAGGTTGGATAGAAAGTTTTGGTGGTTTTCCTGTGATAATTTATTGCTTTCAAACATGCAGCTCATGTTTGAAAGCAGCTTGTCGTAAAAATTGGGCTACAGCATGGGTGCCCTTCCATTGCCTCATAGCACATTCCAGCCCTGCACATCATGCTCACATCAAGGCATATCAGACTCGATGGGGCATTCAAATTAAATGGTCCAGTGATCAGGATTTGCATGCACAATGAGCTGGATGAATATTAAAAACGTATTAAAATTTGACATACATGTACCTGACTAGCTGATACTAGAAAGATTTTAACGATGCAAACTTGTACATGTGTACGATTGATAAAATTGGTGTCACAGGCATTTCTTTGCATCTTCTTGAGACCAGTTACATTTTTCAAGTAATGCTATTCAGATATTCGCGGTGGATGATCAAGTATTTAAATATTCAATGTTTTTGACATGGCCCTACAAGGGGCTGGGCCTTATGGGTTGGCTTATTGCTAACGACATGTATTGCCAGGAATTGACTGGCAGGGGAATTGTGAATAGCGAGCTGTCTCCCCAAAGAATTTGAGTCATGACTCTGAAATCAAGTTTGGAATTGATGTTAATCTGTTGTGATTCATAGTATCGGTCTTTATTTTCTTTTGCACTAGGCCAGTGAAGCTGAAGTTCTGAAGGCTGTTGTGAAGTGGGGAGAGCACCAACTCATTAGAAGGATGGAGGACAGAGGTAACATTTCCTTTAAAAGATCCTAGCCATGGAACATTAGTTCCACCGGGCCTTTTTTGAAGGATTTCTGAGGATTAAGGCTGTAGACCATTAAAGTGCCAGTTCATGTGGGAGGATGTGCTGTGTTTTTCCATCATTTCTGTCGGGTCGCGTTGGTTTTGGTTTTGTGTTTGTGATTTTCAGGTCGGGTCGGGTCGGGTCTGATTTGGGGAGTGTAGATCGATTTTGGTTCAGATTTGGTTTATATTTTTAATATTTCGGGTCGGGTCGGGAAACCATCCTGTGAATAACCTGAAATAAACCGAAATAAACTGAAATAGTTGGGAAATTCACACGGTGCAATATTATTACAGATTTACTGTGCCCGGTACGACCAACACCAACCCACCATGCCAATGTGCATGCGGTTTGCGGTCTATCACGCACAGTCTATAATGTGTAGGCCCACCAGAAGGTCATGTTATGAGTCTTCACTGTACAGTACGGTACGATTTAGTTACTGAGAGACGGCAATTTTTGGTTCGGTCGGGTCAGGTCAGATTTGGGTTGTATAGATCGATTTCGGTTCAGATTGGGTTTATATTTTCAATATTTCGGGTCA
This sequence comes from Patiria miniata, assembly GCF_015706575.1. Taxonomy (NCBI): domain Eukaryota; kingdom Metazoa; phylum Echinodermata; class Asteroidea; order Valvatida; family Asterinidae; genus Patiria; species Patiria miniata. The sequence continues at coordinate 4,603,643 of NW_024037049.1, forward strand.
GTTTGGCCTGATCAACCTGACCCAATGCACAACATTAAAGGTATAGTCCATCATTTGTAATTTGTGCATTTTGTTCGTTTGAAGCAACACAAGTTTTCACAATCTAAAGAAGGATGCTGAACAACTAACCTGATGAAGTTTCAGCTCAGCTTCAGCTGTACATTTTGAGAAAACAACATTCTAGGTTCACGATTTCAAATCAAAAGTTGCTGAATCGTGTTTTGAATTGGGCCTGAATTCAGCGTCCGAGACACGTTCTCACTGAGCCGATTGCAGCTACGCGATGTCGCGCACCGATCCGACGAATTATAGCAACTGCGCCCACGTGTGCCTCATGTCAACGCCAGCTGAATAAAAAAACAAACTACTAACAGAAATTTCCAACGGTGCGTCTTAAGACGCACCGTTGGAAAGACCCTTTTTCGTTGATTTCTTCAAAATTACAGCAAGGGAGTTTAGTTCCCTTACTATCTTTCAAACAAGTATGTTTTTCCTCAATAATAACGTCAGTTACTTTTTGGATAGCTGCAAATGATGGACAATAGCTTTAATGTATAGGCCTACATTATACTGCATGCCATCCGCACTGCTTCTGCATATCATCCTCACTGCTGCAACGTGTTGGAGGATTTTGAAGGATTGAGGCAGTGGTTAATCCTCCACTGAACAAATTCAGGAAATAACACATGATTTTGGAGGATTGCTGGAGGATTTTACAGGATTTAGCATGCATCCTAGCCAAAAGGGCCTTGTGGTTAGGTTTAAAAGCAGGTTAAAAGGGCTTTTTGAGCTTGATCTGTTTCACGCATGTAATTTGAACCGGGTGTTGCATTTATTGATCTCTCCGCAGAGCCCAACCTGGTGAGTAACACCCAGCACAGCGTCAGTCGCAAGGGCATCAAACGGCGGGACATGGACAACAAGGAGTTACGGGAGATCATCAGCGACCTGCTGCCGTTGGTCCGACTGGACCACATCATCCCCCGCAGTCACGAGACGCTGACCAGCGCCATCAAGCGGGGGCTGATCCCGACCCCGCCCTCTCACATGCTGCCTGGGGATGAGCTGACGCCCCAGCACAACCTGTGGATCGCTGGCAAGCGACGGCGCAACAACCCCCGGCCCAGGCTCTTCACGCCTTACGTGGAGGAGGCAAAGGTACCGGTACCTGCGCACATTTTTCACACATGGTTTTCCTTTACAACATAATTTTATAAGCACGGCTGTCCAAGATTTGTGAGAGAAAAAAAATACAAGCTTGCTTGTGTGAAACTCTGAGCAACAACCTCCTGCTGTTTAATGCAGATGTCTTAAACATTTGACCACTAAGCTTCCCAAGGTCGGCTATGTCTTGCCTGAGCACCTCAAAGGTAAGCCCCATTATTATGGGCCCTTTGAGTGGAAGAGAGAAAGATTGTTTTTTATTTTTCCTTATTCTTTTTTTCGCAAGTACAGCTTTGCTATTGTTCCAACTTAGCGATTCCGTGCAAACAGCTGATATTAATGTAGCCCTAACCCCTTGGGTATCTTTCAGGGGTGTGAAATCTCAGCTATAAAGCTGATTTCAGCTTTTTTGGTTTTGGATTTCAGCTTTTTTCCCTCACTTGCTGTGTACAAAAGTATAGGAGATTTCCAAAGTTCAGCCTTTTTACACCTTTTTCAGCTATTTTCATCAGTGGTCACTCACACCCCTGATCTTTACTAGAAAGTATTCCGAATCCGCCAAAATCCACCAAATATGTCATGCCAAGAATGTTGGCATTGATGACTGCTCAGTATGGAGGTATCCTGAATCTATCAAAATCCCGCAGTACCGCTAGGTTTACAATCCTTAATCCATCAACATTCCCCAGTTTTCAATACGGAGGTATCCTGAATCCGCCGAAATACAAAACATGGATTTTGATGGATTCAAGGTGGTTATGATTAAATGAGCTGTACTGCCCGAAAATCACTGACCCTCCTATGCATACATGCTTTCTGTGCAAAGTTGTCCTTTCAGTCAAAATCAATCAAGTGACTGTTTTTAAGAGTTAAGAGCTCCCAGCCTACATAAAGCAGGACTGACTGGCTGTAACTGTTTATTTAGCTTGATAAAGCTATGCTTTGACCTTAGGTGATTGATAAGCCAGCTGTGCCTACCACTTGCCTGCTTTTGTTTGTTGACTGAATTTGACTAGTTCCAGTGCTTCCTTCAAATATGATCCGACTGTTGGTGACTAGCCTGTGTAAAAGGCATGACAGGGACAGGATTGATTTGCTTGATTGTCTGTGACTGTTCAGACAGCAGGAGATTTAAAATACCTCAAATAAACTGAACAAAAAATTTGCAGATATGGGTAAACATTCAGAACAATAATTATATCAGATAGTTTCTTGTTTATAACCAATTTTGTGTATCAAAATTGTCTACTCAATCACATGTCAAATAAGTCACGAGGGATCAATTTTTACAAAATTATGGTGAAACCTTACACACATGTGAATAGATGTCTGGTAACTTGAGACTGCATGATTATAAGATAGATTTTTGTTGGCTGTTAATGACAGCTCTGGTGTTTGTCCTCGTCAACCATTCTTAATATGCATTGCTCTTACCTCATTACATCTTCTAACACAGAGTATCCTGGATGAGCAGATGGTCTCAGACATTGACTCGGTTCGTCTTCGTCGCATCCGCATGTCGTATGTCCCAGACGCCCTCTATATGCTAGAAGACAGGGGCGAGTGCTCATCAGAGAGCAACGCGAGTCGGTTACAGTCATGTCCGCCCGCGGGTGTCACGAGTGCATTCCCAAGTAAGTATACATGTTTGCCAATCACAAATCCAGAGACAAGTAGTGAAACTTTTCAGAGCACCCCACTTTTTGAGGTCTCTGCCATATACCGATAGAAACCATAAGTTTTTGAAATATTGCAGTTTATTTTGTCAAGCACATGAACCAAAATTGTGAGATACAGTCAGAAGGGATACGCAGGAAGAACACTTGTATTAAACATGTATGTCCATCATACATGTATCTGTGGTCAGCTGTTGGATTTGCGAGTTGAGTCTCAGGCAACAGGAGTGGTTCCCTCTTGTTTTCACTTTTACTCTGAAGCAGTGACAGGGGAGGATAACTGTGAGGCGTTCTGGCAAAACGAGACTGGGCAAAGGCCATAGTAAAGAAAAAAAGAAAGAAAAGAAATGGGGTTGATATTTGTAATCTTTTATATGTCTACTACACATAATTTATAGAAATGGTATCAAAATTGTGGAATAAAAGTGTTTTTAAAGAAAAACATTTGGCATCTTTCACTTTCATGAATACAAAACTCAAAACTTTAATACAAAACAGTATTGTAAGGAGAATATTATTCTCTTTCATAATACTCGCAAACCCTCATTTTGACCTCTGCCCAGCTCCATCTCATTATGCAAAAACGCCTCACTATCAGTACTTTTTGGTCTCATTTTCAACTGGATTGTGTTATCCGTCTACATCTGTTCAGCGAAAAACATTTTAGGCAGACGATTGTTTCTTGGAAGATTGTCACTTTGCTTGACCCAGAGGGCCAGCCTATAGTCCTTTTGAACATTGACTGACTGTCGCTTGTGAAGTAGACTTGCTCAAGCCTCACATTGTCCCCAAAATTTGACTCCGATGACTACCAAGACCCCATATACCAAATTGGTCTATGACCAACTTTACTAGGCTAGCCTAGTCTAGTTTTCATATTTCACTGTTACCTAGCCCCATAAATGTGGCCAATTTACTGGACTACCTCCGTAAACATACCGGTAGGCCACACTTCCACCACGTACAAAAACATGTCGAACTTTGTCAAATTTTGATTTTCACATTTAGGCTTAGTTTGTAGGTTTTTTTGGCTTGAGAAGCATACTCACCCTTTTTATAGGCTAATAGAAAAAAGCAGAAATTCGACCTTAGCTGTTGATTGGTCAATCGCTGTTGTAATATCATTTTTGTAATACAACAACGGGTTCCCGAACACCCTATAGATGGCACCCGCAGAATAGTCAGAATCTGGAGTGCTACCGTAGGTCAAGGCTTAAAAACCGTTTCAGATAATTGTCCCAGTATGTGAATGAACAGAAGTGCTGAAGTTCATTTGGGGAAAACCACATTGTACACCTGCCAGATTTGTTAAATAGCGCCCTCTTTTGTCAGCAACTCAATTGACATCTCTACATGTACATGTTATTACATCGTGTGTATACATGTACATATACATGTACATGTGAACCTGGAGTGTTTTTACTTATAATGTACATTAATATCTCTAGAATAAACAGCACGTTTGTGGATTTGATTAAGTACGTTTTATTACCTGTCAAATGTAGGAGAATGAAGTTTATTTATTTTTGGCAAAGAAGGAAGATTTTGTTTAATGCATGTACCGGTAACTACGTGTACATGTAAATGCTGTAAAAGGCACAGTTCTGGAAAATGCATCATTTTGAATTTTATTCCATCCAGTATGAACTTGCATACATATTTTTACTGACACTTTCACAGGCCTTCATTCGTTGAAAAATGTGAGGCATTCGGGCAAACTGAGATGGAACTGGGCACAGGTCGTAGTGGAGAAAAATGCAAAAAAACTGCATGGGGGTGATTTGTTTGTGATTTCCAGATTTATGCCTACTCATATTTGTAATCTTTGATATGATGTAGTATAAAAAATGTGGAATAAAAGTGTTTTTAATCCTAACCCCTAGGCCCTTTTTGCTAGGAAACATCCTCAATCCTTCAAAATCCTCCAATATTGTGCAGTTGTGTTCTGAAGGATACCCCACTGCCTCAAACCTTCCTCCAACAGCTCTGCCTCTCCAAATGCATTCATCCTCAATCATCTAAAATCCTCCTCTTCTTCAAACACCATTCAGCCACAATCCTCAAAAATCAACCGGTACTGAATGTTCATGTGCCCTCAATCCTCCACAATCCTGCAAAATTATAGATGTTGCATTCATCCTCAATCCTCCAAATTCCACCAAAACTGCCTAGAGGACTTTGGAGGATTGAGGAGGGTTAGAAAATACAAAACTCAAAACTTTAATTGCCTTTTTTCAATATTTTACTTTTTTGACCATATAAATGTAAACTTCAAACAGCCATGACTTGTCAATAGAGTGTCCGATTGAAGTGCAACAAACAGTATTGTAAGGAGAATTTTATTCTCTTTCCCAATACCTACAAATCCTTATTTCAACCTCTGCCCAGTTCTGTCTCATTTTGCCAGAACGCCCCCCAAATGTGGTGTTTGCCTTTTACAGAAAGCTGTTGTTGGTGCCACAAATCCTGGTTTACCCAAAAGTCATCATTGGAAATACAATGTACTGGTAGTTGAAATTTGTAAGCATTTGTTTTTTTGCATGCCACAACGACTCCGCAGTTTAAACTGTTTGGCACCAGAATTACGCGTTTTAATTCCCCTCAATCTTCCAAAGTGCTTTTGTGTTTGTGTGGAACTGCATGCAAGTGAAGGTCGGATGATTTAACTACCGGTACTGGACAATAATATGCAGGATGTCAACCTTGAAGTTGAAGTTAAGTGACCTCCTGAAGGCCAAACGGTTAGGTTCATGCTGTATTAATTGTCCGTTCTATTATCAAAGGTCATGTACATGTGTAATTGATGGCCCCACATTGACTTGTAGTACACATGTATTTAATAGAGAGTCTTTCCGTGAATCTTGTCGGTAAGAAAATTATACAGCCTTATGGTTGCGAAGGCTTTGCGTCATACGTTGATAAGCAAAGTTAATCCGATTACGTACATGGACGCCACAGACAGAGCACCCCCCAAAAAAACCCATTGCTTTGAACGTTCTGTTTTTCAAAAAAAATATGCTCTGTATGATTGAAATGTTAAATTATAACAGTAGAAGAAATCATAAACCTCATGTCAGTGAAAAAAATTGCCGTTATTGATGTAGAAATGTCAGTACTGGTCACTGGTATCGACCAATGGAAGCCCGCCAAAAAGTTGACATCTATTAATTAATTGCTCGTGAAGGAGGGTCGTACAAATTTTGACTGCACACCATATGCGGCGCTGTCGCCAGCCCCGAGCACCAGGGGGGCCATAGTACCAACTAGGGGGACCCACTACCATACAAAATACAAAAATTCATATGTATCGTTTTTGCCGTGGGGGGGGGGGGGGGGGGGGGATTGCTTGCCAAGGGGGCCTGTCACTACTAGGCCCCCCCCCCCCTTTGGCGACAGGCCTGCATACAGTATAAGGATAGAAACCTTATTAATATCAGTGAGACTTGAAAAGATTGATAGATACTGCAAACACCATTTGTTACAGCTTTGCAAAATGGACGTACCCAAGCCTATTTTCCCAATTATAATGAAAAATACTGAACATATCGAAACAATTTTTAGCACATAGTTGGATTATTATAAGGGAAACAAACTCCGAAAGTGGCATGAAGATACGGTCTTCAAAACGGGAGAAATTGATGTTCAAAGATTTTGCCTTGGAACATCAAAATGTCTGTATGACGGTAATTTGAGCTTGTTTCATTTGAAATATAGTATTACATGTACATGTACATAACCCTTACAAATCAGCCTTCGCATAAGGTTGTATAAACGATGTAAGTTCTTTTTAACAGACCATTCCGAGCACGCTATTGTTGTACATTGTCACTCACTGCCAAAGCATTTGCAAGCTATTGTTCAGTTAACATGTCAATGGGCAGTTGCTTCGTACCGGTACAATAGCTGGCAGAATGCGTTCACCATTGTGGGGGGCCTCCATGAGTGATAGGAATAGCGTGCTCAACTTGGTCTATAGTATGCATAGGTGACGAATATTTGAGATAAACAACTTCGACAACTACAGGAATCAAAGTCTCTATTAAAAATTTGTGGGAAGTACATGTACCAAAGTTTATCAATTTGAATCAAGTGCCACTCGGTAAACGATCATGACATGATAAGTGAAAGTCAGCCATTTAATTGAGAGAATGTCAGTGTGGGTTTCGATCCTTGTCCATCTCAGGAAGTTCAGCAGGTTAGTTGGACGTAGTTCATGGCCATGGCTGTTGGATATTTCCTCTGATTTTTAGCCTTAATTGCCGTGGATATACTGGCTATGTACATCATTACATGTATGTACCGATACCTGTGCATGTACATGTATTTCAGTTAATGACCATTCAGTGTACATGTAATATGGCAACAATGACTAATTTTTAAGTTTTTATTCAAAACAATCATGTAAACACTTTGACCACTGGACCAAGTGTTTTAAAGGGCCCATGCAATGTACCATAATTTGTTTGATGCAATTCTTGAAAATGCATCTTTGTGTCTCATTTAACCTTATTTTCAAGTTTTATTTTGCCATTTTGAAGGGCATTTTGGTGCTTTCTTGTTTTTTATGCTTATGAAAATTTCCTCATTCGTGAGCAAAACTGTGACGTCATTCCGAGCAGAAACTTCAATGTTTTAGCTACCGGTATCTTGGCACATTGCTAAAAAAGTTGAGTATTTTTGAGATATTTTGCTGTCACAAATTTTATTTTCTTTGGTGATTCATTTTTGTACATGTTCATGGCAGTATTTAATACTGCCAATACACAAATGTTTTCAATAAGCAAATTTTGGGTTCACAATTTAAACAAAAAAACCCTAAACCAAACAGTGTCTTCCTGAAATGACATCACTGCAACAGCTCCTTCCGTAGTCCAGAAAAGCATGGACATTTTTAAAGAAGTGCACTTTTCAATAAGATTAACCAAAAAAGGAATGTCAAATAGTTTTCATACATTTAAGATGAGTAGAAAGTTGCACAAAATGTATTTGTAAGAAAAATGATTGCAATGGACCCTTCAAGCGCTGGTCTAGTGCTCTCTAAGACTGAATCAAACCAGTGTTCTTTTGTTCTTTGAAACTGCTGATCATAAGCCATAACACCCAAAGGTGTGCAAAATGTTGTATGAACATTTGAGGAATCAGGACTGTTGGGTTAATCCTGCTAATGTTTTATACTTCTAAGCCTTGTTAGTAGTATAAGGCTACTAAAATTGGCAAAACTTCTTGTACACTTAAGTTTTATCTTTTTACTTTAAAAGTGCCCCGGTCTTCAGGTCTAGTAAAACAAGGTGATCCGCAGATCGCATGTGTCACATTTTTTCACAGTCGATCCCTATATGTTTTGTGCTCTTCAAAACAGTCAAATTTTGTGCATTTTTAAACGACGGCCTCAAGTGACCCCTACATGACCTTTGACCTCAGTAATCTGATGAGCAATTGTGTCTTCCCACCCAAGGGTCACTGCATCCAAGTTTCATTAAAATCCATGAAAGCAAAACAAAGAAGGTATACATTTTTTTCAAAAACTTAACCTAAACTTTAACATACCGGTACATATGGGGATATGTATAAGGCCACACAGAATATAGGAAAGTGTCCCCAAAATTTTTGTTTACGTGACACAAAAACGCTCGTGGTCTAGAAACATTTTTCAGCCACTAGTCTACTTTGTCTACCCAGATTTTTACGTGAAATTCAAGCCCATTTCTGGGGTGCTGTGTAGGTCCCATAGATCACACCACCCTGATGACGACATAATGAACAGGGGCAATCCTTGGAAGAGGGGAAAAAAGGAGACAATTTCTGTAAAAAAAAAAAAACTTGGAGGAGCATCAGCTACACAAGCCCAGTTTGATAACATCAACGCACTGCTCTACAATCAGATGACTGTTTCGTTAATTGAATTGGAGCGCGATGTGGTCCAATTTTTATGGTGTAGTTTGACTTATGTGCCGTGGTACGTGGGTTCGAATCCTAACGAGAGACATGGGGCTTGGGCAAGACACTTTACTAACGGTACAATTGGCTCTCTCCACCCAGGAGTATAAATGGGTACCTTTGAAGGTAGAGACCAGAATGCGCTGATCTCGAGCTGTTGGCAAAACTGGCCTCAGCGCCTGATGAACAGGTGTAATAATTGTGAAGCACTTTGAGACCTTTGGTATAAAGTGCTATAGATATAAGCACCACAATATTACTAATTGAATAACACTGTGGTACAATTATGTACCTTATTACATCATTAGCTTCTTCCCCATTACATCCTGAAGTAAGAGCATGCGTACATTGTTTGATTTTCAGATTAAGAGCAACTATTGAATCAACTTTGTGTATAATATTTCACATGGTTAGCAAACTTTTATGTACATGTGTTTGCACATTAATACACACATACTTGTATGTACTGGGCAGACTTGTACAAGTCTAGTAGTAGAGGTGGCCATTTATCATTTGTGTACAGTTTCGTCAGACACAATTGAAATGTGTACTCAAGGGCCTTCTGGCACATTCTGGGCGTAGAATCCAGGGCCTATAAATCACTGTGTGTAAACACACCTGTCTGAACTTTGGCTTCATTACTTTGTCAGCAGAGGGCGCTCTCCTCTTCACCATTGCTGTTTGCGGGCATTGGAGGACGTGACTACTGTGAGTCACTGAACTGGAATATTCCAGTGCCTGTTTACTACGCAATCCTTGCTATGAGCGCATGGCTTCAGACGCATGATCAGATAATCAGACCACACGTCAGAGTGCTACATTGTAGGGCAGGCGTAGGTGGATACATGAATGTTTCTAGGTCAAAGTACGACAACCGGTGTTGATCATGTAGCGAGTGTTGACATCTGGGAGTTCTTGGAACTGAGACTCTTCTATTCAATTCAATTCAATTCAAATTTGACTTGATTATCTCTGACGGGAAATGCCATTGGCCTTTTACATTTAAACACGTTAATGAAAAAAGAGACCTAACTCACAGGATGTTTGTCTGATGTTATGTCCTTGATAATCAGGACGCATTTTTAATAAACAGATTTCACAAGGATCTGCTTTATCGAGTTGATTTGTTCCATAGTTGTGGGGACTAGACACAAGTTGTCCCATGCAGAGATGATATTTTTCAGATTTTAATCTGAAATCAGATTTTTTTCAACTTTTCCAATGAAATTTCAGATTTTTTTACGATTCCACAAAAATGAGTACCGGTATTTAACCATTTTTCTACACATTTTCTTCTTTTTTTCATTATAATTTCCATAAAAAGTCCATGAAAAGTCGATGAAAACAGCATGTAAAAATTTGCACAAGTGTAGTAGATTTAATCTCTTTTACCACTACCAGTCGTGAATGGAGTGATTCTACGGTAGAAACACCTAGACCAATGCTGATCAGATCCTATTCCGGCTTGAGAAAGGTTAAATACTGACCTCTGACATGGAAAATTCCCTGGGTCCCACGTTGATGTGCTGCGCTGCACTGCACAACGTTGTGGCAGCTCGGAAGGTCCAATTTCAGATTTTTTTTTGCCAAGGCCAGTTTCATCTCTGCCCATGGTATTATGGGGACCGAAGACGCTGTGGGGACAGCAGAAAGTTGACGGTCACATACATACATGTAATTACGAGTGCAAATTAAAAGTGTTTACATGTACAAGAGGGACAAGGGGTATGCTTCAATCAATCGGTTACAATCTCTACGACTAACGTTGGATTGTGTGCAGAATATTAAATATGGAAACTTGCCCTTTTTTTTTTTAAAGTAAAATAATGGTAGTCCAGAGGCAGTACATGAACATGAAAAATGTACATTCATAGGAACATATTAAAAGTTTTTTACTGAATGTTTCAAATGCAAAACTGTGTTAGAAAAGCTATATCTACCGGTACCAGATGTTTGTTTTGATGGATTACGGGCTTATTTACATGTACCACCTTCTAGAGCCCCGTACGTGGTACACACAGTGTGCGCGTACATGTATTTGTTCGCGCACGTACCTGTTCGCGCACGTATTGCGCGAAGTATGTGCGACTGATTTTATTCTCAATAGGCGAAAAGCTACATGTATAAAGCGTCTTTGCGTGAGCATCAGGCCGGGCTTCGTTCGAAAGACACTCAAAGTGGCCTCCGCCAACTCCTTACTGTTGAGGGGGTACATGTACTTGTGCGCAGGAGCCCATTAACCCTCCTATGCAAACATCAGTGCATTCTGTGCCAAGTAGTCCTGTCAGTCAAAATCAATCAAGTGACTGTTTTGAACAGTTAAGAATTCCCAGCCTGCATGCATATAAAGCAGGATTGACTGGCTGTGACTGTTTATGTAACTTGATAGGCCTACAGCTTTGCTTTGACTTTGACTGCAACTTGCCTGCTTTGTCTGTTCATGGTCTGTTGACTGAGTTTGACTCGTCACAGTGCTAACTTGACATAATGATCTGACTCCTGGTGACTAGCCTGTGTTAAAAGAATAGCAGAGGAAGTGGATGGACATTTTGACTGTCTGTGACTGTTTAAATAGCAGGGGCCAATTTCATAGAGCTGCCCAAGCACAAAATTTGCTTAAGCACAAAAAAACCTTGCTTAATATAATCAGGTTATCGGCCCAAACTCCATGCGATGTACATTGCTTGTGACTGGTAATTACCGTTAGCTGTTGTTTACTTGGCATAACAATCGCATGGAGTTTTGGCCGATACATGTATCTTGATTTTACTAAGCAATTTTTTTTGTGCGTAAGCAAATTTTGTGCTTAAGCACCGCTCATGAGGGATACAATGTAAGAGCATTAAACTCAGAAGACATTCCTCATGCATACATGTAGAAAATACCTGCATGTACTCTGTACATACATGTACATGTACGCTGTACTATCGGGTTTTTACAGAATTACGGTATGTACACTTGGAAAAGGCTTTGTTGGGCCTGCAGCCTGCAAGTGGCATCATTGCTCGGTTCCGGCCGACTGACCAAACCGAAACGTAATTTCTAGATTTACAGTTTTTCTGTCTGGCACTTTTTTGTGACGCATTTATTGTGATGCCCGTAGCAGTATTCATTACAAAGGCCCATTGACGTATTGAACTTACATATATGGGTTGGAACGAGTTTTCTGTAGTACATACATTGTAAAAAAGAATTCCATTGATGATTTTTAAATAAAAAGTACCATAGTAAGGAAATGAATCATCTGTAATATACCCATAAATTAGATTCATAAAAGAAGTCATCATAAATTTAAGTATCTTTCTGTGAAATTTGGGGAGAAAAAGTTTGCCAGTCCTCAAAACCTGATATTTATGTAAAATCAGGAGTTTCATAATGAAATAAGTATTTTGGAAGGGTTCTTTATGCTCTTAATATTTAATGCATCAACCGTCACTTCCCGTAGGAAAATGACTGAAATAAACTGAAACCAATTGTGTCAATTTTGTTTACCATTTTGTAAATATTTTTTTTTGTTATTTCTTTGAAGCCAACTGCAGTACAAGTACATATTATACATGTAGTGGTACGGTTGTGTATTTCAATTGATGTTTCCCAAGGGATATACAGCCTGTCTCAAAAAAAATGGTACAATCGAAAACAATTTTTTTTTCAATATTAAATCTCAACATAAGTAAGTCGTTTTGAGCATCACATTAAAGAAAAAAGACAAGGCTTTCCAATACTTTTTGTTTCATCTCATTTGCTTTTGTCAATCCAGAGATAACTCCAGTTTACTGCGGAACACAAAAATCAAGTTTGTTTCTTTTGCCAAGTTGCAATCTTTTGTGAGCTTCAAGACAGCATGGCACAGTACTCGAAACAACTCTGCCCATGCAGAAAAGTGGCACCAAATCAATTTTGGTGTATCGCACTAAATTGATTATATATCTGACTTGACAAAAGCAAATAAGATCAAACAAACACTATTGGAAAGCCCAGTCTTTGTTCTTTAATATTATGCCAAGTAAGAATGACTTATTTTGAAATTTCATATTTAACCAATTTTTTTTTCTGATTATACCATTTTTTTTTAGACAGGCTGTACATGTACGGTATGTTTGTTCAGCATTTACAGTTCACAGGGTCAATGGGTTAAATGATACATGTACATTATTTACATACAGTATTCAAAGTGCAAACTGAAGTCTGTCCTGAGCTTACAGTACATGGCACATGGGGTGTATGACTTCTATATCCTTCACAAAAAAATACTTAAGAAGATTGAATTGTATCATTCCCTTTGATCATGGGTAGACTATTGCAAGTTACTCCTAAGCTGTTGTCAGTTTCAGTTTGTGCTTAAGTTTAAGGGCCCATGCAATGTAATTTATTTTATAAGGCATGAGAATCTTAAACAGGAATTCCTGGGGGATATTTTAATAACCATTATTATGCAAATTTCCATCTTCATGAGCATAAATGTGATGTCATTTCAGGCACGCAGGAACCTCAATGTTACAGCTATTTCAGCACCAAAAGTTGCCAGCATGTTTTATATTTTGCTGTCGTACATTTTCTTTACTTTAGTGATTCGTTGCTGTGTCAGTGTATGGCAGCAAGCCAATGAGCAAACTTTTTGCACAAATGTTTTTAAGGAGCAAATTTTTGGGTTCAAAATATGAACAGAAAACCCTAAAGTGAACTGTGTCTTCCTGAAACGACATTGTAGCAACAGCGCCCTCAGTTGACCGGAAAAGCATGGAAAATTTTTAAATGTTTAAAGAAGTGCACTTTTCAATAAGATTAACCAAAAGGGACGTCAAAGAGTAAATTCATGCATTTAAGTGGAGTAGAAAGTTGCACAGAAAGGGGTTCCGAAGAAAAATTCATCTCATGGCCCCTTAAAGATGATTTAATTTTATAATTCCCTTTGATCATGGGCAGACTATCGCAAGTTACTCCTGAGCTGATGTCAGTTTCGGTTTGTACTTAATACTTTTATTTTGGTGGAGAGAAGCAAGTAATACAATGTATGTTCATGCATAATATCTAGATTCGAACCCCTTACTATTCCATCATGGAGATGAAAGTAACATTATAGCGCATGCTCTCCCTGGTGCGTTAACCCTGACTTATTGGCATGCGAAGATACTATTTAGCAAAAGAATGCTCAACATGAAAGACAAAAGAAGTTGTATGGTATCCTTATTCATTGTTTCTTTTTTGCAGTTTTAAACCTCTCTTGATCTTATATTTCTCGGAAAACAGCTCTGGATGAAGCCACAGTGAAAGCCATGCTGGCCCGCGAGAAGGACCTGCACCGCTGCAGCACAGCACAGCGGGCCTACAGCCTGCGCTGCGTGGACAGCGCGGCCCTAGCCCGGCAGATCCACATGCGCATCGTACGGGAGTACGGTCTGCCAGACGAGGCCACCGAGATCTTTGCCAGCTACCCCCGGGAGTACAGCGAGCAAGCCGAAGTGGAAACCGACACGGAGGTGTTCGGCAGGAAGTGGAACGAGCCACCGGATCTCCAGCTGCAGAATGAGCCATCTGAGGCACCACAGGTAGGTCTTCATAGATTGTGTCACTTTGGTTGCCATTGAAATCCACCATCCACCCACACCCTACTGATCCCCCACCCATCTCCCCCACCCCACCCCATCCAATCTTCCATCCCCCTACTCAGTCCAAAGCCCCCACCCATCCCCCACCCCCATCTCCCCACCCCATCTCCCCAATCCCACCTCCCCAACCCCCCCATCTCCCCATCCAATCTCACCCATCCTTCCCCAATCCCCAGCCCCCACCCATCCCCCACCCCCAGCTTCCCAACCCCACCTCCCCAACCCCCACCCCCATCTCCCCATCCAATCTTACCCATCCTTCACCCCAATCCCCAGCCCCCACCCATCCCCCACCCCCATCTTCCCAACCCCACCTCCCCAACCCCCACCCCCATCTCCCCATCCAATCTTACCCATCCTTCACCCCAATCCCCAGCCCCCACCCATCTCCCCCAACCCCATCTCCCCATCCAATCTCACCCATCCTTCACCCCAATCCCCAGCCCCCACCAGTCCCCCACCCCCATCTCCCCAACCCCACCTCCATCTCTCCCACCCCACCCCCATTCCCCCACCCCCATCTCCTCCATTCAATCTCCCCCACCCCAATCCCCAGCCCCCACCCCCATCTTCCACCCCACCCCCACCCCTATCTCCCACATCCTCCACTCCATTGATCCCAGTCCTGTGGACTAGTTTTACTATTTTTCTTCAAATTTACCCTTGAAGAAGCTGCGCACTGCATTTGTGAAGATTCAAATCACAATGTTATATCATTTTTGTGGGCCATCATGTACATGTACCGGTACGTTCCAGTTCTGTTGGTACATGTTTGTACTTTGCAATTTTACCTACACAAACCTTTGGGCGAACACAAACCTGTGGGCGAACATCACTACCAAATTTTTTTTTTTCGGAGTCAAACTTTTCCCCATGCTGTAAAATTCTTTGAATGGAGTAAACAAATTAAAAGCCGATGGTATTGAAAGCAAATCATGCGGCACAGGACAAGGCTACAAAAAAAAAATGTTTTGTAAGGATTCCAGGGCATTTTGTTAAGGTTGACCCTATGAGATGTGGTGCCCTGATGCTAGAGGTTATAGCCCTTTTTTTGTTGATTTAAACAGAGGTGAACTGAAAAAAAGGTCCACCCGTCTATGGGAGCAGTGGAGACCAAATCTGCAAACGTTCATGCAACCAAAACGGAGATATGTAATTCGCACATGGGTTGAAACAAACAAACAAACAACAGAATTTGTTTCAATGCAAACTTCTCCCCAAAGTTTGTGCTTATATACCGGTACTACATGTCAAAAAAAAGTCCTACTTTTGATCCTAAATAACTCTGAACAAACTTACCAACGGAATTACAGCAAAATTCCAGATCATGTAAACAAGGCATGACACATTTTATGGAGCAAGTTTCATTAGCTTTGTTCAAGAGGATTTAATCGCCATACGAAAAAAATACTCACTTTCAGAATGGCAATACAGCGCTGGAGACGGTGGCGGAAGATGCGTGCTGCGGCCGAAAACTTCTGAAGGAATGCAGGATCACCCCTGATGTCATTGCACACCTCCTCGATCGTGTGTTGCGCCAAACAATCGAGGAGGTGTGCAATGACATCAGGGGTGATCCTGCAATCTTTCAGAAGTTTTCGGCTGCAGCACGCGCCTTCCGCCACCGTCTCCAGCGCTGTATCGACATTGGAGGACACCAAATCGAAAGTGGCAGATTCTAAAAGTGAGTATTTTTTTTTCGTATGGCGTTTAAATCTGACCCTCTTGCACAAAGCTGATGAAACCTGCTCCATTAATTGTGTCATGCTTTGTTTACATGATCTGGAATTTTGGTTTAATTCCATTCGTAAGTTTACAAAAGAGTTATTAAGATCAAAAGTAGGACATTTTTTTTGACACGCAGTACAGACTTTTTTTTAACTTTGTATATATGTACAATGTACCCTTGCCTGTGAAATTGTCACACCGGTATCTTGATCTGTCCTCACACTTGGAACAAACAAACATCGGTACTCTTTTTTTTCCATACTTGCACATTTTCATTGGTGATTTTTCCCCCCACAAGTTTCCAAGGGTCTCCTGCACCTGAATGATAAGGTTTAGGGTTACGCCGGGCTGTTGTTGGTTCCATTGAGATAACGCTTTGTAGGCCCGCTACCATTGGCAACAGTGAAACCTAAATATTACCCCCTACCACGCCACCAGACTATTATGACTGCATTGTTCACAATGCAGATCAAACTGGTTTGACCTGTCAACAGCCCGACTGCCTACGTTTAGTGCATATTTATCATGTTACCTCCCTGGGATCTTCTGATTCGCTTGTTTTTCACTTCACACTTACATGTAATGCCATTAAAAATTGAAAACACTGTAAAATTGGAATTCCTCTTTTTATCCCCGTGGCTCAAGGAAGGGGGATCTTGTGATAGTGTATTCCTTTTGTGTGTACATGTATTATATGTGTTACTACCGGATCTGATACACTGTGCCCTCTGGAGACATGCACACAAAAGGGAACAAAAGATCAATACGTCTCCACAGGGCAATTTCTATAGATGAAAAGGTCTCCACAAGGTTTTCATGAAATAGATATGGATTTTACTCAAAAACTAGGAATTTCCAAGGTATGTTGATTGGTCGCAAATGGTACAATTTTAGAAAAGGGATGTTAAGCTTGAATTTCAGCCAAGGATATTAATTCTGGTTAAAATAAGAGCATTTTGAAACTGAACTTTCAAACTCGAAAAACTTGAGTACACAAGAACAAAGAAATATATCCACAAGGATACAAATTTCAGTATGTGTCCGTGTGTTCCATTTTGGTTAGGTTAACGGTTTAGTGCTGTCCTATAAAATGTCAGACTTCGATCTCAACCAAACTTGGTGACAATAAACTGTGGGTAGGGGGACTTAAGATGACTTGAGATAGTTCAGGTCAAAGGTCACCCTGGTGCCAAATGAGGTCATTTTTGTTTTTGGTTAGGTAAACTGAAAAGTGCTGTCATCAACAGTCAGACTTCACTCTCAACCAAACTTGGTGACAATCATCTTAGGGTAGGGGGACTTCAGATGACTTGAGACATTTGAGGTCAAAGGTCACCTAAGGGTCAAATGAGGTCATTGTTGATTTTGGTTCGGTACTCTGAAAAGTGTGCTTACTAACTGACTGTATAAATACTGCCAGCGCAAGTTTAAATTGCAGTATTTTTTTGGTTACTTCGCTTATCATTTTACATACAATATGTACCTGTTTGTGGGTACTTGTAGTAATGGCTGGATGAATAGGGGAAGTTTGAGGGTTGAAAAATAATTTCAGGGTTTCACAAGCGTCCTGCACAAACTTTTTTCGAGCTTAACCCTCTCAGTCTCTGGTAGGATTTCAGAAGGTAGAGCCCTGTTGCGTTACACAGAGCTTGATCCCCTTGACCCGAAAAAAGTTGAACGATAGAGTATTTAAAAAAACAAAAACAGTAATGTTCTCTTTCTTTTTTTTATTCTTATATTTTTATACTTTGTATACTTTGTATATGTTTATAGAGCTACATGTAATTGTTTTTATATTTACAATGTGTGCTGGTATATTTCTTATTTTGATTCAATTCCTGTAATTGGCGGTTCTTCTGCTGTTGATTGTGGTTAAAAAATAAACAAGTATACATCTTTGGTTTCCTACAAAGTGGAGTTTTTGTAGGATTCAGGGAATTCGGGATTTGGGATTTCTAGCTGAAGTGGTGTGAAAAATCTTTAGGCCTTTTCACAAAATCTAGATAGAGCTTCTCAATTTGTATTTTATCCATCTAGAGAGCCTGGCCCCTGTAGAAGCTGAGTTAGATTCTGGTTAGTGTTTATTTATTTAATTCTTATTTTAACTTAAGGTAGCCCATTCAGTGGAATCCACTGGTCTCCCATGGGGCCCAGTAAAGAGAAGACATTGTGAAGACATTACAGTTTGAGATGTGGGAGGAAAAACCCATGAGAATATTCTGAGGGAAACCCACGGAATCAGGCAAGGACTGAAAACCCAATCCACATATTGGCCCAGGCAGGAATTGAACCCGGGTCACAGCGGTGGAAGGCGAGGAAAGTACCACTACACCAACCCGACTCCCCACTGTGAAAAGGGACCTCAAAATCTTTCTGCTGGATCCAGGTCCCAGATTTTGGATAGTGCCAAAGGCCCTATGGACCACTAAACCACATTGTACATGTACATGTAGGTCATAAAATTCAGTAGACTGGCACACTGACTTAAGCAGTCCAGACTGTACGTCATGCCCAATACTGTCAAATGTTGAGCGCACGTACACTAGCCACTTGTGCAATAAGTGTGATCCAGGAGTCTTCACTCAGCAGAGAAACAGTCCTTGGTTATGACACTATCTCATTTAGAGCAATTGTCCCAACTAAAGTGAGTACTAATTTCAAGCTCATCTTAGGAATAGGAAGATGAGGGGGGGGGGGACACAATATTTTGTAAATACTGCCCTTTTCCATTCAAATGCCCTTTTTTCACCAGTGCTTCCCCCCCCCCCCCCCAATATTTGTAAAGAGTGCCCTTCTTTTGTTTCTGAACAAGTGCCCTTTAAAAAAAAAAAGCTGTGCCCTTTTTTGTGCCATCGGCAGTTACTGGTGCGGTTTTTTAACTTTGCGCATGTATCGCCCTGAAAAGCACCATACATTGTCCATCGACAGATGGTACCAGGTCCCCCCCCCCCCCCACCACCTCACTATTTGATTTTACGGAGGCCAAGTGTCCAGAGAAAAACAACATGTCTACATTTCAGCACGGATGTGCGAGTGCCATTTTCAAAAAAATTGTTACCCCTTCCCCCCCAATAAAAAATGACCTTGCTATGCCCCTGGATTATCTCTTCAATAGTACCCCTTGATATTATATAATCCATTTTGAGGTTCCGGGATTTTGCAGGATTGAGGAAGGTAGAGCCTAGTCACACATTAATACCTGCAACTTCCTGAAAGGTAAATTACAAAAGAATATTCCAACACGTTCCTTGAATGGAGGAGGAAGAGGAACAGAAACATTGCCCAAAATGCCGAGGGGCTTCGGTAGAGTAGTCACAATATTTTCCTTTATCCGGTTGCACGTTTCCCAAAAAACAGGGACCAACTGGTACAAGTACGAGGTAGGTTTGTGGCTGGGGAAAAAGTAGCTGGTCATATCACCATTTTGCCGTTTTGTGCAGTTATTTCAACAATGAAGTGCGCATTGCCCACAATCTGTCAGATGTAATAACCACGCAAAACGGTGATTTAAAGGGAAGATACAACATTTGCAAACATCAAAAAACGAAATGATCCAATTATCACGAAATACCTTACTGAATTGTTAGGGATTGACAGTCTCAAGCATCCTGTAAAATTGTGGCTCCTGGTGTGCTGACATTTTCAAGAAAAACTGTATTTTTCCAACGCTGGTCGGCCGACCAGCGTTGGAAAAATACTGGCTTTTTTCCAAAACTGCTCTTAATTTTTCATATTCAGTTATTCCGCATTTTCTTTGCAATTGATTACACACCTGTGAAGGGGTACAAGCCTGCTAGATTGATTCTTTGACCTTACAATTCCCCAAGGTCTTTACATTTCTCCGTTTAATCTTAAGTGGGGTCAGGGAACCAGACTACAAGAACATGATTGGTTTTCTTGGTTTTTCCAGCATATACAAGCCCAAAACGTGAAACAAGTCAGTGTAACAATATTTGCTATAACATAGTAATCCTCCAAATCCATTTATTTCTGAAAATTGCAGCAAAACCAAATGTTGCACATTCCCTTTAACAAGCACTTTTTGTCCGAGCTGCAGTCTCTATTATCATGCTAGGTATTGCTGTTGTTATGATATTGACATATCTATGGTGTACGTGCACCAGGGGCATTTACAAGGTACATCTAGGCCAAGTTCGTGCACATTTACAATGTACATCTAGTCCAAGTTCGGATGTCGTGTTGGCTGAAAGCCAGAATGTGTTTAATGTGGATCGACAGGAGGTTCATTGGCCAGTGTAGGGCAACAAGCCTGAACGACCTTGAGTAAATTCAACTGATCATTCGTGTGCATTGCTGCATTGAATACCGTCCTTGCCCCTTTTTAGCATCGGGATAGCAGCTCAACAAATCATCATGCCTCTCCGTTAGTCCGTTAGTTAGTTAGTTAGTAACAAACGTTGACATTGTCTATTGCTCCTACATATTTTGACTGAAACTTTGTCAAAAGTATCGGTAGCCCAGCCCCAACATGTCACATGACCAAACAAGGGTCAAAGGTCATCATGGGGTCACTGGGGTCAAAACCTGATTTTTTTCTTTACTCAAAACACTACTCCTTGCACAAATTACTTGGCACACTCATGTGACTCATGCATGAACACGAATTTGATGCCCTGCAGCTTCAGATATATTTCAGATAGAGCTTGTTCTCTTCTCAAGTGTTGAAAGTAGATTTGTTTTTATGCCCTGTGGCGAAGCCAGAGGGGCTGTGTGTTTCCGCCTTGTCCTTCCGTGGGTGGGTGGGTGGGTGGGTGGGGGGATTTGTGTGTGTGTGTGTGTGTCAGGATAAATCTTGTCAGCGCGATAACTTGAGAAATACTTAACATATGAACTTCAAATTTGGTTTGTGTATTGGTCTTGGTAATCCTAAGAAACCTATTGCATTTGGGGCCGAAAGGTCAAGGGTCAAGGTCACAGTGGCTAAAACAATAGAAATTTTGTCAGCGCGATAACTTGAGAAATATTTAACATATGAACTTCAAATTTGGTTTGGGTATTGTCCTTGGCAATCCTAAGAAGCCTATTGCATTTGGGGCCGAAAAGTCAAGGGTCAAGGTCACAGTGGCTAAAACAAAAGAAATTTTGTCAGCGCGATAACTTAAGAAATACTTTACATGTGAACTTCAAATTTGGTTTGTGGATTGTCCTTGGCAATCCTAAGAAGTCTATTGCATTTTGGGCCGAAAGGTCAAGGGTCAAGGTCACAGAGGCTAAAACAAAAGAAATTTTGTCAGCGCGATAACTGGAGAAATACTTTACATATGAACTTCAAATTTGGTTTGTGTATTGTCCTTGGCAATCCTAAGAAGCCTATTGCATTTGGGGCCGAAAGGTCAAGGGTCAAGGTCACAGTGGCTAAAACAAAAGAAATTTTCTCAGCGCGATAACTTATTTGGAGCCACAAGGTCAAGGGTCAAGGTCACAGTGGCTAAAACAAAAGAAATTTTGTCAGCGCAATAACTGGAGAAATACTTTACATGTGAACTTCAAATTTGGTTTGTGGATCGTCCTTCGCAATCCTAAGAAACCTATTGCATTTGGAGCCGCAAGGTCAAGGGTCAAGGTCACAGTTGCTAAAACAAAAGAAATTTTGTCAGTGCAATAACTTGAGAAATACTTTACATGTGAACTTCAAATTTGGTTTGTGGATTGTTCTTGGTAATCCGAAGAAGCCTATTGCATTGGGGGTCGCAAGTTCAAGGGTCAAGGTCACAGTGGCTAAAACAATAGAAATCTTGTATTTATTCTGAGATCATCATCATAGGGATTAATTCATATAAACCTACAGAAAACACTAATGCTGTCAATGAACTTTCCATGTGACCAAGGTACATGTAAGTTGATGTTAAAAGAGTGGCGTTATATGTCATGGGAACAGTCACGGTTGCGGGGCATTTGTGTTTGTAAACACACCTGACTTGTTTCCACATGAGGCTACATTTTGAAACAACAAATTCATAAAGGTTTAATTGCTGCTAATTCATTTTGTTGCACGGAGGATAGTAGAAACAATACTGTGCTCATCTACATGCAGGCAGAATAATGGCACATCCAAGGGGTCCGGGGTTGAGCCCATCCCTTCCCCCACCCCCCCCCCCCAAAAAAAACTTCCTTCCTCCTCCTCCCACCCCTCCCACCCCCTTCCTTCCTCCTCCCCCACCCCCACCCCCCCCCCTCCCTTCCTCCTCCCCCACCCCACCCCCTCCCCTTCCTTCCTCCTCCGCCACCCCCTCCCCTTCCCATCTCCTCCCCCACCCAACCTTGCTCTCTTGCCCATAGTGCCCATATTAGAATCTGACCAACTTCAACTGGCATACATGTACATGTACATGTATGATGAGCCTGCACAGGCTAAGCCAACTTGGGCCTCAGTAATTGGGGCACGGCACAGTTTGGGTGCTCCAACTAGCTTTTTTGAGAGCTTGAAAATCATATTTCCCCAAGGCAAAACTCAGTTGATATTGTGGCAACCACAATTTTATAAAGGTTTCTGAATATTTCACACATGGTCATTAGAGCTCAGGATTGGGGTACCATAGAGAAATAAAAGGGGTACGTGCCAGTACATGTACATTTGGGTACATAGATGATGTACATGTATGTAGGGCGGGTCGGAGGGGTTTGCTAGTCCAGAAAAAAACTTCAGGATCCCTGTATACATGTATGTATACAATGATAGAGAGCAGCCAGCACCTCAGTATCTCTATGACCTCTCACATACTACCGGTAGGTTTATCTATGTAATTATAAAGGTACAAAGTATTTGCATTATTTTTGTTTGATGCAACAAAATGGCTCAGAATCTTATGTGGTAGGGTGCACACCACAACTGTACCTGTTGAACTTCAGCTCAAGATAACAGATAAAAGTATGCACAATTTATTGGGTTTTGTAAAAATATGTTGCTAACGCACAAATGTGTCAGGGCTTGCGAAATCGCCTGCCCGACGTCCCGGGACAACCAAAATATTTTGTCGGACTGCCAAAAGTTCCAGGTTGCCAGCCCGACGGGCAACCACTTTTTTTCACCAATACTCGTACATTTTTACACTTTATTTTAGTCCATGGGATTTTTGAATGTTCCAGAATCCCATACATGTGCACAGTTTTGAACAATAATTATGATAATATCGACATTTTGACTTGGCTGCTGCGCTATCGCCATTTGATGTTGGTAATCTAAGCATAAACCAATAACGGATACCAGCCAAAACAGAACAGCGGTACGGTCCGGCTACATCATGTAGCGTTTCGCGTACGTAATGTGTGTAGGTAGCGAATGCAATCCTATACGTGTGTTTCCAATAATATTATGACCGGACCACTGTACACCACGTACCAGCACGGTGCAGAGCGCTGGTACCGTACACAAGCACGCAGCCACTGCCGGCCACTCACGCTTGCAAAATGGCGATAGCACAGCAGCCGAGTACAAAATATTTTGGTTGTTCCGGAATGTTGGACAGCCAAAGTGCGAGCCCTGAGCCACTTCAGGTAAAGCAGCCATGTACATTCTTAGGATTTGGCCTTCAGTTTGGGCCAATATTAAAAGTTCTTTATTGGGCAACTGAAAATGAAATTCGGGCAACCAGATTTTAAGCACCCCTGCCCCGAAGAGCAACTACATTTTTAAAAATTTTGCAAGGCCTGGTGTGCCCACAGGCATCCTATTTTGAAACCACCTTCAAAGTTAGTTTTCTTCCAAACGATACAGTTGTAGGGTATTTGATATAACTGCTACACGTATCTTCACTTGGAGCAAGGATTCTGTCAAAAATTGTAGGATAGTTTTTGGATAATTGTAAATGATCCTCAGAGTTGTAACAAAGTCATTTTTTTCCAAGTCAAGTCAAGTCCCAAGTCAAATTTTAGCAAGTCAAGTCAAGTCTCAAGTCAATTTTTCACAAGTCAAGTCAAGTCCCAAGTCATTTTCTTTCTTGTCAAGTCAAGTCTCAAGTCATTTTTTTTTTTTTAATATTAGATGCACATACTAATGGGAACCAGTTTATGTGTTCGACGATGGAGCCGGAGAAGGGAATGTAAGGAGATAAAAAAAATTCATAATTTTCAAACATCCTCTCTCAAACACCTTATGTCCTTCCGAATGTTTTCGTTTAATACATGATGTGATTTTTTGTTGCTTTGGGGGTAGCAGCCGTTTTCCAGTCGTTAAACCCTAATTGCATTTAGCACCCTTACTGGTAAACCACTCCATGTGTACGTGTAGCCTATGGTCTTCGACTTAAATCATTGCGTCAAAAGAAGTATTGGCATTAACAGTGAGTGGAGATGAAAAGACTTGGGAAAATGTTGCAACCTGACGCCACTTCCGCGATTGTGTACAAAGTCTATGGAGAGTCAAGAACTTTTTTTAAGTATTTCCTAACAAAATTGGAAATATTTCTCAGTCCTAGATTCTTGTCTTATCATCATTTTTGCAAAGAATTACCTTCATTGAGATGATATACATGTATGAAGAAAAAAGTGGCGTCAGGTTGCAACATTTTTCCCGGCTCCTTCCGTCAACATATGGATAGTTCAGACGATCATTTCTTTCTGACTCGAAGTAGGTTTTGCAGTGACGGCGGAGAATCTGACAGTGAAGATGCATTGGTAATTTCGGAAGGAAATTGTCCGACGTGTTCAAAGTGTTGATTCGTAATTCCGAATCCACTCTTTACTAAAGATTCTTCGTTCCGAATCCACACTTTGTGACCAGCGTAACAGATTCGTAGTTCCGAATCCACACTTTTAACAAAAGTGTGACGTCATAGCAATGGTTTAAATGGAATGAACGCTCTATAACAACGGATGGGACTCAGACTACGCACGGCACAAACTTCACCTCGCATGAGGCTGAGTATGATTGTCCATAACACACGCATATAGATAGTCGTGTACTTGACGTGTGGCAGGCTCAGGATGCCCAGCTATCGCATGCCGGCCCTGATTCGCTACGTATTATCTGTATTATTCTTTTCAACCGATTATGCTAGTGCGCACGAACGCCCAGAGGTTTGTGTTTTTTTGGAACTTTAAGAAACGTGTTAATGTCAGCAAGTCAAATTTATTCAAGTCAAGTCAAGTCCCAAGTCATATTTTTTCAAGTCAAGTCAAGTCTCAAGTCATTTTTTCCCAAGTCAAGTCAAGGCTCGAGTCAAAAAAATTGCGACTCAAGTCCGACTCGAGTCCGAGTCAGCGACTCAAGTCAACAACACTGATGATCCTACATACATGTAGCTTGTAATATTCAGATGCTCTCAAATGTTGTTTGGGAACAGTACATGTATGAGGGGATGGGGGGGGTGAATATAGAAAACTGGTTTCTTATCTGAAGTAACTGTAGAATATGGTTCATTATGACAGGCATGGACATACATCTACAAGCAGTGGCGCACCCAAGGGGGGGGGGTGCTCGGGGGGCTTGAGGGCCCCCCCCCCCCCCCACATGGTTGTCAATTTTTTTTTGGGGGGGGGGGTTCAATTTGTTTTTAGTCCCACAATTTGACCGTGGTGATATGTATGTGGCTTATGCGAGTAGCATAATAGGGGTGTTTACGGCGCCACCAATGTCAAAATAGTCCGTTTCTCCCCTCCCACCCCCCCACCCCCCCCCCCCCCCCCGGCCAGAAATTTTGGGCAACATTTTTGAAACAAATTGAAACAAATTCAAACAAATTGTGAGGCCCCCCCCCCCAAAAAAAATCTAATCCTGGGTGCGCCGCTGTGTACAAGTACGTTTACATTCACTTGTAAACGTGCAGTATTACAATTGAAAATATATGTAGGGAACTCAAAAGACAGGAACGTGACAAGTTCACCAATAGGAATGTACATGTAATCTTCACCTGAAGCGTTGTCCTTGAAATGCAGTACAGAAGCCTTTCAGCGTTAACAAAACTAGGGGCAATGCACCCATCAAGTTGCACTTTAGTAATGACTGTGCATTTTTGCAAGGATTGTGATTGTGTCCTATACAGTGTGTGTCAGTTTTGAACAATAGAGCTGGTCCAAACAATTAAATGTTATATCGTGTGCTTGGATACTGTAATTTCGTGGGTCGAGAACTTCCACGTGTCCAGTCTGTATGTTTGTTGCATGTTTTGTTTTACATGTACAATGCGCATTGCGCGCGCGTGTGTAGAACCTGCATGCACACTCGCGACAGTGAACTGCATGCATTGCGCAACTGCTCAGTTGCATGTCTGGCAGTAAAACCTGCAGTTATCAAGGGTTACATACACCGCACTGATTTCATTTATTTCTTGCATAGTAAGTTACAACCAGTTATCATTTTGCACATTTTGTTGACTGCAATGATGTGGGATATATGCTGTTTTTAATCCCCCCCCCCCCCATAGCCTTGGGTGCTATGCATCCCTCGGGGGTTAAAAACAGTATATCCCACAATTGTTAAATGATACTGTTTATCCACATTTTATTGCCAACAAACCACATGTCCACACATGTCTATGGACAAATTCCAATGGGTATCCCCTCCTTTCAAACATAAAGAGAATAACAATCTTTGCTGTTGATTTTCTGTAAAATAGAAAGTAGATCGTAGTCCTTGTGTCCTTAAGCAAGACATTCTACCGCAACCACCTTGCGATTGCACTTGATTTGCACATGTAGTTACAATAAGTATTAGCTATAAGGCCAAAAAAAAATGTCTCCGGTTTCTGGTATGCGCACGCGTCGCCGTAGCCATGCGCGTCGGCAAAATGAAAAAAATTAATTTTCAATGAAAAATGATGCCTCAAAACCGCCAAATTCACTGGTTTGACTGGAATCCTGCTGCTGCACAATTTTAACGTGTTTTTAGATGGGGTTATGATTGAGAATAAGCTTTATGTGGCTTCTCTGGACTCCCATGTATTTGCACTAAGTCTAGTCGGGCACCATTTGCAGTCATCAGCCGACATTTGAGGCAAAAAAGTCAGGTAAGAAAAAAAATAAAAGCCACGTCGCCGCACCACTTTTTGGGCAAGCTCCATACCAGAAACCGGAGACTTGGCCTAAACCTTTTTTTGGCCTAAAGTAGTAAAAATGTGTTAGAGTGTATTTATAACTATGGGATAGTGGTTGCAGAAGCTCAAGATCATAGCTTTCATACATAGAGGTATTGCATTTGAAAGAATTGACATACATTGTATGGCCAAATGTCCGAGTGATACATGTACGTGTATAGTGTGCCATGTACATGTACATGAACCCTCCTGTGCAAACATGCATGTATATTCTGTGCCAAGTTGTCCTTTCAGTCGAAATCAATCAAGTGACTGTTTTCAACTGTTAAAAATTCCCAGCCCACATAAAGCAGGATCGACTGGCCATAACTGCCCATGTAACTTGATACAGCTTAGCTTTGACTGTGGGTAATTGCCCACAACTTGCCTGCTTTGTCTGTTCATGGTCTGTTGACTGAGTTTGACTAGTCACAGTGCTTGCTTGACATATGATCTGACTGCTGGTGACTAGCCTTTGTCAAAAGTATAGCAGGGGAAGTGGATGGAAATTTTGACTGTCTGCGACTGTTTAAATAGTAGGAGGGTTACCATGAATATGGACTCGTTAAAATCAAATTTCTGACTACATCGTGAGCCTAATTGGTATCTTGCAGCAAACAACCCTAAATTGCATCATGGGCATGCAGGCAAGGACGGATTGCTCAATTGTGTGACACTGAAGAATCATGCGCTGTCTACAAGGCAACAATTATTTGATAAGGGATTCTGTATAGAATAGATTCACCGATACAAGGTAATGTTCAGGACATCAAGGGTCAGTCACCCCCGCAGTGTTTGCTTGTCATGTTTGAACCCCATGCATAGCAGGGTTCACAAAATAAAAATAACTTAATCTTCAGGCAGGACAAACAACTACCGGTATATTATTATTTGATTTTTCAGTTGGAATAATAAAGAATTGAAATACGCTTTTCTGATAATAATACGCTTTAAAGCCAAAGCGGAAAAGCATTAATTTAGTGAACCTTATGTTGAGGTCTTCTCCATTGATTTTCATTAGGGTGTTTTTAAGTCTAGACTCGGCGTCTGCATGATAACAAATACTGTTAAAAGATTTAGAGATGGATGAGTCCTGTGCTAATGCTGTTCTTCGGAATAATGAGCAGAGAGAGCCAGTAGATTTGCATTTATGGGCTGCCGCGACCACGTTGAATATCAATTCATTACAACTCCATCTTCTGGGCCAGATTGTTTTGAAATGATTGTTACAATACGAGGGGACAGTGTTGAAATAATACACAGACTGGCCGGGGAAAAAGTTGGAGCAACCGTGAGATGAGGGAGAAACACACATGATACATTGATTAAGGAATCCCTCTCCTTCTCACCGCCTTGTCTCGGCGAAAAGGTCGCGCTGTAAATTACGCCGGGCTTTGAAGGAAATGAAAGTGGCGGGGATTAAAGCCGGCGATGGAAACCCGCAAACCCTTCCCCCCTGACCGACAGAGTGCACCAACGGAGTCCGACTATGATTGAAATAGCAATATTGATTTCATTTGGGACGTTTTGTTATCTTCTCCCCCATGGCCAGGCATTCATCATACATGATGTAGTTAGGAGCTACAACAATTCTGAGCGAAATCCTTTTCAGAAAAGAAACTTCAAACTTCTTCCAATTTTGTTGTTGTTCAAATTCTCAATTTATATTCCACACCCTCCCTCTCCAATTTCTAGGTTTTTTTTCTCCCCAAGCAATAGATGAGTGATGACTTTCCTCTCCTACTTGATCCAAGTTCCATCCATCTTCTTCAGTTTCTCATCTTTTGATCTCAGCCTGTTTATTCCACTCTCGGCCTTTGTCCTTACCGCCTCTGTGGTAATCTCTTCAAAATTGATATCTGTTTTTTTTTCCTTCCCTTTTTCCCAATCTGAATTATTTTTAGTCCAGTGCTGAACTTCACTGGTGTGAATATTGGGAAATTACATTGTATATGGCTATATTAACAGGTTCTCTCTCTGAGTACACATTGCAATCTGCATGCCCAGTGTAAGAGGAGAAACAATCAATGAAAAATAATTTTGAATTGGAGGATTCAGGACTTTTAAATTTATATATATACATTGTAATATACAACATTTGCTTTTGCTGTAATTTTAAGAAATTGATGGATTTGGGGGTGAATACTTTATAGCAAACATTGTTACACTGACCTGTTTAAGTTTTGTGTTCATAAATGCTGGAAAAACCAAGGGAATATATGCTGCTCTTGTAGTCTGGTTCCCTGACCCTACTTCCGACCAAACAAAGCAATTTATAGACGTCAGGGAATTGTCAGGTCGGGGAGGAAACCAGACTAGCTGGCTCGCACCCATTATGGATGTATAACCGATTGCAAGCAAAATGTGGACTAATTAATTTGGTAAATTGGGGGAAGTTTTTTGAAAAAGTTTGGTTTTTTTCCAACAATGGTCAGCTGACCATCGTTGGAAATTGATACAAAAATTCCACTTTTCTTAAAAATGAAAACACGCTAAGTGCTATGATTTCACACGATGCTTGATACTATTTATTCACTTATACATGGTTTACAGTCAAGTAAGGTATTTCATAATAGTTTTATAGTTTGGTTTGATGGTTGCAAATGTTGTACACTGTATAGTACCTTTAAGCATCATGGGTTTAGTAGCGTTATGGACTTGTTTGGCATCTTCTACATCACATATATTGGAGATCTTATTAACGGGTTATTGAACGCCGCACTGAAAGTCAATCTTTTATTCAAAGCCGTCTAAGCCTGGGTGGGATGCCAAACCTGACATGTTAGCCTGCAAGCTTTGTGTAAAACACAGCTGAAATCTGAATGTTTGTTTTCTTCATATTGATACTTAATGCAGTTTCCAAGGACATCACACAGGCTTTACACAGGTAATACACAGGTATTGTAGTGCAAATTCAATATATTCAAAAGCATTTCTTACACAGAACTGGTAATATTATCTTTCTATGAAAGAAGCACGTATGGGTCTTTCATCAGCTCAGCTCTTGGGTCACCTTTCTGAAGAGCAATTATCATCTTAAGTCTTTACTGGAGACTTTTGACCAAATATATCTTGTCTTTCAAGGTCTGTAATATCATTGGTGTAATGCCCGTGTATCCAGTCTATAAAATAACCATTTACTTCATATACATTGCATTGCATATAAATAACATACACAGCCTTGCATGTAAATTAACTCATATACTCTGTGTCAGAAATAGACAAATTGCATTGCATATGAATTACCTCTGCTGGCCTCGCGACTGAGAACCTTGACGGCTCAGTCTCATGAGCAGTTTTAGTGTCCGGCCCCTGGGTGTCAAAAATCACAGAAGTCAACAATTGTTAACTTGTGTACACTTGGCGCTGTCCTTCCTAATGCCTGTAAACTTTGTATTACGCGTAGCTAATACAGGATCTGTAGAATTTAGGTAAATTATTCATTTGGTAATGTGTATGTACTGGTATTAGGATATGTAGCAATCCTACATTTTGCCCACATGACTTGTTGTTAGTTCAACAGTTTTCTTTTCTTTTTGTGGAGAGATGAAAGTTTCTATGAGTTCTCTGATGTCTGTGAAAAAAATTACTTTAATTATTGGACTTTTGAACATGGCTGTAATCCCTCGGGTAAAGTGGTGTTTTTTTTGTTTTCAAGACAATGTAGACTGCATGTCAAATTTGGGTTGCCAGTTTTTAAATGTCGTTTCCCAGTTCAAGCCCCTCCCCCCAACGTCTAGATCCTTCCTCCCTCACTTCTTCTTCACAATCTTGCCTCAAATGCAGTTTCAATAAATCTGCACTTTAGAGTACCCTAGGTACCTCTTAATGCTGCATTGAATTTTGCTGTACAGTACATGGGTAGAAGCAAACACATCTGTACACATCTCCCTATGGAAATCACATGATGAGCCTGACGCATGGTGTTGATCCCCACACAAGTATGCTGTTATCCCTGATGTTCCACTTTTCCGCGACTTGAAATAAACCGACTTGACAGGCCCGCGCTATTTTTTAATGCATGACACACACATGTGATTTAAGTGCTTGAAAGGTGCAGTCAACTCTGACGATACGTTAAGACTCTGCCATTCTTTGCTGGTCCCAGAGGGGCCAGCCTATGGGCTCCATGCACAAGTACCCCCTCAACGGTAAGAAAGGGAGAGTTGGGGGAGACCACTGGGAGTGACATTCAAACGCATTATTGTCGTTGCCGGAGGCTCATGCAAAGATGCTATAGCTCTTTTGCACATGCAGAATGAAATGAGTTGTACACGCATGTGATGTGTCCAGCTCTCGAAAATGGTAGTGAAGCGCCCTCTCTTGTTCACGCAAGGAGCCCATAGTCCTCTTTTACCTGACTCACTGACTTAATGTCATTTGTGATGTCTTAGCTTGGTTGTTGGCTGAAGAGAGCCGGGCAGTGCTATCCTTTAGGATTACCCCGCAACAGATTAAATCAAGCCTATAATGTACACCAGATGCATGAAACAACTTCCAGTGAATAACCATTCTGAGTCAATGAGCCAATTTGGTATTAGTCTAGGTCAAAGGTCATTTGGGATAAAATCGCTGATGTGAAGTTATGTGATGTCACGCGAACGTCCGTTCTGCTCGTTATTAACACGCAAGTTTCGTGCACCCATCTCCCTGCGCGTTTATGCGCCTTTGATGCGCGTTCGATTATCCCGAATGACCCGTGACCCATATCATTGTGTGCATGCGCAGTTGGAATACCAAACTGGCTTATTGAATAGAATTTTGTGCACTCTGAGACCAGCTCAAAAATCTTTCAATGCAGTGCACACTGTATTGAACTATATTTTGAATTGTTGTACAAGAACAACCCTTTGTTTGTGTCAAATGCACTGAATTTATATTTGATTCAGAATGACAACTGACGTTCATGTATCATGCATACTTTTGTAAGAAGAAAATGGGTCTTGAAGAAAATTCAAATATGTAAAAGGAGTATGTATCTTTATACTTGAAGTATTTGTTTCCTTTCCATAGATTTCCTTTTCTATCCCTTCTTTGTGTAGCAGTCACCTTGAGTGGCCCTTAAGGGCCTAATGATGGGTGACTCTCATAAAAAAACACCCTACATGTAGCTGCACAAACTCCTACTACATGTATACTCATTTGGGCTGTTTGGGGTTGGTGAAATTATTGTAAATGCAAGAAAACGTCGCAAAGTGATGTGGAAAGGGTTTAAATAAGGCTGTGCTGAGTAAACCAAATATCTGTTTATTCCACCATCCACCAAATATTCAAGTAGCATTTTTCCAATTCAAATTTTTCCAAAAATTTTGAGCGGTCTCGAGAAGATGTTTGTCAAATGCCAGATTTGTGTCAGCAGTCACTTAACGTGCAGGATTTCATAGCTTCCACAAGAAATGTCAGCTGTAATATATGCATCTTTAAAATCTGTCAAATATCGACCGGTCAGCTACCTTGAAAAAATATGGTGATGTAGGTACACTTGATGCTCAAAAGCTCATTGTCAATTTTCGACCGGCACAAGCACATCACGCAAAGCCCGATAAGCATCCGATTTAATTCCCCGATGTAACTTAGGCTGGCGCATGTAAAGTTTGATCAGCGTGTTTTGGTTATTCGATCAATCCAAGTTTTGAGTATTTGAATGCTAAATAATTCGAAAGTGCCCTCTAGATTTATCTCAGAGGTTTTATACCGAAGGGAAAGACTTAGCTGCAGATTTGATGTTTATAGTTCGATTTCTGATTCCTGTTGTGGATATTGTTGTTTTTTGTATCAGAGCATATCCCGATCATCTTAATTCTGTTGAATAATTAACACTTGTTAGAGCAGAGAATATTGACAAGAGAAAGATTTTGAGCCTGCAGCCTTCAGAAAGCACTGGCATTTCATTGGGGGTATTGCAGCAAGTACTCAATGCCGGGAAAGGCGAACGTTTCTCTCTTTTTTTTATTAAAAATTCACCGTAGGTTATTACACTTCATCAGTCATTCATTGCAGCTTCAGACAGCCTACCCACGCACATTGGGGGGTTAATTTAGATGGTTGTTGGTAATAGATTTTCTCCAGTAATCTCGTGATTTTATTGGAGGGGGGATTTTTTTTTATGTCATAGTGAGAATAACAAACCGACATATGTGACAAATTTTCATCACAAAACACAATAACGTACCCTTCCTTAGGTGTATTTTGGAAATTTCAATTAACAATTTTAGTTCTATTTTAAAGGAGCTTGCTTGTACAGATGTGTCTAAATTGTCACAAACGTCTCTCAACACGCTTTATAAAGTGATTCAAGAAAAAGCAAAATTTTCAAAATACTGTCCCGTAACATGTTTTCTCAGTAAATGTTCAACCAGCAAAAAATCACTTCCAAATTTCTAGTTGTCAAGTACACTTACATTACAGGCACTTTATCAAATGGATTAACTCATTCTAAAACATAAAAAGGGAATATACAACATTTGCAAACATCAAAAACAAAATAACCAAATTATCATGAAATACCTTACTGGACTGTTAGTGAATGACAGTCTAAATCATCCTGTGAAATCATGGCACCTGGTGTGCTGTCATTTCCAAGAAAAGTGGTGTTTTTGTATCAATTTCCAATGCTGGTCGGCCGACCAGCATTGGAAAAACTTGCTTTTTTCAAATACTGCTCCCAATTTATCATATTTAGTTAGTCCGCATTTTCTTTGCAGTCGATTACACACCTGTGAACAGGTAGAAGCCAGCTAGACTGATTCCCTGACCTTACAATTCACCAAAGCTATAAATTGTTCTTTTTCATCTTAAGTGGGGTCAGGGAACCAGACTACAAAAGTATGATTTTTTGTCTTGGTTTTTCCAGCATCTACAAACCCAAAAACGTTGAACAAGTCAGTATTGCTATAAAATATATAATATTGCTGTAAAATACTAACCCCCCAAATTCATCCATTTCTAAAAATTACAGTAAAAGCAAATGTTGTACATTGATATCCCCTTTAAGTAATGATTCATTTGTCAGTAAATTGTGCAATAACTTGCGTTTTTTATACCACTTTTTGCTATTTGCAGGTAGCAGCTACTGCCCAAGTGGTCCCCATACTGAGTGAGATCATGCCTGACATTGCTATCCCATCAGGCCCTGACCTCACCATAGCAACAGCCCCACCCATCAACCAGATGTTGCTACGGGAACCAGAGCTGGGGGACAGCCACAGTCAAGCGAAAGGTGGAAGTGGGAGCAACAAGGGCGGGAAACCAGTTAAAGGGAATAAACATGGTCCGGATCAGTTTACGGACGTATGACACTAAATTTAATGACTGTGCGTATGTATATATGAACTTAGACTTTGAAATTATATGGACATGTATGTACACATTGCTGTAACCAACCTGAAATGAAATTGAATTGTACACATGAAAGCATTTTTCCAATGTTGAGCAAGAAATGCTCTGTAAAAATGTAATGGAAATCTGCAGTGTGTCATCCTGGTTGCTTGTGCCTACTGGTTCGTTTTCAAAGAGGCTTTCAAAATCTGATTTGTTTTACACAGGAAATTCGTTAGACTGATGGCCTGAACTGATTTGAGAGATTTTTCACTGTTTTTGACATTTCTTCAACTTAGTCTGCGTGATTTCACAAATACGTGTAAGCGTAGACACGGCATGTTATCAGGATTGATTACCCACTGCCTTGTGGTGTGTCTTTGCAAATTCCATCCAGATATTTTCACAATTCTTGCAGCTGATAAGGTAGAAAAGAGCTTGGGTCAAGCGGAAAGGACTCAACTTGGCAGTGCTCTGAAGTTGATTTATGAGACCTGGATACATTCAGCTATACAGTCCAGGGTAGGGCACCTGTATCGCCTGTGGGCCTAAAACTGTCAATGGTCTGTGTGGCATACTCACTAAAGCCAAGAGAACGTGTGCGAATGCTTCAAAGTCATGCCCTGTAAACAAATGGTGCGTTTGCTCAGTGTGGGCAACCAGATTTCATGAATATACATAAAACCCTAACAATTTCAATGTGTCCTTTTTTTTTCCATCTGGCAAATATACTTAAATGAATAAAGCATGAAGAGCTTGATATTGTGGATCAAAAATGTAGGCTGAAAATGTCTAGCTTTTTCTTTAACGGATTTGGAATTGAGCCCTTGAGTCAATTTGCCAAAAAAAAAATATTCATTTGTTGTATTCCTGTATTAGTTGTTCATCCAAATACTCATTTTTATACCCATTTGAAATACTCAGTCAACAAAACCCTGGTACTTGGGCTTGATTTCCATTATATCACTTCCTTGGATGTAAGTGTATCCCGACACCTTTTGCAGGTAATTTGAGGTAAACAAGGACAATTTACACGCATATCTCGTGCTAAATTGCCATCTGCAGTACCAAAAAAAACAAAAAAGCCTGTCACATGTGTATTGCTGAATATTCAGAAAAAGGACACAATTCCAACACTGCATGATATACTGAAGAATGTACCACTTATTTGTAGGCATGACGGAAATTGCAACACGCCCTCAACTTACAATAATGTGTGCACTTTGTTTTGTAAGGAGCTTAAAAATATTTTTTAAAAACCAGCCTAGACCACCGATTTCCTTGACATGATTTAGGCTGTAGCCTTGATTCGAGATTTCAGTCCAAGTGTTCATGTGCAGGCAAACCTTTTAACTGATCAATTTTCCATCACAAGGTAACAGTCCTTAAAGTCTGCCTTGAGTTCAAGCCAATGATTCTCCCATGAATAAGCAGTATCATGCTTGACAAGTTAAGAGGGGAAAGAGGTCCAATTTCAGCGGGTTTAGGAAGAAGAAGAAACATCGCGCTTTGGTTATTACATCGATACATGCATGTGATCACTCATCTGGTTATTTTACATTTAAGAGGCAGTCAGCGGAGAGTTTTCTTAAGTCTCTTAGTAGATTTGTTACGGTGATTTTCACGGAGAGAATTGGTGCTCAAATGTCAAGTTAAAAAGCTTGGTGCTCATTTTGTTTCTCTCAAATTTTTATTTTTTTTAGTACCGCTGTTACTTTGGTTGAAGTGACGCAAACAGGAAAGAGCTTTCGCAAGTCTGGCAGTCATTTGACAGAAAAAAAATCAGCTAGCCATAAAAAAAAGGATACGGGGAAAAAAGCTAGAATTTGTCAGGTACTGGTACGTTTACATGTATCAGAAGAAACGCTTGAGGCAAATTCACTTAGGTTAGGAAGTTCAAATCGTCATTATTTTCAGATGGTTGGCTTTTTCCCTTTTCCATCCATTAGCGGTGCATTAACCAATTACTGTCGCAGCAATAACGCCGTTATTTATGGATATCTTGTTTAAGGTGCTCACTCATTTGATTTCTGTTTCGCAACAGTCCGGTGCCTATTGCAGGAAGCTAGTATTACAGCCATAAACTTGACAGGAACAGCTATATTGGGGGTTAACGAAAGCCCGGCCACGTTGCAGCTGTGGCTTCATTTTGAGATATGGCATCATCTCTGGCCCCTCAGATTTATTAAGCAGCCTTAAATATCAGAATGAAATGAGTAAAACCGAAACCACTGCCTCTAATATAAGGTTATCCCTGAAACAGAAAAATAGACTCATTATGTTGCCGGAGTTGTTTACATCAGGGGCCTAAAATATCCTGAAGCCCAGTTCACAGACGAAGCCAAGATTTCAAAAACACCCTAAGTCTCATCATCAACTACTTACCAGCACAACCACATTATCATGGTGTAAATAAAATGGCTACGTCTAAATGGGTTTGCATATGGGTTTTTTTCCCTCACTTGTGGATTTGATTTAGTTATGAAAGCAGGTCATGCCAGTAACACGGCTTCTCAGATGCAGGTTTTCAATGTAAAATGAAGCTTACTTTTGTAAATATTTGGACAAACCTACGTGTCATATTACATATCGGGTTAATCTATCTTCTGTTGTATAATAGCGAATGGAGGACACATACAGTGCAGCTGGAGTTAAATTATCTTAGCATTGTGTATTTTCCTCAAAAAAAAAAGAAAGACCATCGACCAAACTAACCTTCCTTTAAGTCTACTCTGTGAATATTATGTACAGTTCTGTAAATTTGACAAAATCAGTGATATGTGTGGAGAATATTGTCTTGAGTTGGATGAATTTTGTTGAGGATGATTTTAAGCGAATAAGTGTTTGTGAAACACCACGGAAACACGTGGGGCATTTTGACCGGTCATGTAGGTGGCAACATTGTCTTACAGATGTTTTGAATCGTTATATTTTTTGTCGGCTGTTTTGGGTGAAAGAATTTTCAAATGTAATTTCACAAGGAATTAAACCAGATACTCATTCAGAGCGTAATAGAATAGACAGACATCAGGATTTGAATGTATAATGTTTGACAATAGTCTCATTGTAAAGATTGTTT
The DNA here is from genome assembly GCF_015706575.1 of Patiria miniata. Lineage (NCBI taxonomy): Eukaryota > Metazoa > Echinodermata > Asteroidea > Valvatida > Asterinidae > Patiria > Patiria miniata. The sequence goes on from NW_024037049.1 coordinate 4,641,183, forward strand.
GTACATTTTGGCGTTGAAATTTGGCATCAGGCATACAATGTGTTCAACTTCATGCTCCCACTTTTTGTATACTATTAACATTTCTTAATAGATGAAAGTGTTTAAATATACTTCTATACATATGTAATGTATGTCAGTGTCAAGTACATGCTTACGTGTACTTACTGCTTGTTTTTCAATACTGGTGCAGCTTTTTTTATTGTTACTGTGATGTAAAATTGATTAAAATAGATCCACCTTAAAAACACCCATCGTCTGTCAACAGACTTTGACTTACTATTTGTATTTTAAAAGTTTATTGGCTATCCTCCAATATGTTGTATTGATTAATAGATTGAAAGTATCCAACATGTGCACTCTCCGTTGAGGGCGCCACACAGGCCTAACAAAAATTCAAGCACTTAGGCCTAAGTTACATTGTTCTGGTTTATGCATTGTTCCAAATTCTTTTCAAGGTTTATAGAAATTTGGAAATATTTTTCTACAAATATTTTCGAATGATTAATGATATAAAGAGGTTGAAGGTTTTTTTATGTTTCAGTTATTCAGTGAGACAGGAGATAGAAAAACAGTTCTTTTCTCTTGCCCCGCCCACAAAAAAATTACCCCTTTCTGTTTGCAAAATAACTTGCCTACCCAGGGCCCTGATGTTTGCTCTAGGTGTTTCTGTCCACAGGAACGGGCAAGGTTTGTGTACATTTTACTGCTTAATCAGTACACAATTATACGAAAAAACACTGAATTTCATTTTGCAATTTAATCCCCAGAGTTTAAATTCTGTGTGTTCATCATGTAAGCCCTGTGCCAGATTTAGAAGATCTAGGGTTCTGTTAATATTTCTCATGGGATTTCTGGTGTTTTCCACGCAAAAGTAAGCAATTTTAGCGAGGTATTTCCTCAGGATTTTTCTGTCCGAGCAGAAAAATTTTGACGAATAAATCAATTGCTATCTTATATTTTATAAATAAAAAAAACATTTGGTTGTTTAGTATGAATATCACCGAACTAGACATATTTTTCAGGCTCAAACCTAACTTTCCCAAACCGACTCGGACTAAAATCAGTCATTTATATTGAATTTTACTGTCGCGGTTGTTTTGCTTCTGCGATAAGTGTAAGAAATCCTTGACGTTTTGTCATTGTTGAATATTTAGAATTCCATTTTGTCTACCGTCGTTTTCTGTTTAAACCAGTCAGATATTGACTGTACCATGTGGTTGCTTCAATAAAAATTAATTGCAACTTTAACGAGTAGGAAGTCGTTTCTCTTTCTCTGATTGTTAACTTTTTCCGTTTATTTGTCGGTCCTCTTTAAATTTGGGGTCCATTTTTTTCCCTGTCCCTGTTACAGGTGCAACCAAGTAAATAGGGCAAAAATCCGTCCGCCGAGCTCATGAATAACTGTTATACATTGTACATCCAAATTATTCTGTATTAGATAATTGTGAGAGCCATAGAACTGTGGGGGATTGACGACATAAAGGCAATGCGCCTCTGGACTGGACTTGGGGCTTCTAATTCTGAGCATTTCGGATGCAGTTGGGTCGGAAAGTGGCGCTATTTAGCCATGTTGTGGAGGGATCCTTTTTTTCAGGTCGGGACATATTCGTTTTATATTATATTAGGGGTGATCTTCTTTGGGTGAGAATTCCTCTCAAAGTCATTGGTCAACCCACCAAAAATTGAAAGGAAAATGAAAGAAGACATGTTGATCATCAATTTGCTGTGCAGCCTGAACATGTGTGATATAAGAGTTCTGAGTATTTCTTTTAAGAATTTCGAAGTATGGAGATTTGTCACTTGTGTCTATAGGAATTTATTTACTTGTTGCACCCTTACTTCTGACGTCTATGATTTGATTTTTATAATTCTGGATGTACTCCTTAATGCAGTCGTCCTGCAAGAGGGAGTATGAATAGCAAACTACCTACCCAACAATTAATCAATAAACAATCAACTGCGGTCTTTCTTAATGAAACTTGAATGGTAACAAAGTGCCAATGTAAGGGGGACAGGAAACATGTCACACTTTGGACCCTAAATTTGTGGAATGACCTATGTTCGTTGCTGGATCAAGTGATCTTGTACACTAATCATTGAATAAGTATAAATGGATTATTTTCATGCAATTTAAGATATACCACGGGCTACGCAGTTTCATATGCCTTATTATTTATAGCACGTAGATTCCATCTCCAAAAACAATCTTCTCTCATCGACCTACTTTAATTTGTCTAGTCGCTGTCGGTGTTTTTTATCGAGATAACTGAAGAGACTTGTCGTACGGCCGAGTTCATCGAGGGTATTCGGCCAAAAGCCGCAAGCACGGAGCAAGGATGTTCCGTGTGTGGATGGATTTCCTGCCTGAAGGTCAATGTTCCGTGTACACGGCAGATGCACCGGCTTTCCGTGTTGGGAGCTGATACATCATTGTCAATGTAATAATATCCTGGAGGTAGAAAAGAAAGGGCAAGGACGGTTTGACATGCTTAAAAATTAATGTTGTGCATGACGACTTGAAAGAATGCATGTGACTGAATGGGTGGGTGGCGTTGGGCGTTATTAATATTAGCGTTATACAGTACTTCTAAAAGGGGCGGGGACGGGACCAGGCTACATTGCTAGACTGATCTGCAGACTTGTCGGTCCGCAAATAATTTGACATTTGTAATGTAATTATTCCACAACTTATTGTTATGGGCCAAGTTTTGTCTTCGAATCATTCAAAAGTTAATAACTTTTGTATCGCTCGAAAAAAAAAGTAGCAGTTGAGACACTAGAAAGTCTATTATGATGAGTGGCAGGCTTCACTCTCAGTACGCTGCACGTTAAGTTGAAGAAACAGAAGAGCAGCGTACTTAAAAGTTGTCATATGAAAACTTTCTGAGAAGAACATATCTATTTTGATTCCCCAATAACCAATAACCGCTAACGAGAAAACCTTTAATTTTGAACCAAAAATCACCAACACATGAACACCCTATACAGTACATGCCATGTTCGTGAGTGGGCGGATCCATAACACAGGGGTTTTTTTTTGGGGGGGGGGCAAAAAAGTTTGGTCCTCAAAAAAGGGGGGCCAAAAAATTACGGCGTGGGGTTCGGGCCCGCTTAAGGGCCCCGAAAAAAAAATGGGGGGGGGGGGGATTCTAGATGCTCTGTGGTGCGATCTGAGGCAATTTCTGACCACTTCAACCAATAGTTTTTGGAGGAAAAGATGGTGGTGTACGCAGTACTTGCCTTTATTGTGCCGTCACTTAAAAAACAAACTAGGTTCTTTTTGGGGGGGGGGGGGGCATGGAGCGTCCCGTTCTTATTTCGAAAGTTGAAATTGATTGATTACTGGTCGTGGGCCGATTTTTTGGCGTGCGATGTCTCTTTGGAAAGCTCATAAGTAATGTAATGCTAGAAAAGTATCAATTGATTTGAAATTCTTAAAGCACGTATACACCAACTTTATAATCTCTGGCAGGAGCCCCGGAAAATTGACCAAAATAAGCCCCATAGGTTTCCCACAAAATACAACTTGTTTGTAACAATTATTGTTTGTAACAATTCGGAAAGATGTTTATGCAAATTTTGTAAATGGAGGGAAAAAATATGTGCAGTAATGTTATAGTCACGTGGTATAAAAACACTGTATTTATCACAAATCGCTATAAATCTAGGTATAAATCTAAAGTATGGTGTTCCATATGTGCCATCGGCTTCGCATTTTTTGGCGTCGCATTTTTAAACTCTGGCAGGGATCATTTTGATATAGCTGTCATGTTAGAGTTTTATGCAAGTACGGCCAGAGCTTATTGTGCACTTCCACTTGATTTTTTTTTATGTACTCATTCATGCGCAGTTTTAGGAATGGCAGGCCTAAACATGTATTGTCTCCATTAGGTGAGACCTGGATGCCCTCTATTCATACTGTCAGCTTTGGGCGGATGGGTAGTCCCTTGTGTCCTTTATACATTATGGTCGATCATATCAATGAGCATGCAAGGAATGTTCCTTGCGCAGCTAGCTCTGACCGTATTACCAAGTAGGTCTATATAATCAACTTCCTCAGCAAAGCTCCGTGTCGTATGCCGATTTCCGGTTAGAAGTTCAATTAATGTGTACCTTTTCCTGTGTTCGTGTAGTAGACATGGAGGAAGGAATGAAGTATAGATAATTCATGAACATCCTTTGACATTACCCAGCAGGCATTTTTGGTCGGTTTAACGTCCAAGCGACGTTTGATTCTGACCAATTCTGACGTTGGATTTTGGTCCTTTTATAATTGATTATGAAAGTCAGTTAGACGTCGAAATCTGACTAAATAATAACGTCTGTTTATGGTCGAGTTGTGACGTCAATCCTACTGGTTTGATTGACGTTAAACTGACGTCAGATTTCATGGTCAGATTTTGGTCATTTGATGATTGATTTTGTAAGTTATTTAGACGTTGAAATCTGACAAAATAATAATGTCTGTTTATGGTCGAGTTGTGACGACAATCCTACTGGTTTGATTGACGTTAAACTGACGTCAGATTTCATAGTCATATTTTGGTCATTTATTGATTGATTTTGTAAGTTATTTAGACGTTGAAATCTGACCAAATAGTAACGTCTGTTTATGGTCGGGTTGTGACTGCAATCCTACTGGTTTGATTGACGTTAATCTGACGTCAGATTTCATGGTCAGATTTTGGTCATTTTATAATTGATTTTGAAAGTATCTTAGACGTTGAAAACATGACCCAAATCTAACATCCGTATAATGGTCAAATCATGACGTCAGTCTGACCATGATTAACTGGTTTAAATGGACGTCGACAGGACGTCAGATTCTTGGTTGAATTTAGGTCAGTTAATGGTTAAAAGTGTAATTTATTTAGACGTCTAAAACACAGACATGAGATCTAATCTCTTTTTTGAATATGTGTGGAGGTAAAAGACATCAGGCCGTCGATCTTGATGTTTTCTCTGATGATTGTTGCCACGTATGGTAGGGCTTGGGTAGTATGTTTCTTCTCCATCAATTGCAAAGAGCAGAGATGAGCTGGGAAATTAAAAGGAGATGAATGAAATTGTGAATTTTCTTGAATACCAACACATTCAAACATATTTTTTTTGTGACTCGTCAATAATTAAAACAAAATAGATTCTTTATGTAAGCCAATTTAAGTGCAGCGGCAATTTTATTTTCGGAGATCCGAAGGAAACAATTATTCTTATGAAGAAGACATGCACATATTAAGTATACTGGGCAGTTCCATGCGATTCCAAGAAAATAAACAAAACTTAAAAATTAGAAGAATATTAAATTTTAAAAACTGCAAGCATCACAAGGTCCTCATTTGAGTTAGTGCGGTAGTGAGATTTGGAATATTTCAGTTATCGATCAACATAGTGTAGGAAATTTGTCTCATGTTGAGATGTGCGTTAAATGACAGCAGTTTTAGGCTTAAATGCAGCTTGGACATGATGATGGAAGGCGGGCAGAACATGCATGACTGCTGATTAGCTTAGATTGTCTAGATTTCAATGTTTAAAATAAAGGGCACCGTAAGTGTAACTTTGAATTTGAAATAAGAATTGACAATAGCATCTAACATTAACAACTTTCAACAATGAGAAGTTGAAGTATTTTTCCATTGATTTTTATGTTACACAAGTAAGTAGGCATACAGAAGGGAACCCATTGTACATATCACTGTCAGGATAACATTTCAAGACTACTCGATCTCGTCCTTAAAAAGAAATTTCAAATCCCTAACTCGGAAACAATCGCATTAGAAACTTACCGTTTTTCAGACCGGTACATTGCAAAAGCCGACCATGTAGCCTAGGCCTGCATACTTCTATAAATCTTGATAATTGCAGTTCAATCAAAATCTTGTGCTTGTCCCATACATCCTGATGTCGTATCTTGACTTGAAGTTAAGATTAGCAGGAACACAATATCTTGTCAACAAGTGGCATATACTGTAGGACAATATACTGTTGCAATGTGCCCACAAAACTTTCACATGTTGACCCACCACGTCTTTTCCCGAAGTGTTTCGAAGTTGCTAGACTCGTGTAGCATTGGAATGCAAGAGGCCGGTCACATACAGGGCATAAATAATGCTTACGCACGCGCGGTGCGCGCGATGTTTTGGTCATTTGGCGCGCGGGGCAGGAATTTTGGCTCGGAGCCAAGACGTACGTTTGGATGTTGTATTTTGGTTTAAACCATGACATAATGACAACGTTAAATATTTTAATCATCCATCGATCAGAACTTAACGTCATTATTTGAATCGTCGAAAGGACGTTAGAAAACGGACGTAACTATGGTTGAAAACATGACCTATAATAACGACTTCAAATATTATAACCAGCAGCCGACCATAATCCAACGTCACTATTCGAGTAGTTGAAAAAAATGTCAAAACCATGACATAATAACGACGGTAAATATTTTTACCATCCCCTGACCAGAACTCAACGTCGTTATTTGATTCGTGGAAACGACGTCTGAAAACGGACGTAATATCATTGTTAAAACACAACCTATTAACGACGTCAAATATTATAACCAGCAGCTGACCACAATAAAACCTTGCTTTTGGAGTCGTTGAAAAAAACGTCAAAAACGGACGTTATATTTTGGGGAAAACCATGACATAATAACGACGTTAAATGTTTTAACCATCCCCTGACCAGAACTCAACGTTGTTATTTGAATCGTGGAAACGACGTTAGAAAACGGACGTAATATCTTAGATGCAAACATGACCTCATAACGACTTCAAATATTATAACCAGCAGCTGACCACAATAAAACCTCGCTTTGGAGTCGTTGAAAAAAACGTCAAAAACGGACGTTATATTTTGGTGAAAACCATGACATAATAACGACGTTAAATGTTTTAACCATCCCCTGACCAAAACTCAACGTTGTTATTTGAATCGTGGAAACGACGTTAGAAAACGGACGTAATATCTTAGATGCAAACATGACCTCATAACGACTTCAAATATTATAACCAGCAGCTGAACACAATAAAACCTCGCTTTGGAGTCGTTGAAAAGACGTCAAAAACGGACGCTATATTTTGGTGAAAACCATGACATAATAACGACGTTAAATATTTTAACCATCCCCTGACCAGAACTCAACGTCGTTATTTGAATTGTAGAAACGACGTTAGAAAACGGACGTAATATCATGGTTAAAAACATAACCTAATAACGACTTCAAATATTATAACCAGCATCCGACCACAATTCAACTTCGCTTTGGAGTCGTTGAAAAGACGTCAAAAACGGACGCTATATTTTGGTGAAAACCATGACATAATAACGACGTTAAATATTTTAACCATCCCCTGACCAGAACTCAACGTTGTTATTTGAATCGTGGAAACGACGTTAGAAAACGGGCGTAATATTTTAGATGCAAACATGACCTCATAACGACTTCAAATATTGTAACCAGCAGCCGACCATAATTCAACGTCAATGCTTTAGTAGTTGAAAAAACGTAAAAAAACGGACGTTGCATTTTGGTTGAAAGCATGACATATGTACGACGTCAGATATTATAACCAACGGCCAACCACAATTCAACGTCGTGTTTTGATTTTGTTGAAACGACGTTAGAAAGCGAACGTCATATCTTGGTTGAAAACATAACATAATTGTGACGTCTTAGAGGGAACCATAATAATGACAATAATACAACGTTGTTTTTCAGGCCGTTGTAAAGACGTTGACAAAACAACGTCATATCATGGTTGAAACTATGTTACGTATTATTTGTGACCAAATTCCTACTACATTGTGACGTTGTTGTTATGTCAAATTCTGACGTTAAATTGTCGACACTAAAGCAACGTCTGGCAGACGTTATAATGACAACGTTTTCTTTGGTCTACCAAAAAGACGTTGTTTTTCGGTTAGGAATGGTTGATCCGACGTTGCGACCATAATACAACCGTTATACAACGTCAGTCTGACGTTTGGTGCCTGCTGGGTTAGGCCAAAATTATGTGAGATTTTCACATGTATGTTACTACATTGTATGGGTATATGTTACTAGTATAGGCGAGTTATGAATAAAAGTTATACCCTCAAAATATTCTATATCACTAGAGATTTCTGAGAGCCATAAACAGGGGTGGATCCGGGAATTTCTGCAGTGGGTCAGAGCAGGGGGGGGTCATATTATTTTTATGTATTTCTATGAAAAAAATTGGAGTCGCGCCTGATAAAATTGGGGAATTGAAGAGATTATGGCAATGAACCTCTGGCCCGGACTTGGGGCTTCCAATTCTGGATGCAATTGGGCTCGAAAGTGGCGCTATTTTGCCATGTTGTGGAGGGATCGTTTGTCAAGATGGCTATTTTTCCGCTTTGGGAAAAATAGGGGTCGTCTTCTTTGAGTGAGAACTCCTCGAAAAGTCAATGGTCAGCCACAAAATAAAAATGAAAATAAAATAAAAGATTACATGTTGATCATCATTTTTCTGTGCAGCTTAAATACATGTGAGAGTTTGTAGTATTTGTAAAAGAATTTTGAAGTATGGGCTTTTAGCACTGGTGTCTATGGGAATTTTAATACAGGGGTGCATCCGCATAGAAGGGCAAGGACGTATTGACGATCTGGGCCAACAACGCCATTGCAAAGCTAGACTTCTTTTCAAGTCGTTATTGATGTTGTTCACGTTGGTTCATGTGGCTTGGCCGCGATCGTTATCGTATGAATATTTATACTGCTACTACAAGGCTATATATACTATACAACAAGAAAATCAACCCACAGCTGAGAATAAGAATTCTCAATGCATATGCTGGAAGCGTCTTCCTGTACAACAGTGAACTTTCAACTTGAACAAAAACCTTGGAGAACCAAATTGATGCTTTCCACAGACGTCATCTAAGATACATACTAGGAATTCGCTGGCCAGAAAAGATATCAAATGAAGACCTGAAACCATGGAGAAATATTTCTCCATGCTGAAACCAACCAAAAGCCGTGGAGTGTAAACATCATTCAAAAACAGAAGATTGAGCTGGCTCGGTCATCTACTGCGTCTGCTACAAGACGCACCAGCAAAGATTGCACATGACGAAATACAAAGAAAGTGAAAAGACCGGCAGGGGGAAGAAACGAACATGGTTAGACACAATTGTTAACAACGACCTCAAACCCCTAGGCAGCATAGACCTGAACAAGGAGACCAATGACAGAGCTGGCTGGAGACAACAGATCAGACGCGCAATGTTTAATTAGAAACGAGTGCGCAACAGACGACGACCACGACAAGGCTAGAACGCAAGTCTAACATCCTGGGGGAGAAAACCGCCGTGACGTCAACGTGCGCGTCTAGGCCACACTGGAAAACAGGGCCCAAGCCATGTGATATTTAGACTTGATTCAGTCCAGGTGTTATGAGCTCCGACAGGATTAAAACAATCCGTAAGCGTCACAGGGTGTAATTCAAAACTAACTTAGTCATTGAAATGTCATGTAAACAAAATCAGAATTCGCTAATAAAACATCTGAATTTCCAATTATTATTCGATCAGAACAGGCTTCCTCAGCGTGAACTGAGGACTTGTGTGAAGTTTACCACAATGTCGTCATATCAGACTATTTTTATTTTTTCTAGATTGCACTCGACTCTATCTCGCACACTGTAGTTTATCAGACGAACGTACGGTAACATGCAATGCGGACAATCCTTGGCAGTGTTCTGAGACTGTGGCATTACATGTTGGACTAGTACTTTTTATTCACGACCGAATCTCTTCATATCAGATAGGTAGATTGATAACCTGTTGATCCGAAGAAGTTCCTTTGTCTAGGATTCACAAGTCGACTTACCGAGGACGAAAGTTTGCGGGAAAAGGACCGAAATTATGCATCGTCCAAGCTCAAATTCAACGTCGCCACCAAAAGAAAAGAAGAGGAGGTGAGTTGAAAATATTGCCTTAAAATTTGTATTGTAATTTGTATTATTAACTGTGAATACTGAAGTTAATTGCCTCTAAATTCATTAGTAATAGTTGAATATACATTGTAATGAGGCCTAGGGTTCTTATATTCATTAAATTGTGTCTTTTGAATAATTTTAATTACTCAACCACTGAGGTCTGAGCACGTTTTTGTACGCCGGTCAATGGCAAGTCGAAATACGCGTACTGTCATACAGTATAAACAGAGCACACAATGGGTAGTCTACACTTGGTCGTCATTGTCGTGGAGGTTAGTTTTGGTTTAGCATTAGCAATAAGCAGGTCAAGATATTGGTGAAAATGTAGTTTAGGACACCTGTATTTTTTACTAGTTCCATTCAAAAATGACTTTTGCAAATGACTGTCTTATTCCAAACTGACTTTTGCAGCCTTAGCCTCAAGACTTTTGACTTTATCACTTGTCACCCTGTGCACAAACGCTATTATTAGACTGGTCTGAAAATTTCGAAATTGTTTTCTCAGTCAACACTTAATATTGTCCCTGGTAATTTTGACTTTTTTAGGACATATTATCACATTCTGATGGCTGATATTAAGTCACTGAAGGGAAAAATTAGTGATAGCCAGTTATATCATGGGAATCTTTCCTTTTTTATCAATTTTCCAGCCAGGTTTTTGTAATTTTGATCACTAAAGTCACTTGTCCTAAACTACACTTTTACCAAGACGTTAACTGCCGTTCTTGATTTTTTCTTCAAGCAAACGTGTAATTAAACGTTGGCATATGTGCTTATATTGTCCCAGTGTAAAACATGGATTTATTTAATATTGTTAAAAAGTGTGTTTTAAAGAAACATTGCCATGCAGGAAAGAGAAATATCCTGACGCCACTTGTGTACAAAGTCTATGGAGAGTTGAGTGCATTTTTCAACAATTTTTTGCAATGACTGACCTTCATTGAGATAATATATGATGAAAAAAGTGGAGTCAGGACGCAACATGGATACATGTCCCAGTCTGAGACATCACAATCAAAATGACATTCTGTTTCAGATTTCTTTTCCATTTTAATGAAAGACTAAAAGTTTTCTCATGAAAGTTGTAATTAGTACAACTGAAAAGAATACTGGTACCGTAGTGAATGTGATTGTGGTAATCTATGAGAGTAGTCAGTACACATCGTGAATCATATTAATTTTTATTAAAATTAAATCCTCCATTTTTACAGTTAGCCCTAACCCTCCTCAATCCTCCAAAATCATCCTCGTGGTTTTGGAGGATTTTGGAGGATTGAGGCTGAAATAGTATTTTTTTTAGATAAGGATTTTGGAGGATTGAGGCTGAATGGTATTTTTTTCAGAAAAGGATTTTGGAGGATTGAGGCTGAATGGTATTTTTTCAGAAAAGGATTTTGGAGGATTGAGGCTGAATGGTATTTTTCAGAAAAGGATTTTGGAGGATTGAAGCTGAATGGTATTTTTTCAGAAAAGGATTTTGGAGGATTGAGGTTGAATGGTATTTTGAGGCAGGACTGTCTGAAGATTTTGAAGGATTGAGGGGCTGGGTACCCTTCATTTGAACATTTAAGCACTTGCAACATTTTTGGATGAGGAAGATTTTGGAGGATTGAGGATGAATGCATCTTGAGGCAGGACTGTCTGAAAATTTTGAAGAATTTAGGCGCTTTTGGAGGATTTTGGAGGATTGAGGATGGTTCTTAGCAAAGAGGCCTAGGGGGTTAGGGCTAGTTCAGATGTACGTGTACACTGTACATAGTATGTAAACAATCTTAGCTATTTCAACAAATATATATTTTGTGATTTCACAATATCTACCTCTCGATTTTTCAATTGTATTTTCTTTGTAACAAACAGCATTCTCTGCTATTTGGTATTCATATGAATTTGGCAAGGAAAACAAAAATTATAGCTACATGTACATACAAGTACTTAAAAAGGATAAGTTTGTAAGAACATCACCATAGTGTATTTGTTGTGATTGGTTTAAAATAAATATTTGAAGTCTGTCAAAATCAATGATAATACATGTATATGCAATTTTTACATTGATCTCCCCCTTTTAATTATTTTGCAAATAGGCTTTCTGTTGGCAACAAACTACCAGCACAATATTTGCTAGTATCGTTTTTATATGGTACAGTGTACAATGCATTGTACCTGTACATTTACATCCTCACAAGAATACATCTTGGCCCATGCTTGACCGATGCTTGACCCATGCTTGACCCAACAAGAGCAGAATTAAAAGTGTGTACATGTACAGTGTATACGCATTCTGAAATTTGTATCCCTTGTGGAGACATTACTTTGTTCTCATGTAGTAAAGTTTTTGAGTTTGAAAGTGTGGTTTCAAACCGCTCTTATAGGCCTATTAACCAGAATTAATTTCCTTCGCTGAAATTCGGACTTAATATCCCTTTTCTAAAACTCTTCCATTTGCGACAAATCAACCCACCTTGGAAATTCCTACTTTTTGAGTAAAATCTAGAATCTTTTTTGTAAAAACCTTGTGGAGACGTACATGTAGTCATCTATATAGAAATTGCCCTGTGGAGACGTATACAATCTTTTGTTCCCTATTGTGTGCATGTCTCCAGAGGGCACGGTGTATTAGATCATGTACATTGTACATGTACTGCATACAATGTATGACGCATTAGATTTGCATGTTCATTAGCAGTGATCCTAGTTCACAGTGTAATTAGGAAGTGCAGTTTGTTATTCAGTTGAACCAAGGTGTTGATTTGGTCAGATCAGTTTCAGTGTCCGTACTTACCGATACGTTGTATATTTTACATTACGCATGATGTACAGTGTATAGAGCTAGTACACACAAAATATATACATGAACACATTTGTTAATTACTATTTAAGTATGCATGGATTAGGCTTGTGCGGTGTTGTATCGTGAGAGTCCACGGTATACCGTCACAAAAATATCGCGGTAGTTGATATTATTAGGTACTTTTTTGGGCTGGCTCTTATGTTGTCAAAATACAACACGGTGATAGGGAAACTGCAAACAGGCAGGATGGGCAGAACTTCAAAGGTTCTGCTGGACAACTAAATAAGCACAAGTTTTATCTTATCTAGATACCGGTACCTTGACAAGGCATCTAAACAATAAAAATCCATATAGTGCAGACTTGGACTGTTTCTGTCACTTGTTTAAAGGGATTTTGCACACATCTGACGACATTAAAGATGGTAAATTGCAGTAAAGAAATTCCATACTGAGGTTGTCGGTATTTCCGTATTTTGGACATCATTTGGTAGGCCCTAGGCTATTGTTCAGTATGTAGGCTGTGATGCCTGCCCGCTTCACTGTCGAGCAACCAAAACACACTTGCTTGTTTTGCATACGCTATGTGGACATTCCTTTGTTTTCGTGTAGTTAAGAATCTCGGTACAAAAAATAACTTTACTTAAACTGGGAAAACTCTTTCAAACCCCAATTTTTCTTTTTTGATTTCCTTGAATGTTTCTCTTCATTCTGCGACGGTATAACCCTAACCCGAAAATGCCTCTAAACCTGTTTTCCAGAGAGGGCGAATAATTATTATGTGGACACGGCTTAGTCCACATAACGTTAACACAACCTGCATTATGTGGACATCTTTTTTTCACATGCCCACGTAGTGACTGTAAGACAAACTGACACACATTCCTTTCTTCTTTATAGTATAGCGATGATTTAGAGTTTCGGATTTGCATACGCGTAATGTACACATGTTCATGTGTGTAACATCTTAACAATTTGTTGAGGAAAAGCTGAAGTGGAGATTCCATGTGCATGTTCCAGTGGATGGTAACTCTGTCCAATTTTCTCGCCTTACAGGAATTCGGAGAAGAGGAAGTTGAAATCGCGCAATGCAGCCCGGACCAGACGCGAGAATGAAACGGCCATCTTCTATGAGCTCGCCCATCAGTTGCCCATGCCACACAGCATGTGCGCTCAGCTGGACAAAGCTGGCATCATGCGACTGCTCCTCAGCTACCTCAGGATCCAACATTTCACACCGAAAGGTAAGACTAAAAACGAAACAGAGATCACGTGACGAGTCACATGATGTTTCCACTCTTTCTTCTCTGGGTATCACACATTGGAAAAGAAGGACCCAAACATTTAAGAATTTGAAGTCCGAACATTTGTCATGAAATATTGTCCTGTGCACATGTTCTTGCTTGCACATGTACATTTACAGTTTACTAGTACTGAGTGTACATGTCCCACAACTTGCGAGAGAAAACTGTGCCGTGACAAGCGTAGTGCTTCCCGTAGCCTAGATGTATGAATGTACTTGTCAAGTTTAAAATTCACGATACCTTGTCATCAATAAAGCCACACCAAAAAAATAGTTCTGCTTCCGATTACATGGCATTTGAAAATAGGGTAGGTAGGTAGGGAAATTAATTTTTTTTTTGGCAATTTTTTGGTTACATACGTTCATATGGAGATGTCTGTAACTTTACGTGTAGTAAAGGGTGAAAGGTAGTAATTGATGGTTTTCATGTATTTTTCCCTCTTTTTTCCCCAAAAAAAATAGGGTAGGGCTGTCAAAAAAGGGTTGGTAGGGTAACCGGAAGCAGAACTATTTTTTTTTTTGCCTTAACAATGATCTTAATTTAGACATCAGTAACAGACCCTACATGTACACGTACGTATGCATTAAGGCGGATTTGGAGGGCACTGGTTTTGTCTTGCTTGGATAGGCAGGAGTTGCCTTTTTGTGTGTTAATTATTACTACATGTACATTTAAATAAAGAAAACCCTCAATAGATTTCTCCAATGCATAAGGTCTATCAGAAGGCATACAGGAAACACATTTAGAATTTTGTTGTATTTGTTTTGAATAGCACACCATGCTCTTCATTCCCCACCCCCCACCCCTCCTTTGTGTGTGAAATATTTGCCAATTGATGTTCATAAAGTGTAATATTTATGGTAGCATTTGGAGAACAATCAACATTGTTACAGTTTATAAGATTCCAAGTAAACAAATACATGTACGTACATGTACCTAGTACTGTATGCAGGATACATAAATGTATAGCTCACTGGTGTGTGTACGTGTGCATAATACAATGTACATCTTTATTTTCAGGAAATTGTGATTTATGGACGTGAACATGTAGTTATTGCAACATTGTGACCCGACCGAACTCATGACCTGACACTGAAATAATGTGCCCTCCGCTGCGCTGCACTTATGCCCTCAATTTAATTGCTTTAAAATGTGTCAATGTATGCAACTACAATTTATGTAGTCATCTTCTCTTTTGTAATTTGGTAATTGTAAATGATATCCAAATTTTGCAAAGTCCATCGGTACGGTATATATTGAAAACAGATTTGTGTTATCTTTTCCAGGAAATAAAATTTGTTTTAATGATTTCCACCTGTAACGAACATGAAATGATCTCCATTGGTACTTATGAAGTACATGTGTACATGTACATGTACGTACAATAGTTTAAGATAACATTCAACATTTGCTTTTGCTGTAATTTTCAGAAATGAATGGATTTGTGGGTTAGTATTTTACAGCAATTATTGTTTCATACATGCTGGAAAACAAAGGGAAAAAATGCTGCTCTTGTAGTCTGGTTCCCTGAACCTACATGTACATTAGACGAAACAGAGCAATTTATCGGAGAATTGTTAGTTGAGGGAACTAGACTAGCTGGCTTGCACCTGTTCACGGATGTGTAACTGATTGCAAACAAAATGTGGACTAACTAAATTTGGTAAATGGGGGGCATACAGTATTTGAAAAAGTCAGTATTTTTCCATTGATGGTCGGCCGTTCATTGTTGGAAATTGATACAAAAATTCAACTTTTTCTTGAAAATGACATCACACCAGGTGCCATGATTTCACAGGATGCTTGAGACTATTATTCACTTACAGTCCAGTAAGGTACCGGTATTTCATAATAAGTTGGTAGGTTTGTTTTTTATGTTTGCAAATGTTGTATGACCTTTTTTAGAATTGGTCAAATTATATTTTTACATGTACATCTATGTACTTGTACAGTTTCTGACATTCATGGATATTTACTTCCAAACGAGCCTGAATAAATCTAGAATCCATCAGATGTAGGCAGGTAAATGTTTGCGTCGTTATCATTTTCGTTCTCACGCAAGTATGCGATGTGAAAACAGACGTGATCCATACGGACCTTGTAACGAAAATAGTTAGTATTTATAAGTAAAATCCGTTTTTAACCATTTCCAAGTGATTTCTGATCTATTCTGAGGCAATCTTGTCAGTGTTGTAAATAAAGAGATCTAATAATGTAATCCTTTTGAACAGTTGATAAAATTATACACAAATTGACACAGGTTTGCTTTCTGAATTTAATGATTTATTTATTCCTGCCCTTTCATCTTTGCCATATCACAATAATTTGTTGACTCGCCAGCCGGGCTACTTAAGGAATAGTTGGAATAGTTTGACTAGCCCTCCGCTGTTTTGACTAGCATTTGGCTAGCGGGCTACCGCTAATTTCAAACCCTGGGAACCTGCAGGATTCACTGGGGTGAGGCTTAGTATAAATGAGACTTGGCCATATCCACAATTTTTGGAATCGATTCCGATTCTGTCTGGGAATCGTGATTCCATTCGGATTCAATTCCAAATTTCCCAGGCAAAATTTTGGGGAAAAACCTCCATACTATAAAGAGTCTACGTGAAAAGTGTACATGTATAATTATTTAATGGACAGCCAAGAGCATGTGCTATACTGCATACACATGAACTTGCATGTCAACTTGTGACCACTGCATCTTGTTTTTTTAACCTTGACATTTACAATAATATTTGCCGTGACTGTCTTACTATCTCAACAGCGATCAAGTCTGAACCGGTGGACGTCGATGAAGACCTACCGCTCACGGCCGAGCAGCTCATCGATAACTACTACCTCAAGGCTCTGGACGGCTTTGCCATGATGCTGTCACAAGAGGGCGACGTCATCTTCATCTCCGAAAACGTCTCGCATTACATGGGTCTCAAACAGGTATGGGATTGATATTTACGAATTAGGCCAAGTAAAAAAAAAAAAACCAATTTCTCATCCCTGCCTGCTTCCTTTTTCCCGCGCACCTTGTTTTTTGGGGTTTTTTTTTCTTCATACATTTGCAATATATTTTGCAAATATTATCAATATATATTGTCCTTTTTGTTTGTTTCCAACAAAATTGTAGCTATGTAGAAAGGTTGACGGCTCCATTGGTCACAATTTTGTATCGGCAAAAGAGTGAAGAGAATGGAAGAATCCATCTGCCATCTTTGAGGGGGGGGGAAGGGGGGGAAGGGGGGTGGCCTCTTTCATTTTTTTTTTAAGCTGGGACGAGAAACTTTTTTCTTTTTTTTTACTTGGCCTAAGTGTAGAAATTGATAATTCTTAACTATTTGACAAGTTTTGAAAGTCCTACATAGCATTCTGTTAACCCTAACTCCCTAGCTTGATTTACTAGCAACCCTACCCATCCTGGCAAATTCCAACACCATATGGGAAACTGCAGTCACATATTTCTGACTTTCTGGAGGTGTGCCAACCCAATGTAAAAGACTAGGGGTACTGTACCCATCCTGACAGATTCCAACAAAATATGCCGTTGGGGTTTGATGGGTTGAGTTCTGTTTGGGTTAACATTGGGTTTTGTTGTAAGTTTATAAGTGTAAGCACTGTAGACTCAGTTCCATCCGATAAATTGTGAGAATGTATTAGGTACCAATAGAAAATGGTGCGCATAAAGGATACATGTGTGTGGCTCGGAAGTGGCAATGTACATAATGTATATCTTACATCAAAATATTGAAATGTATTAAGTCTGGTGAAATTATCATACAAAATGGTGATGTCATAGTCAACTTTTCCCTAGCTGTATACGTATCCTGTACACGTACAATTTGTAATGGCACCTATTCAGGGGGATTTTCTGTTTTTTTTGCTGAGTCTGTTTTGAGGGGCAATAAAAAATGTGAAGACTTGTGAAGAGAGCTTTTTTCTCATAGTGGAAGTTACTGAACCTTAAGTTTCATTTGTGTAAAGAATTAATTACTGCGTTGTATGAAAACAAACATGGACCAATCGCCTACAGTATTTCAAGCAAAGTTTAAAATCTACATGGCCTCGTCCTGTTGCCCTGGAAGTCATTACCCTTTGTGGTTTCCAGTGATTGAGGATATCATGTGCCCAATGCGGAAAATCTTTTTCACCATGCTGAACATGTACAATGAACCTGTTTATACGATTTCAAGATCTGAAATCTGAACGTACAGTATACATTTGTACATATATCTAGGTATATGTAAAGTGTACGTTTATACTCAAAATTAAGGTATTCATGTATGTTAATATGACGTACATATTTGTACACACAATGCGGTCAATAACCTACCTGGCTTTTTGCCAAGAGCTTTGTGTCAATTGATGAGCAAAGCATATGGGGAAAATAACATGGGCCGTTGAACCTGAAATGACATGAATGACTAGAATGTGAATAGTATTGCACAATTGGGTTCAAAACCACCAAAAGCTAGATATCGTATTGTGGACATTCTGAGAAAGGGACTACATGTATCAACATGAAACCTATACTTTTGTCCTTAAAAGTTTCCGGGACATGCTGGAAAAATCACTTTTTATCAACCGGACATGTTAAAAAATGACGTCAGCTACAGCAAATGCACTCTGCAAAGTATAGTGTACATGTACATGTATGTGCATGCATATGGTACATGCACATGACATGTTTGTTTTTGTACATATGTACATGTACATGTACATGTATTGATAAAAACATGTCATGTGCAATACATGTATTAATGGACTTCCATGTAAAAGTTTCCTTACATGTACAACTCACTTTGAAAACTCTTTTATAGGCCCTACTACATGTGTTACATGTACTTGTGGTGATTAATATTTTCTTTAATTATTTGTTTCTGTCAAATGTATGTACATAGATGGCAAAATGGGGCTGTTAACATAATAGGGCTGTTTGTTTCCAAAAAAGCGGACTTTGAATCGACCCATTTCAAACTACAGGTTACAGGCTTTTGTGTCTGGGCCTTTTTATCTAGAATGTCCTCCAAACTGTGCGGTGATGCATATCTGTGTATTACGGTGTGTGTACAAGTACCCATAGTATTTAGTGCATTTTGGGTTCATGTAGAGTATTCTGGAAGTTGACAAGGAAAAACTCTTTCCCTTGTCAACAATTTGACCTTAACAAAGGACGTGTCTGATCGTTTGATGTTTGAACGCAGGCATTGAATTTTCCTCGGATCAGCTGATTTCTTCCTTTTTAACTGCTCTTGTATGCTATCAAAACTTGAAAAACACTGCAGTGAGTTTTGTAAAGTTTAGGAATTTTTTTTTTTTTTTTTTTAGTGACTTGTGAACACGAAGTATACAATTATGAGAATAGTCCATGTTCAGTACATGTCTACTGTTAAAGTAGCGTTTCCCGTGTTCTTGAACAAATTCAATTTATTTGTCTGTTAATTAAGTTTTCACAGGTATATTTTATTCCAACCAAAAGTCTCCTTTTTTTCTTCCTCTGTTTTGGACATCTGCAAACCTCTGGGGAAAAAAGGGTTTTGTTTTGGGCACAAACAGATCCATTTTCTGACATGTCTGAGCTGACTGGCTCCCGGTCCATACCGGTACATTGTTGATACTGATTGTGGGGCAGGAACCAGCCTACCCCACCAGAACAGAATTATTGTCTGGCAGCCAATAATTCAAAATTGTAAAGTAAAAATTCAATAACTAAACTTGGGCAAATTTCTTTTTGGTTGATGTCTCATTCAAAAGTGAATAATTTTTTTATTGCTAGCTAGAAATAGCAACTTCGAAAAGGAATCTAGTTTTTGGGGATGCAAGTCCAAAAAAGCACGGGGAAGGCCACATTAATGGCATGAAATTCCCTGTTGTGGGTCAAACTTTTTATCATAGTTATCGGTAGTTTTAATTTATGATAAAATGCCTTTTTCACTGTCATGATTTTTTTCCCCGTGAAATGTAAAATCAGTATTGAAATATCACATTTATCATTGCACCTCAAAACTTGCACAGACTCAATTTTTTTTCCTCAAATGGAAAGCTAGAAACTGTATAGAAAATCTGTGTAAGGCCAAAAAAAAAAAATATTCGGTCTCTGGTCAGACCAAAGTTCCGGAATTGACGCGGCCACGCGGCTTTTTTTTTTTTTTTTGCTTTTTTTTTTTTTTTCTTCAAGCTTGGATTGTACAGACAAGGTGGGTACTATTTTGCTTTTTTGGTGTCCTCATGTACATTGGTGTCCTCCATAATTTGCCTTGGTGCTTTCGATCATTTGCCTTGGTGCAATTTCCCATTCCTTGGTGCTCTTTGGTAAAAAAAAATTGAGGTGCGGAAATAGAGGGCGCTGTTGGAGCTACCGCGGAACATTTTGGAAAAAAAAAAGATCGACGAGCATGATTAAAATCGACGCGTGCGCTGACCAGAGACCGACTTATTTTTTTTTTTGGCCTAATTCATGTATTTGTTGACTTATTTATCTCTCTTTGACAGATTGACTTGATCGGGCAGAGCATCTACGATTTCTCCCATCCCTGTGACCATGAGGAGATCAGGGAGCATCTCGCCGACCACCACTGGATGGGCCAGGCCAACGGCAGCAAGACCGTCAAACGACAACAGCGGGAGAAGCACCGGTTCCTGATGCGCATGAAGTGCACGCTGACGGCCAAGGGAAAGATCGTCACCCTGAAGGCTGCCACATACAAGGTCCGATACCTCAAGATAATTCATTACTAGCACTACTTTATTAGAAAAGCCAGGTTATTTGCAGCTTTGCTGATATTGCTGGCAACATGACTTTGGGCGTAATCCAATGACTTTGGGTGTTATCCCTTGGTACATGGTATACATGGGTTGATGGCTTCTGACTTGCGCCCTTGAACAAATACATCAATTGGCAAAACGGGGAACTGCCAACATTGGGCTGGATAGCTCAGTTGGCGAGTGTTGGAACGATGATCCGATAGCGGTAGCGGGTTCAAACCCTACTTCATACAATTCCTTTGATCAACTTCAAAATTAAGCCCTTTTTTTTTTGAAGGATCAACATTTACTAATTGAGGAATTTTTCACGTATGGATTGGAAGATTCAGGCATAAAAATTGCAACCAGATCTTACGAAATGAGGCTTGAGGCCTTTTTTCCCTTTATTAGTTTTTAGAAAGAATATATGTAATCCTAAATTTGGAATGAAGAGTATGGCATTATGTGGGTGAAAATATCAATAGCTGTTGTTGATTTCTGTGGTGCCAGATGGGCGGAGCCTAATACCATTAAATGGGTCTCTTGGGTTCCTGCACAGGGAAATTTTTGAGGATTCAAGACCTACAAAAATGTATTCCTAAAAAAACAAGCCAAGACATTCAGGGCGAATGACTACATGAAGATGATGTTCCATTCTCATTTTTTGTGTTTTGATCTAATGTATTTTGAATACTCAGGTGGTGGATTGCAATGGAATCTGGAAGGCGGCCCCATCCATGATGACCTCCAACGGCTACCCTCTGCCTCAGCTCAGCTGTCTGTCCCTCATCGCTATGCCCATCCACCATCCAGCTAACATAGAGATACCCATGGACAAACAGACTTTCCTTTCCAGGCACAGCATGGACATGAAGTTCACATACTGCGACGACAGGTAAGAAAACAATAAGACTTTTCCGGCAAGCCTAGTAAAACTGGTTTCCAGACCAATTGCCTAAGGGTTCTAGGTAGTCATCCAAGTCAAATTTGTGGGCCAAGGGGAGGCTGGAACAAGTCTAATTCACCGTTGAGAGTCCTGAGAAAAAAATCGGGTATCTGTTAAAGAAACCTAACCCAAAAATTCAAATCTCGGAAGTATCTGTTCAGATTGTTTATAAAAGTTGGTGAGATAATACTACCACATCATTGTGATGGTACGGTCACCAATGAATACAGCTTTCACTCACGCATGGCCGTATGTGCAGCAGGCCGTCTGTTGTGGCACGTACATGTATAAAATCAGCAACAGATCTTTTATTATAAATACCAGTACATTAAATACACATTTGAATCTCATTTTTATTCTTCAAGGCTCAGCATATAAGCCGCCCTGTGTATAAGCCGCAGTAAACATTTTCATGGGCAAAATCAACGTATAAGCCGGGGCTTATATTCCGAAAATTACGGTACATGTCCCATGTCCCATGTCAATGCAGCAATTCATGTATGTACAGTGAGTTTTATAGCTTTATGGTGAAAACTGCAACTTTTGCAGGCGTCACAAACGTGACACCTGTTTTGTTCTTCCATGTAGCCTGGTTATCACTTTGAAAATTCCCCACAAACGGCATTCAAAACATTACTTTTTCATTGTCTGAGGACCTACTGAGTAATTTGAAAAGTTGATTATGGGTACCCGATCCGTCAATCTGGATCCGGTTCCTGACATCAACTGTCCGGTACTCGGGTACCCGGTTCCGCCTTAGGCTGATGTGTAACGCTATAAACTCCGTGCATAAGTACCGTACCCCTCAACAATTACAAGAGATAGTTGGGAGAGACCACTAGAACGGATGTTTAAATGCATTGCTTGGTGTGGGAAGCTCGTGTGTTGACGCAGCTGGTTCAGATAAAGATTCGTTGGGCGTCCCTCGCGAACGAACCAGTGGTAAGAAAGCTGCATCAAGAGGTCTAGGTGAACTTCACATTACACAATACACTGTCAGTGAGAGAACTTTGAAGAAGTCAAAATTTATAGGGTGAATGGTTGTAACCCCTCCTGCCCTCTTAAAAAAATTAAACAATCTCACTAAAATACGTTCATCCTTGAATGTGCATACTGACATCAGGTCGCGACTGTCCCTAGATTTTCGGTCTCTTTTTTTTCTTCTCCTGGTCTCAAGTTTCTAGTGAAATATGATACGTGAGGCACCTGGGCCAGTTCAAGGCTGCTCTTGTTTTTTGGCCCATAAATTCAACATTTACAGGAGCCTGGAAGGATGGTTTCATATGCAGGACATCCTGCTCGGTGGGTGTGCACGTGTTTGTGTGAAGGGTTCACCTGGCTTCAAAGGGCCATTCAAAAACTTTTTTTAATGCAATCCTTGAAAATGCACCTTAATTGTAATAAATTCCATTAAATTCCAATTTTTTTCAAATTTCAAATTTTCATTTTCTGGAGTGACTTGGTGCCTATTTTGTGTGTTATTCATGAGCGAAATTGTGATGTCTTTCAAGGCAGAAACTGCAGTGTTACAACCTCTCAAAGACCAAAAGTTGCCAGATTTTTTTGCTGTGGTAAATTTTCCAATCTTTGCGATTCATTGTTGTTTCGGTACTTGACAGTGAAGTCAATGAGCAAACTACTTGTATGCCTAAAAAAATTAAATGAGCAGTTTTTGTTTGTTTACAATGAACAGAAAACCTCTAAACTGAAGGACTGTGTGCTTTAATGACATCACAATAACAGCATTCTCAGTTGTCGGGCAAAGCATGGAACATTTCTAATTTTTTCCAAAGTGCACTTTACAAAAAAACAAAACAAAACAAAACAAAAGGGAAGTTTCATATTTTTCATACATTTTTCATATCATCTTTTCTCAGGAACAGTGAGACATTAGGCTAGTTTCCTCTCAACCTGACTTTTGGATTTGGATAAGTAAAAACTATCTGATAGAACATAAATTTTCAGCCATTCCATGAAGATGTGCCCCTTTAAACCTCATGTCAAGAACCTTTTGAAGCGGCTGCGTCATGTATTACAGTGCTGACGCCAGAGTCCCTGCCCTTCACACTGCACCTGCTGTGCCATGCTAAACCTCTGAAATGTGAAACATGCAACCAGCAAGGTACATTCTATTTTGACAACAGGACCCTTGAATTGAACAGTTCAACTGGATCAATAGATTGCATAGGCAGCCATGTACACCGTACCTCTCTATGCGGTGTCATATTGGACATGTACTGAATGCTTTGGGATGGGCAGTACCTGCATGTTTCTTCTCAAAGCAAGCTCGGTATTTTTAGAATAATTTTATATTTTTTTTATTTATTCATCAAAGCCAAATACGCTGAATAGAATAAATTTAAGTTTAATTTAGATTTTCAAAATTCACGAATTTTAACTATTTCCGTGTTTAAAATCAAACACAAAATAAAATTTCTTTGTTATATGTTTGTACCAGTTGAGTACAAATACAGTATTTTGGATGAGGTTTATAAAACAATGAAAAGAAAACAAATAGCAAATTAATTATTTTTTTTAAAATTAAGATCTAGCCTTTTCTATTCACATCTGAAATCATAGTTTTAATTAATTTGGAAGGCATGCTGGTTCAGACAGACAATTGTTTTAAGAGCCTTTCTCCCCCCCCCCCAAAAAAACAAAAAAACCCAGAAGTGGCAATTTTTACGGAAGTCATAACTCGTTTTTTCACGGATATAGTTACGGAATCGCAACATCAATTGAAGCAATTCAATTTGGTAGCTCAATAAGATAAATATATGCTGAAGGTGCAGGGTACAAATTTTCGAGAGGACTTTTTTTAGTTTCCCAAAAATACATTTTCTTAGTTTCATTGTTTAAAATCAAATCCTTCTTTTTATTGCAGTAGATGGAATTATTCTTTCTGAGTCATGACTATGGAGTTTTTTTTTAAAGGGAAGTAAAGTCTCAGAACCATTCCTTTGACAACTGACACAGACGCGCCACCGTCAATTTCTGTAAAAATAGTAACAGCAGGATAAAACAAAAAATGGTAAAAAAGAAAATATGTTTGTGCAGATCTCTCTTGCGGCACTGTTTGGAAGCACCAACAACTGGAGATAATTACTTTTATACCTGAAAGGTGTTTCCATATCACATTCCACCTGCTGTTAAATTTAATCAATTTCAGCTTGAGCTGCCCCTTGGATAAAAAGGATTATTGATCACATGCGCCCAGCATTAACAGTCAGGCATGTTCCAATTCAGTGCACATATTATAGCACACTCGCATGCTTCACGCAATTACAGTCTCGAACAAAGTGGAATATAAAATAGGACTTCGTCTACATTTGATAAGAAGCCATAAAACAAGCAGGCAAAGACCTGGGGAAAATAATCAATCTGATTTAAAAACGAATAGAAATCTGTCTGTCCTAATTGCGAGACTTTGCAACTCCAACGGTTAGTTGTTCACTTCCCAATAGGACTTCCAACTACAAAATCTAATTAATGAATTATTTGCAACTCAACAATTATTCAGTTCGTAGGGTAAACTAGTTCCGGTAATCCTGTCGGGATTGAATAATTAGGGAGCGCATCAGTTTGTGGATAAAATCAACCCCAAATAAATGTCTTCTTTTTTTTTTCAGAGTGTTGCAGACGCCTCAAAAGAAACAAGTACTTTTCTTAATTTTAAAGTTGAACAAAGAAATTGACTGGAGTGGGGTTTGAACCTGCGACCTCCGGATTGCCGTTCCGGTGCTCTACCAACTGAGCTACCCAGCTCTATGTTGGTGGTTCCCCAGTTTGTCTATGTCTTTGTTCAAGGGGCGCTAGTCAGAAACCATGAACCCGTGTATGCAGGGTAGCCAGGGATCACACCCAAAGTCACGATGCTAGCAACATATAGGCAGTGCAACAAACCCGGGAAATAGCAAATGGGGATCACAGAATGAAGATGCAGCTTTTTTTTTATTAACAGTTAAAATCCGTTAGGAGAGAAAAATTTAATAGCAAGGACAATACATCCTTAATTGTTTTATTTAATCTTATTTTTTTTCCTAGAATTCAAGAGCTGCTTGGCTATGATCCCGATGACTTGGCGAACCAGTCCTTCTATGATTTCTACCATGCCTTGGACAGTCACACCATCGACAGGTTCCACAAAGATTGTGAGTGTTCTGAGCATAAGCAACTTCTTGGTATCACTAGGCAAAATCTACGGTCAGAAATTCAAAACTTACAATACTTGCCTGACCATATTTTGTACTGAAAGAAAAGTGCATTTGACGGCTTGAAATCAGTTGGGCTTGATCTGTTGTGTCAGATTTCACATCAGTAATATTTGTTGTCAGGCCTACCTGTATATGGTTATAAAAACAAAAAGCCTTCATAGCATCCAGATCACTTGTGTCATTCACTTTTCTTTCAAGTTTAATTTTAGAAAATGCTAAATGGTAGAATCAGGTCTCTTGCCTAAAACGGTTCTCCTACAGTGTGTGTTTTCCAGAAAAAAAACATGTATTGTTGGAAAAAGACGTAGGTAGTGGGCAAATTTGTTGAAATGGATAAAAAAAATATTTTTCAAACTAATTCTCCAGTGGATTCTCTTGCCATATCTAGTTGTGGGTCATTCGTGTTTTGCAGTCCATGAACTTTATGAATACAATTGTACGAGCCGTCAAGGGAAGGTTTGCTGGGCAGTGCCTTTGGTCTTGAGGCTGGTGTTTCTTGCCTGCTTTCACTGATTAGACCCACAGTGTCACATGTAGCCTTAGTCAATTCAGTAGGGTGCTGTGTTTTTCGCCCTATTGAAATGCACTACTTAGCCCACCAACCGACGTTAGACAAATAACGGTAATTCTGTTAAGTGCAAAACACTGTTGGGTTATTCACGCTGCGCTGCCACCGCGCGGCTCACGAGGGAAAAGAAAGCACTCTCGGTGTACTGCCCATTTGCTAATGAGTCCCCTTTTATAGCAGGTTAAATAAAGTCTGTGTATGCTAGCATGCATGGCTTGATGCCCTGTCGTTAATTTGCAGCAATGGGTTTCATATGTGGTGTTTTTTTTCTGTAGAACTAATGAGCAGCATAATAACAGACTGAAAAGCCCTTGTGTGGGTTTTTTTTTTTTTTTAGTAACTCTGCATGGTTAATTGGGGGAGCTTCGGGGCATTGGATAGTCCTGAAGATGAAAAACTAGATTGTGACCCCACCTGGTTTGAGACAAAAATATTGATATTCTGGCAAATAAAACCTAAAAATGAGTAACCTGTTGGCCAGTGTCTTTCAAGTTATAATTAACTTCTTATGTTTTTACAATTGGTCCGGATCGATTGTGTTCACATTTGATTAAAAAATGCAACTATAATGCCCTCAAAATTCCATCTAAATTCACATGGATTAACAAAACAAAACCAAAAATGGTAAGTCATTGTGCAATGAGAATGCAGTTTTGTGTGTGGATATGAACTTTCGTACCATTTTTTTTTCACTGTGAAAAACAGCCTTTTCTGTGGTAACCGCTTGGTAACGCATTGTAACACATATTGTGAATTGTGTTTACAGTTTTCCTTCGTAGAAATTCTGCCAGAAAATTAATTTTCTTGTCTGAAATTCCTGGTTTGTTTTTCTAGTGTTTGCCAAGGGCCAAGCCACCAGTGGACGCTATCGCTTCCTGGCCAAGAAGAGTGGCTTTGCATGGATGGAGACCCAGGCCACGGTCATCTACAACAACAAGACCAACAAGCCACAGTGCGTGGTCTGTGTGAACTACATGATCAGGTACCTAATTGACTCGTACTTAAGTATTTTTTTTTTATCTTGGAGGGCCAGTCCTCTGTAACTTTTCCACTGACTGACTGACTCCCCGACTGTCACTTGTGACTCGGACTGGTTGCAGACTGGTGAGGAGAGCTGGGCAGTGCTGTTGTATAGGATTACCCGTAATGCCAATGAATGGCTTAAATCCGGCCCATTGTGTAGACCAGATACATGAAAAGACTTCCAGTGAATAGACATTCTGAATCAACTCAATAGGATTTTGTGTGCTCTGACTTTGGGTTTTTTATTTAAACCTTTCCTTCGTCTTCGGCTTCGGCTTTGCCTCCGACTTCTGAATCACTGAGAGGCAAACTAAACAAAAATATTCCAACTTTTGGCTTCCTATCAACCGATTGAATGTTTCTGAAGCATAACAGGCGCCAAAATGTAGCTGGAGTTCCAGAAGTTGGGGGTCTAAAATCTCCTTAAGCCGAAGATGAAGCCAAAGCCAGTCATTTCGAAAACGCTGTATGGCTGGTCCAGGACCAGCTTACTAGGCTTGCCTAGTCTCGTTTCTAAAAATGTTGAATCTGGTTTAAGAGCATACAACATCAATCGATTGAGTACTTGTAACGATTCCTTGAACCCTAACTTTCACAACGCAGCGAAATCCTGCAGGTGATTCCAGGATTTTGGATACTTTTTGTTTTTGTTGCGTCATTGTTTTCAGCAAATTCTGCCTCTGAAGTTTAGTTGCTTTGCTTTTTGCCTACAGTCGCTTCAAAATAGACAAAGGCTCAGTAAGCAGAAAATCTTGTGCTTAGCAGCGGCGTGAAATTGGGCCCTGATCTTACCGATACGGTTATTCAATTATTGATTGATTGTTTTGTCCCCTCTTCCAGTGGTGTGGAGAATGAGGACGTAATGCTGTCCACTCACCAGGTTGATGAAGCCATGCAGATGAGCACAGAGAAGACCTTTATGCCTCGGCCAGATGGCATGGATGATGATGAGTTCCCACTCTACCTGACAGGATCCAAGAGTAAGTAGTGCCAGACTGCAGCCAAAGGGCCTTTCACACTATCCAAACATCTCTGTGTTTGACCCCGGGTCCAACACGGAAGTTTCAGGAACCCCTGTCACACTAGCAAGAATCACACACGGCTTCTACCTGGGTCCAGCACTCACATACCTCATACATATTCATGAGCGAGAGCCGAATTCTCACTGGTCCATTCACCATTACCCGAAGCAATCGTGGAACTATCTCCCGGGTGTAGTACGCACGTGTGAACATCGCCCTAGCTACACATGAAAAGATGGCGGCACACGTAAATGTTAATTAGCGTTTTCCCGAGCTCAGTGGATGCTGAACTGGAGAACATTGTGGATAATAAAGATGCCTCCTCTACTAAAAAAGTTGTCCATAATGCAGTACAAACTCTTAGGAGTTACTGTTTTGCAAACAAACTGATTTTTTTCTGAGGTTGAACAATAATATTATTCTGGTGAGCTGGACAAGTTTCTCCAAAGATTTTATTTATTCTATGGATTTTATGTTACGGGAAAATTCGGCAACTGAATATGTATGAGGTATGGTAAAACAAATACAACATGGTTTATTTCTGGTGGATAGTCGATATTAGCTCCCCTCGGTATTGGAAGTTGACAAACTAGTTCCTTCAGCTTCTCCTCGGAAACTAGTTAATCAAGTTCAAATACCTCAGGGAGCTTTTAATATCGACTATCCACCCTCAAACCATGTTATATTTGTTTAATGTAGCGAGCACAGTAGGCATGCTATACAGTTTGAAATGCTCAAAGTACAAATACTGAAAAAGGATCAACTTTGTACCACCTCTGCGGAGTCTATTGTAACCTGTTCTCTTATTATTCCAATGCTAAGTATCCTTCTAGACGATTTGTAGAAGTAATATGATTAGTCTTGTTGCTGGTTTTTGCATATCAAAGACCCACATTCATAGAACAGCTGTTATTGTCATGGGTAACACAGAGATAATCACTTCAAGATGTCTTCAGGCCTCTTGTTCGCAGTATTTTTTTTATTCCGTCCACTTTTCTCCTTCACTTACATTTATTTAATACAAGTCTTTCACTTTTGCCCACTCACACATGCATGCATGGATGTCACAGCAGCTGTTTTTATTATTGGGAGATTATTTCTGCTTCTTTGATGTATCTGGAAAAAAATTGAAGGACTTTGATAACCACAAGAGCTTGAATGCATTTTTATCGGTCAACATTTTCTGACTTGGCCTCGTATGTTCAGAATGCTTGTTCGACCGTGTACATTTGGAGAGGGTCCTTTCCAGTGAATTAAGCCGTGTAGGCACAGAAAGTCCGGAGCATGATTTTAACCCTGCGACCTTTTCAAATAATCTTGTGTGTATTACATTACGTATTCAATGATGTGGACAGCGGTGAAGTCGGATCTGGGTCGAATGTGTCGCGCGTTCCTTGCCTCGGGTGGGATATACATATTTTGGTCTGGAATTTTGGAGTGGTGTGATTATAAGGGGGATTATGTGGTTGAGGGACGGCAGGCCGGCCTGGTGCCGCTTACTGGGCCTGTAGCATTAGAAGCCATTGAAGTTACTGTCCCTGTGCTATTTTTTCAAGTTTTAGCTTGAAAATAGATTCTGTTTTTCATTACATTTGCTATATTTTTCAAGCAGTACAAAAGTTATTCACTTTTGAGTGAGACATTGAACAAAAAATCCGTTGAAATATTTACAATGTACTTTACGAATTTTGAATTATTTGCGGCCTGCAATAATTCAGGCGTAAATTTTTGTGCGTTATCGAAGCACAACAAACCCATAATAAAAGTCTATTTTCAGTGGGTTTAAAACATCCAAAATAGAAAAAAAAGTAGCTTTTTCCAGTTAAATGAAACATACAAATTCAAAATTTGTTTGGAGACAAAATATTGAATGTGTTGAATAGCACGGGTAGACAACTTTAAAAGGAGTGGAAACTGTGGAATAACTTTCCATTACTAATCGTTTTATCCACTTTATCTGTGAAGTTATACTAATGTTTTGAAAACTAAACATATGCCTCTTAAAAGAAACTCAGTATTTTGTCATGCTGCAGATTTGGTTGCCAATAACATCAATATTTTTTTAAGTCAACTGGGGGTCGATCTTTTTTACAGTAAAAATTCACTCATTGCTGTATAAGTTTTCTAAATGCAGTTCAAACTACTGATATGTACATACTGGACAGACTAGCTACTTTCGTTTATTGTGTGGTCCTCAAATCCAACACTACGCTTCAAAGTGTATATTTTGTGTGTTGTTTTTGAGAAAAAAACAAATTGAAACTAAATATATTAGTTTCACCGACTCCCTCCCAATGAAGACACTGTCAAAACAAGTGTGTTTAGTTTCTCAGTCGAGTCTAAACACTGAACACTGTTGAACTGAGCACCTAGTTATGTAATTAATATTGCCATTGGCATCTTGCATGCTACGTCCATCGTTCAACGCATGCCAGTGGTCACCAGTATTGTAGTGGAGTCCAACATGAGTCCGATCACAAGTCTCGGTCACAAATAAATCACAGATCAGTTCACAAGTCTATTCACAAGAAGCACAAGACGAACAATGATCTCAGGACTGGATGACTTGTGATGGACTCATGATGGACTTAACCACTGCACTGGTTGTCACTACACCAACTGACAACATGAACAAACTTTTTGTCGGCTTCCAAAGTTGAGTGAATTCTTTTTTGATTCGTTGTTGCCTCAGGCAGTGTGATGAACCCGGAGGATCTGACTTACTTGGCCCCAACCCCGGGCAGCGCCATGGTCCCCTTGGATTTCCCCAGCCCTCCGGCCAGCATCCCCGAGACTGACCTCATGCAGGAGCCAGAGCCGCTGGACGGACAGCAGGAGTTTACGCCGTTCTTTTCCTTCATTCCCTTGGCTCCTGGCAACAAGGAAAAGCAGTCTAAAGACGGGGGAGTCATGATGAACCAGGTGAGAACAAGGAGAAAATGAGAGATTTAGAGGTAGCGTATCAGGATCAGACCCATGTGGTGGGAGTGTGGCCTAGTGGTTAGGGTTTGTGACTCATGATCAGAAGGTCAGGGGTTTGAATCCAGCTGCCAACTATCAAGTTAGTGTAAAGTTTGAGGACACAAGCATCAGTGTCTCTCCGCTGAATTTCAGTCTTCAACTGTCCAAAACTGCACAAGCCGAGTGCTGCATTTCTAGATGTCTGAAATACATCTTAGTCTTCTTCCTTTGACAGTCTCTTTGGTCGTTTTTTGCTTGTTTTTTGTTTGTGTAGGATTCCTCCCTGCGGAATGTGGCCACCCCTGACTTGATTCTCCCGGACAAGAACTCCCCCATGAGCTCCAGCAAAGATCCACTCTTGCTGGATTGCACCGCAGAGGTAAGTCTGGGACCCCTTTTGTAGTGAAGCATTGATCACTTCTGCCAGCAGTTGCATACTACACAATATCCAAACTCACTTGGGTAGTAGAGGTATCGTCACAAAAACTGGGCTGATCACCTGTCCTTGGCCAAGGGGTTCTTCATGGAACATGATCTGTTACGAGTCCTTCGTGGATGCTTTCAGATTAGGTCTTGCTCTGCCCAGGTGTAATTTTGGGGTATAGCTGCAAGCGACCCTTTTGCCCGTCTTTGTTCCTTATTTTAGAAGCTCTTTAACTTGAGTGGCTTTTTTTGGTGGTTGATTTGATAGTTTCAAAAAAAAAGAGGGAAAGAGAGACCTAATGCTGTTGGAATGCTGCAAATGATCACAGTCAGTTGAAACCTGCTGATGCCTTCAATTTGTAATGCTTTAGCATCATGAGTGAACATTTGAAACAACTTTACACCGCGCTTAACGTTCATTCTGTGTCTATCATAGGCTGGTGGCCAACTCGATGACCTGGCAATGAGGGCGCCCTACATCTCCATGAGTGACGACTTTGACTTCAGCGGGGACAAATTGATGGTGGACACCCAGCTGCCGGAGACCTGGGAGCCCGTGGATCTCTTTGGAAACAATTTGTAAGTGGTCGTATGAAAAAGTCTAAAATTGCAAAAAGGTTGGGGAAAAAAGTCTACTGAAACTTAAAACTGAAATTGTAGATTGTGTCGTTGTATAATGACAGCCCTATGATTTGACTGTATCTTTTCCAAATGGATTACAAAAAACTATATTTTGCTTATGTGCCTATTTTTAAAGGGCCCATGCAATGTAATTTTTTGAATGCTATCCTTGAAAATGCACCTTTGAGTGCCATTTATCCTTATTTTCAATTTTCGTTTTGCCATTTTCAAGGGTATTTTGATGCCTTTTAGGTTTTTATGCTGATGAAAATTTCCATATTCATGAGCAAAACTGTGATGACATTCCGGGCAGAAACCTCAGTGTTACAGCTATTTCAGAACAAAAAGTTGCTACAATTTTGGATATATTGCCGTCATAAATTTTCTTTTCCTTGGTGATTCGTTGTTGTGTAAGTACATGGCAGTAAACCAATGAGCAACCCTTTCTCACAAAATGAGTAAATTTTGGGTTCACAATTTTAATTAAAAAAAACCCTTAACTGAGCGGTGTCTTCCTGAAATGACATCACAGCAACAGCGCCCTCAGTTGTCTGGAAAAGTGTGGAATGTTTAAAGAAGTGTATTTTTCAATAAAATCAACCAAAAAGGGATGTCAAATAGTGTTCATATATTTAAGAGAGGTAGAAAGTTTTTAAAAATATGTTCATAAGAAAAGTCATCGCATGGACCCTTTAAGAATGACCATTTTCTTCTAACGCACAGGAACAGCACTGCCTGCATGGACTCTATGATATCGCCATCCTTCAAAGATCAGCAGCCAGAATTGCTGAGTCCGTCATCTGGCTCCCTGACTTCTGTGGGCAACCCTTACAGTCCACAGTCCCTGTCCCCGTACAGCCCCCAGTCAGTCGGGTCTCCGATTACACCCGTCAACAAGCTGTGCCAGAGCCTGCCCAACCTGTGGTTGTGCCGTGACGACGACTTGGTCGGGCCGACCCCACCACAACAGCAGAAGCAGCAGGGTTACTGGGAGACCAACAAGTCTCCACTGGCAGCTTCTCCTCCGACCCGCTCCCCACTGATCAGCCCAGCTCTCCCCGGCAAGCATCCCCCTAGACCGGAGGTACAGCAAGCTCTGAAGAGGAAACTGGAGACCCGTAACGGCAGCCTGTACAGCAAAATGGCTCGACTGAACGAGGGAGGAAGAGACTCAGGGGGTGGGAACAATCCAGGAGGTGTGGAGCTGGATGCACTGCAGCCTCCAGGTCAGTTGGAGTAGAACTTAAGACAATTGACCTATCGCTGCAGAATCGCGTCAACGCAGCTTGTGAAATGGTGTCCGATTACATGATATACAAAATGGAGGCGGAACACTCAAAATCTGAGACAAACAAAACTTAGTGTACAAAAATTCCATATGGTTGTCTAAGGGGCGTGGCTAACTCGCAAACAGCGATAGGTCAATTCCTGAGTTTATGTTTGTTCTTGTACATAAATTAATCATAGGCACAAACTTAGTTCCATGACTTACTAGCCGTTTCGGCAAGTCTTGTAGTTCTCTAGATATAGGACTTTAAAATATGCACCTTTAAGATGACGCCTTATGACCCATCATGACGCCATCGTGACATTGCTCGTTTGTTTTACCTGTAACACATCCCTGACCAAGTACATACCAAGTTTCAAGCCAATCAGTTATAGTTCTCTAGATATAAGACTTTAAATTATCACCTTTAAGATGACGTCACATGACCCATGAAGATGATGTCACTTGTCTAGGACCATCTTAACCTTAGGGTCTTTGTCTGTGCCTAGTTTAAAGTCAGTAAAATAAAAGTTCATGATCTTTAATTTCTAACCAGGAGGCGGTAAAGAGAGGAGCACTTTACAGTCGCTGTTGTTTCAGCCAGGTGGGAGGAGCATCAACAACCCTTTTGGCCACTCCTTGCTGCTGCAGAAAGTTGCTCAACAGGTAAGAAATTGGGTTGCGTTGTAAAGGATTATACTTTGAAATGTGCAGTTTTCTTTTGAATATGTAACCTGTCACCACAAAATGAGCTTAAAGTCGGAAAATGCAATTTTGCAGTACATTGGAGCAAAGCCAAAATTTGAAGAGTTGGTGATTTTTTTTGTTTCCAGGTGAACCTCAATCTGTTAGTCCTGTTTTACCTTGGTCCGATTTTTTAGTTCTGTCAAACTTCTTTGAAACCTATTTTCATCCTGTTTTATTAGTTGACTGCATTCACTGTAACACAACTGCAGGATATTTCAATGCCATTTTCTCAATCAGGTTTACAACTTCAAGTAAGTTGGTGGTCTATATTTCCGTTACTGAACTCAGTGCCCCTAAACATTATATACCATTGGAAAGCTCTTGTTCTGCAGAATCCAAATAACTAAGTATCTCAATTCTTAAAAAGTCTGAATCTAAGCTCATTTTGTGATGACAGGTCACACATATATATTCAAATGTTTTTGAATTCTTTGACAGACAGTTTTACTAGACAATTACAATTTATATTTCAATGAAGAGAGTGATGAAGAAAGTGTAACTTTAAAATTGACACGTCATAAAATAGATTTCACATGTACAATGAAATAGATTCTTTTGTCTCGAAATGCACGTGTTGTAGTCTTTCATATTTTTTACTCTCATTGAGTGAAGTACTCCTTGGTGAGGAGTGAACCTGAAGGTTTTTGGGGGTTTTGTAAGAAGTTGTAGGCCTTTTTTTTGTGGGAAAATACTGAAAATGATAAACTTTGTTTTCTTATCTTTTTGTCTTAAAACAAGACTATATTTGTGGCATTTGATCACAGGCACAATATTCTGGTCCATTACACCCTGCTCCATGACGCCTTTGCCAAATCATAGCTGTGATAACTGTCCAACATGCGTGCGCCAAATCCGACATACGCGCACATGCCTGACATACGCGCACATGCCTGACATACGCGCACATGCCTGACATACGCGCACATGCCTGACATACGCGCACATGCCTGACATATACGGCTGGAACATGCATTGCAGCAATGAAGAGACGCCCGTGTTGTTGGCGGTGCAGTGGTGGAGCCTTAATGGATCAGTGTATTCCTAGAATGTATTCATGTAGAATTAAAACGGTGGTGTCCTGTTGTGTTTGACAGGTGGTCAACAAACGAGGTGGCGGTGTCAACAACGCGGGCCTGCTGGCCACCATCTCCAGCGGCAAGCAGGAATTGTTCCCCAAATTCCAGACCCAGCCCTCGCCCGGAGAGGACGCGGAGGATTTGCTGGCTGGCGGCTACCTGCCCCTGATTGCTAGGTATGACCTGGATGTCAACACTCCCCTGCAGGCCTCCGCTGGTCTCCTGCAAGGTGAAGAGCTGCTGAGAGCATTGGACGTACCGTGAAGTTAAACGGTACGGCAAGGAATCTAGTCGCTGACGGCTGCACAATGTGATTTTAAAAAAAATCACCCTTGCACCTGTGTACAAAAATTGCTATGTAAATAGAGTGTGTTGGTGACCAACTTGAATCCATATATTTTAGTACTGTACATGAATCAAAGGAAGGAATGTGAGAATGAATGGATGGTGTGCAGCACTACAATTGCACACATTGACTGATATCTAGTTTGAATGTGAAACAAAAACACTCAGTAGATGTGAACCTTGGCACACTTCACAATGTGCACTACTAGACAATTTGCACACATATAATGCATTGTTGATTGCCTGTTGTGAATGCATGTAACTGTATACATTTGTATAACACTTGTGCGCCAGGATGCCATTTTGTTGTATGCCATGTAAATGTGTCAGCACACTACGAATGAGCACCAACGTGCACATTTGAAATGTGTACCAGTGTATACACTGTGAACGCAAAGCTTCACATCTAAACTTTTGATCAAGGTAAACATTCTGACATGTTCAAGCCAGGGATGAGGTGTGTTTCTGCTGATGAGATTATTTCCATGAAATTACTCTTGTATTAAGGTAAGCTTATGATACAAACTATATAGTAGTGTTTAGCCGACTTGACTTACAACGTATATTGTAATAATGAATTGTAATGTACCAGTATGGTACATGTATATGTTTTATCGTTCACCGTGTTATTTGCACAATGATTTTGAAAGAAATGGTTTGAACAATGGTGGGTTTTTTTGGTTGGTGTGTTAAGTGAAGGCAGGAGGGGAACTGTTTATTGTGAGCTGGTTGTGACACAGTAGAGTGATCCGTTGTGGGCCTCTCCCATGCCACACTGCAGGTGCATGCATGTCGGACTTTTGTGCAAGCATGTCGGACTTTTGTGCATGCATGTCAGATACTATTCACGGTTTTCATTAGTCAAAACATCATACAACAGTACTCAATGGATCAATCTACTGACCACAGAGTATGCATTACCATTTTTACAGCCACAAAGTCAAGGCAATGTTTGATTTATGTTTTTGTTGAGGGGGAGGCTCTATTTTAAGATTCTGTTATAAGTTTCTTTGGTGTTGAAATTGGTGTCTTTTGAAGTTTATGGGGGGGTTAAGGCATACTATTAACATTTTAGTAAAAAACAAAGGCAGTGTACGATTTTTGTCAGTGGTTACCTACACATTATCGCACAAAACAGCTTTTTAGAAGTATTTTTAATACGGAAAAAATATAAGGTAAATAAAGTGTAAGACATGTCTTTTCCCCCTTTTTATTCAATTTGTCATTTTATTCAAAGAGAACGATTTTACATTAAGGTTCAATACCTATGTGTACATTCGCTGCCTGCCAGTTTAGTAAAAACAAATTTAATGTTGTGTTTTAATTTGTGCAGAAAAGCACAAACTTTTACCACTGTTAACCCTTAAGTATTTTCATACAAAAAAAAAAGCTTTGTAAATTGCAAATATTTAGAATTTGGTTAAATTTTTTTGTTGATACATATGACTGCCCAAGTTAGGTTGCTTCTTAAAGGTACTGTACACCATTTGCATATGTCATAATTTCATGAAATGGACCGATTAGTGGAGTAGTAATTTTTAAACTAGTCCGAAATTTTTGCGTCAAAAAAATTGCATATTTCACAAATTCCTCATTCAAACATAGCTAAATAAAGTGTTGAGAGCCCCTTTAAGCAGCGTTGAACTATTGACAGCAAATAGCTGTATGAAGTTTGGCCCATGTTATAAACTGTACTACAAACTGTAGTATCTTCCGGAGCCATGCATGGAAAATATTAACGGATGTAGCATTTGAAATTCTTCTTTTTTCTCACAGCAGTGGTTCTGTCCGAACCATCTGATACAAAATTCCTTTTTTCTTGAGATTGCCAGCATACCAGGCACTAAGTCTTAGTAAGATTTCACAGGATGCTTCACATTATTATTATCTACTTACAATCAAATAAGCTATTTCATAATATTTTGACCGTTTCGTTTTGGAATGTCTGCAAATGGTGTACATTGCCTTTATTATATATGCCTTCCTAATACTATGTAGCTGTTTGTACAGCAACAACGAAACGTGGAATACAGTGTTAATTATTATACTAAAAGTGCATGCACAGTATTTGACCACTTGAACACGTTTATACATATTTCTCATCAAAACAATGGCCTACTAATCGTATCTACTCCTTTATTTTAATGAGAAAACAAATTGATTTACACTGTGTTTTATTACAGAAGGGCATTTTTTGTGCGAGTTTAAGGAGAAACCGCTGTTATTAAGTCCAGCTGTCCAGGACACGTGAACATAAATGAAATATTTCAAAGTTGAAATTAAACTCTTTTTAAGATACAATTTTTGAATCTTTTGCGTTCATTTTTGACACTGTTTTGCGTGAATTAACTCAAAGTAGTTGTATGTGGGGGAAAAGCTATTGTATTATTTGAAATTTCCTTGCGTGATATTGTTCAGAAGTTCTGAAAATAAAAACTGGTGTATAAGACCATTTGACTTGTTTTTGGTATTTTGAGAATACTGTGGTTTGTATTGTAAGTAGGAATCCAGTCCCGTACTGCCCTTGATCTGCTATGGCGAAAAAAAAGAGCATAGCTATATAATCGCTGTATAAGTATGTTACCTTTGAAATTGGCTGAAGTATATATATAACCTTTTAAAAAATAAACAGTTGTATTAATATCGCTCCCTTGTGTGGTGCTGAAAGTATATTTGTAACGTTACCTTTATATCGCAGGTGTACTGGATTTGTTGAACGACTACAGTGATAATCTAATGTGATCTAGCTGTAAAATAATGTGATCTAGCTATAAAATTACATGTAATTGTAGCAGGTGTTGCTCAATCACGTAACTAATGGTCTGTATTAAAATACACAAATATGAGAGACTTTTGTAACCCTGTTTCCGTAGAGTTAAGCACAGTAGGAAATTGTGTATGTGCCTGATCTAAACTTACAGTGCAGCACTAAATAGTCTTAAGGCACAACTGACCAATACAACAGGTGTATCACTGTATCTGTTGCCAAGCATCTACCTCAACTCGCCTTGTAGTATTTTGCACACAACACATTTGGCACATTCATTCGCACTTAAAAGGATTGTTCAATTTTCCTTCCTCGCAACATATTCATTAACATAACAAGATTGGTCTGAAGCAATTGTTGTTTTTGAGTTCTCTGGACATGTTGAATATTGTGCCTATAGCAGAGTCATAGCCTGTAAATTTGAAATGCTCAGACAAACAAAAAAGTACTCCAGCTTGGCATGCACTGCATCACATAGCAGTATAGACTATTTTGGCGCCATCCATTGTCGGAGGTGGAACCAGGCTTGAGCAAGTCATGCTTAGGTAGTATGCATGAACTCGCGACTCCTTCAACCAATACGGTTACCAAAATGCATGCGTGCCTCGTCTTTAAAGGCATGCAGCATGCGAACATGGTTCCACCTCATAATGGCTTCTGATCTTGTTCACTGAATTACAGGGCCAGAGTGTGCACATACATGCATGGAGGAAAGTTGAGTGCCATGGTGCAACACGGGGAAACTCTTGACAATATATTCCCATTTTGTGATTCACACACAAAAAGTACACTTGCCACATGATTGTCAAACCAATTTTCTGCTAAAAACAGACGTGCAACAGGGTGTTCACAAAAAGAAGAAGGAACTTCCAATCCTAACAAGACTTTACAGTGTTTTTTCAATTTTTAAGGCAAAAGTGTGGAGTAAAAAACGAGGAAATCAGCTGATTTGAGGAAAAGTTGCACGTTTGTTAAAAAAACATGGCTGATCTGGAAGAGTTACATTTATGCACTCTATCAGTCTGCCTCTGTCTTGTAACATTCAGAACCATTTTGAAAATATATCTTCAACTGGATTGAATAAAACTACCCGTGCATCTTAAGTGCCATAGCTAGACATGTGATGCAGGACAGGCTTACTGCCTGAAAAATGAACTAGTTTAATACAATACAATGCTGTAAATGTAAAAATGCCCACTGTAGCTTGACTGTAACTGAAAACTGTAGCATTGGCTACAAAAGTAGACCAGCAACTTTGTAATATCTGAGTACATACAAGAAGATACTGGGTTAGTGATGGTGAGGGTTCATGACAATGTCCAAAACTCAAGCTTCATCCAACGCTATTGTTCCTGAATCTTTTTGAAGCAATTTTCAGGACCAAGTGCAAAAAAAATCGCATCCGATAAGATGATTTCAGTGTTCTTGTTCCAGAAAACGGAGCTAATTACGCTGAAAGGCCCCGATTCAGTGGCCTAAAAATGTGGAGCTGAAACTGAGATTTGGGGGGGGAAAAAACTTCCCCTAAAAGTGTTGAAGCATGTAGGATAATTTACAATTTTCTGAGAATAGTACCTACTGATTTAATAACAGAAACATTACTCAAAGGGAAGATAGGACTGGTATCAAACAACCTTTGAAATGATTCCATTTGAAATGGTATCATTTGAAGACGACAATTTTTTAAGGTGGTTTCAAAGCACTTTTTTTACGTACACAAACAACGGAATCCAGTTACATTTTCTCCATATTCTCAAAATGTATAGTATCCACTGAGCTGAAAGTTCTACAGGTTAGCTGTTGTGCACGTTACTGAAAATGTTGAGCAATTCTGTTTCTTCAATAGAAAAACAAACTGCACAAAATGCTAACCCAAAGTTCATGTGACAGATATACATGCAGGTGGCTTACGACATGGTTATGGCATAGGGCCATTATTGTGTTTGCCACACAAAGCTACCTTTAATTATAAAAAAAAACTGAACTAAACCAACACTTAATGAGGGCAGAGGGAGTTGATATTAGGCTCTCATTAAGATTAATTCCACTAAATTGTTAACTGATTGTATGAAAATTCCCCTTGCCAGATTGTAAGAATAAGCATTACTTGAAATTATGTGAATTGGCATTCATATTAAATGACACAGGGGGCTCTGTTGAATTGACTGAGTAATGAGTAATGTAGTTATGATACAAGTTGTTTATAGGGTTGTGTTATAAACTCAATAAAACATGGTTGTAAAACAGACTTGTTGAACGCTCCTCATTGTTACAGGGATAGTGCTATAAAATGCTGTAGAATTACCCTTTTTTTTTTTTCCTAGTACCCTTAAATTTGCAATTAGCTAAGTAAGGTATCCTTTGCATTCTCACATAGACCAATTCTTAACCAGGCACTCACATAAACCACTTTTTAACTAGACAATAATACAATTGTGTGCAGTTTGAACAAGTAAGGCAAAGGTTACTTTCCTTGCCTTCCACCGCTGTGACCCGGGATCGAATCCCGCCTGGGCCAACATGTGGATTGGATTTTCAGTCCCTGCCCGATTCCGTGGGTTTTCCCCAGAATACCATTCTGGGGTTTTCCTCCAACCACTAAAACTAGTTTCCTTCCACATCCTCTACCAACGGACCCCACTGGAAATAAGTCGGAAGACTTTCACAGGTTATCCCGGCCAATTGCCGAAAAATTACAAACAAACAAATGATACAAGGTCCATGATAAACAAGGAGAGCAGCTTGGTCTAGGCGATCTCCTAAAAGAAAACGTCGGGCAAATGTTCGGTCCTGGCAATGATCTCAAGACTTTCCATGAAATGTAGTTCATTCGTCTTGGGGATGTATACAGCTTGTATTGCATCTGATTGCTCCAAGATGCCGGGGGGGGGGGGGGGGGGGAAAGCCTAGTGTGTCTTGGCTCTAAGACAAACCCCAGACAAACTAAAGAAGTAGCTGTTAAATCATTATGACATTGTTCAGTGCATCTGGTCTGTTGAAACAACATGTTCTGAGCAAGCACCATGAGCACTTTCGAGCAGATATTGGCGCTCTATAAGACTCTGTTATTTACAAATCCTGCACAATGGAACTGAACAGAAACAGTCAACATCCACCTACATAATCTTCACCTATTCAGATACATGTCAAAAAGTAGGGTATGTTTTTCCACTTCACATGCAAACCAATACCTGAAAAAAATTATCTCATTCGTGGAATCCTGTCATACACGGTTTTGCACTTAAGCTGTGGTTAAAATCCTGACTTTTAATCCGGCAGGATTTGGTTAGAGCTCTGGTGAATCGAGTTGTTCAGTGAACTTTCCATGTCATCAACATGATCATATAATGATAACCTTCCACTTGACCCAGATCTACCAACATGTATGAGTCTGTCCACTGTATTCATTTACACAAGCCGACATGACGTTTTGCACGTACAACCTCCTGTTGAGGAACACTGTAAAAATCTAGCAGTGTTGCAATACGGACAGGAAATGTTGAGAGAAAAAAGATATCTACAGCATGATTACTTTATGGGGTTAAAGAGTCGACCCAACCACAAAGCTTCTCTTCAATGGAAGACATTGTCAACATTTCCTGGAAACACGGATGCCAAATAATGGGAGAAATCAGAGATTTTGTTATAGGTATATATAAAACAATTAGAATTAGCCAAATTTTGGAGTGGTGACAGATATCAAAATCTGGTTGTCCCAATTTTTTTGTTTCAAACCGCATAACGGTTATCTGATTTTAGGTTTTATTTGTAGGTTTTACACGGCAGAATCAAATTTCTCAGTATACCAGTTTGTGGATTTTATTTACAGCAAATATACATCAACAATAAATTACAGCTTTCTCAGACATGAAAACAAAGTCTCATCTAAATCATCTTTCTTGTTCAATTTTTTTGAAACACTTTTGCTATACTTTATAAACAATAAACAATATACGTGTAAACAAAACACGACTGAGCACTTATGCTGGAGTTTAAAAGGCGCAACGATTTCAATGAAGTAAACTGGTCAATAGAAAACATTATAACACACCTCTTGCTAGTTCTTTATCCTGGTTGGCTGAAACACGGTCACGTGACGTTCACTAATATAGGCTAGTGCATGAAATTTGTGTCAGTGTCAACTAGACGCGCGTCAAGACATCGCGCACATGTAGTTTCCGAAGCATAGTGCAGGATCGGGC
Organism: Patiria miniata; assembly: GCF_015706575.1. Lineage (NCBI taxonomy): Eukaryota > Metazoa > Echinodermata > Asteroidea > Valvatida > Asterinidae > Patiria > Patiria miniata. The sequence goes on from NW_024037049.1 coordinate 4,684,151, forward strand.
ACTATACTCAAAAATGTTTTGACTGGTTACAGCGCCCTCTCTCAAACTCAATAACTCAATCTAACAAAACTAAAACCGTTCCTTTAATTGTTGAGTTGCTCATAGTTGAAGTGCTTATGAGTTAATTGTTGAACTAAAACAGTTCGATTGTAAAACCCTGAAAAGTTTCTTTTCTTATTTTATATTTTGGACAGAGGTGAGTTATAAAGACGTGTGTACAAAGAGGATACTACGCTGGCCCTCTGTGACCTGCAACCGATTTCACGAAACTGGAGTTACGACGTGTAACACGTCGCAACTCGCGACGCGTCGTATCATCCATTTCACGAAACATTCGATGAGTTGAACACGTCCTAAGCTCCTTGACAATGGCTTAAAACATGTCGCAAGTTACGACGTGTCTAGTGGTCATCGCAAAATAAGAGGAGTCCTTTTTTAGCCAGTTTTATGCCATAAACATTACAAAAACGAGATTATAATTCTGAGGCAATGTGTGTGAAGTTGTAAATAGAAAATGCATTGAATAATTATGAATTATAGCCTGGAATAGTGCAGTTTAACTTTCAAAGTAGCTACACAGTCCACTGAGAGCTTGTTTTCCCCTGAAATTGCATCACACGGCCGCCATTTTTCAAGCGGAGATCCAACGACTCTTTGTTGAATATCAGACGACTATTAACTGTACGCTACTAAATACATAAAACAGTCACCGAGTTGTGCTATAAATACACATACGACGCGTCACACTTACAACTTGTTTTGTGAAATGGATCACAGAACACGTCGCAGCTGCGACGCATCGTAGGGATAAGACGCTGCTATGCATCGTAAGTTACGATGAGTTTCATGAAATAGGGTGCTGCAAAAAACAGCTTGTTCCAAGTTGGAAACGCATGTACAAGTGTGGTGCATTGTGAGCTGTGTTCCTTGAAGGAAGATTCAAAACATGAGGAAAGATTCACCTCCATCAACACGCAAGGGCGGATCCAGGGGGGGCCAAAGGGGGCCATGGCCCCCCCCAAAACGAAACCAATTTTTTTTTTTTTCATGTGACATCGCAATAAAGGCAGGCAATGAGTACACCACCATCTTTTCCTCAAAAAACATTGGTTAAAGTGGTCAGAAATTGCCTCAGATCGCACCACAGAGCATCTAGAATCCAAAAAATTTTCGGGGCCCTTACGGGCCCCGAACCCCACGCCGAAATTTTTTTGACCCACTTTTTGGGGGGACCAAATTTTTTTTTGGCCCCCCCCAAAATTGTGTTCTGGATCCGCCCTTGTCAACACGAGGCCGTCTGCAGCTGATAGACCCTGGGGCCCTTCTTCAGCAGGTAGTTCTGGTTGTTGAGAGAGGCGACGAAGCCTTCAAAGTCAGGCATGCTGATGTTGGCGTCCTGTCAAGAAATAAAGAGTTCATGACGTTAAGGCAAGATACTGAGAATTTTGTCCTTACTTGCAGCAGAAGCTGAATTGTAAAGGAGGCAGATATATATGTGGTAAAACCAAAGGCATGTAAAGGCGCCTTAGGCAGCCGCCATACGATCCATGTCTGATCACGGAGCACAGCCAGATTGAAAGTGTATATTTTTTTGGAGGGAGGAAAACTGGAGAACCTGGAGAAAAACCTTCCTGGCATAGGAGACAATCAACCAACAACTCGAATCACATATTACCCGAGCCGGGAATCAAACCCGGGCCACAATGGCATACCCATGATCTTTTTTTGAAACAAGAAGACGAGGCAAGCTTAGTGAAGCTGGTCTCAGAGTGCACACAATTCCAATTGATTGATTCAGAATGGCTGAAAAGCTATAGTGGTGACATGATGGAAATTTAACATTCACTTTTGCCGTTCACATGGAGACTTGACTTACTGCCTGCACATGTACGAACATTCGGTATAGCGGTGTTCTGTATAGCAACGGTCTACTGTACTTGAATAGGAAATCCTCGTAAAAGCTGGTCCGAGACCAGTCTTCCTCAGAAGTGATAGTCAGTCAGTCAGTCAGTCAGTGAGCCAGTCAAGCACAAAGAGGACACTAGGCTAGCCCTCTGGGACCAGCACAAATCATGAAATAGACAACAAAAGGGAAAACTGGCTAAATTCACTGTTAAGCAACCTCAAACAATCAACATTAATTACTCAACAAACAATGTTAAACGAAGAAATTGATCAAACCGGCAAACTGTACTAGGGATAATTGCAACTAAGCATTGGTAATTTGGGACACCATTTGTAATCATTCAAAAACGAAACTGCTAAAAACAGTATGAACTGTCCTACTTGATTGCAAGTGGATAGGATCGTGCATACTGTCATTGCCTGTGAAATCACTGCGCCTGGTATGCTGTCATTTTCAAGAAAAGAGGAATTACGCCTTGGCTCATTCAGGTTTTTTTCCAATTCTGCCCCCAATTGATGAAATTTAGATTAGTTTACCATCTTTCAATGGATACCTTGCTTTGCGTCAAGAAAAATGATGTTGCATTTTCACACTTTTCTCAAAAAGTACGATATCTACTGTATTAAACCATTGCTATGACGTCACACTATTGTTAAAGTGTGGATTCGAAACTACGAATATCTTACACTGGTCACAAAGTGTGGATTCGGAACGACGAATCTTTAGCAAAGTGTGCATTCGGGATAACGAGTCCACACTTTGAACATGTTGGACAATTGTTCTCCACAATGAGCATTAATACGACCGTTTGCATGAAAACTTTCCTTCCGAATTACCAATGCATCTTCACTGTCAGATTCTCCACCGACACTGCAAAAACTACTTTTTGTCAGAAAGAAATCGTCGTCTGAAGTATCCATGTTGACGGAAGGAGCCTACACACAAAACAACTTGGTTGTACAGGTGTGGCAACACATGCTGAACACACCACAATGCTTGATTACGTATAAGAGCCTCGAAGAACTCCCTTGTAAATTACCCTATTAAATGGCCACGACTCACTGGACTGTTAAATACTTCTTTTGAAGCAATGGTTTAAGTCGGAGAATACACTCGCAAATGTGGATTCTTAATTTACGAATTCACACTTTCTTGTGTATTCTCCTTAACCTACAATTTGACAGGTTAGTTTTTCAATAAACCTGCTTCATATGTTATATTGGCAAAAGTGCATTTTTTTGCAAATGGTGTCCATTATTGAAGTACTTGTGTTGGCTGTATGAGAGTCCATACAGCTAACCACAGGGCAGTCAAGACACTGGAGCTAAAATCCCCTCCCCTAAAAATAAACCTCAGAAAAGCAAATGTAAAACACATAGCCACATCAACTAAGCCTGTCTATTCTAGAGTGTTACCCACCCTTGCTATGTCTCTCATCTGCTGCACTGAGAACAGCGAGTTGTAGGTTTGTTCAGCCACCCTATTCAACACGGCGATGAAGCGTTTGGCCTGAAAAAGATTCAAAGAAAACAAACTTGAACACTTGAAGAAAACTGTCACTCTATATCATGAACGTGAAATTTCTGAACAGAAAAGTGCTAAAAGACAGAAAGTCTGAGACCAGTTCTATAGACTCGTCTTAATCCAAAGTCCACATAGGATTACTAAAATAAAAAATAATACAATAGGAATCAAGTCGAACAGCTAAAGCTATTTTGAATTAGTACTTTGAATAAGTAGGAATATGTGTGTTGGACAAGCAGCTGTGCTAAAAAAAAATTGCATGTGGTCAAAATACGTGGCTTAATACCTTGACAATCTTTACATTACTTTTTGTCCAAATACTTAGATTCCTCAAAAATATAAAAAAGACCAGTTACTCATTTTTACACATTTTTTCAAATGTTAAAATTGAGCATACTTGTCAGACTCAGGGATAAAAAGAACTACACTGCAACACTTGATGGAATTAGAGAATATAAAACTTGTTTTGGCTGTCATTATTGAAAACTTGAAATAACAGAGATTTCAGCATTTTAGGATTCAGGAATTTTCAGGATTTGAAAGTTTGCCATCATACCTTGGAGCGGCTACTCATGCCAGAGCCGTGCTGTGATCGCTGGAAGTCCAGAAACCCAAACTCGTCTGAATAAGTGTCAATCATACTAGCAGAAAACAAAAAACAGAGAAAACATTAATGTAGTTTTCTGAAATTGAATGCTATCATGTTGATACTAAGGGTGTAGCTTCAAGATGTTTAAAGTTATCTAGGGGTGTGCATCCGAACAGGGTACCCGAGTACCCGCCTGCTGATGTCAGGAACCGGTTCCGGATTATGGAATCGGGTACCAGTAACCAAATTACTTCAATAGTAACTTCTCAAACAATGAAAAAGAAAGGTTTTGAATGCCATTTGTGGGGAAATCTTTTGCTTTCATTTAGCAGAGCCAGGATAGGAGACCCAGGGCTGATTAAATTCATCCAACTTTGCTTCTTACTTTTCCTGATGAACATACCAGTAGATCACCTGACCTAAGGGGCCATTCAAAATTTTCGATGTTCTTAAATTTCAAAAAAAAAATCGAAAATGTGGGTGGGTGGGTCAAATTAGTTTATTGAAATTTTTGTTAATCGAAATTCACTTTTTTTCAATTAAAAAGATATTAAATAGCTCTTTTGACTTGCCAATTCAACTCTCTGCGTTCCCTATGATTCGTAAACCCTTTGCCCGTACCATACGGGTACAGTATGCATCCGGTACATGTGCAATGGACTGTGTATACGTCAATCGGAGCACCATATGCATGGGGACCAGTGAAGTTAGACTTAAAGCATGCGTAAAATCAGTGCACCGTACAAATGGAGCGGGATACCAGGTTCATTTTGCCTTAATACACGCCATGAGTGTCGGTTACGAATCGCGTCAACAAAATAAACCTACTTAGGCAACCTGTAAAATTGGGGTGGGTGGGTGGGTCAAAACAATTAGGAAAAAAAATCAAAGTTTAAAAACACTGAAAATGTTGAATGGCCCCTAAGATGCCACATACAATACAACTTTTGCAAAAAGTTAACTTGGGGTTGTACCAATGTACATATCTACCTATGTAAAATGTCAAACGTGAGTGACATTACCGTTACCCGTGGAAAGATGTCAAAGTTAGCGATAAAAACAAAAACGAAACACAAGTTTCCTTTCATATTTGAGGGTACTTTACCAAAGAGCAGTGCTAGGGTTTAAACGCCTCCTTGTTCATGGTAAGGACTTAGCTTGCAACGCAAAGGTTGCAGGCCACTAACTAGGCCCCAATTTCCTGCGGGGGTCAAATCACGATCTGCATGACCTCAAATTCTCTGTTATTTGATGGTTTTGTGGCCAATGCAGTTGAGCATTTTTAAAACGGAAGGGTGGAGGCTCTTCGCAGGACTTTGAGCTTGCATTTTTATGAAATTTGGGTGAAATTAGGCCCCAAAATTGCTCTATTTTCCAATGGAAAGGAAGGATCGTTTTTCAAAATGGCGACAGATCTCAGACCTACTTTTAGGGGTGATGATCTTTGCCTTAAAAATTCCCCCACAAAATCATTGGTTAACCCCCAAAAAAATTGAACAGAAAGCGTAAGATGATACAGGGTGAGTCAAAAAAAGCGGAACCCAAACCCCAAAAATTATATTTCATGTTTAAAAAAATATGTAGCACCAAAAATAATAATGACTGGAAAGCCAATTTCATAAGCTACTTTTGGATGAAAAAATTGCTGAAATTGGTCAATCCCGTTCAAAAAATATCACACTTTAAACACAATGACCCTAAAACCTGTCTCGTCCAAAAAATGCGATTTCAACAATCGTCATCACAATTGTCTTCAAACATCACCAGCGATGAAATCTTAGTTTAAACGTTAACAATATGCAACAAAGTCCTTTTGAAGGCCTGTCTTTTAAAAAAGTAGATTTTATAAATCATATTGTTTGCATAACCAGGGTTGTTAATCAAAATATTGTGTGCTACAGTTGGTGGCAGTTGTTGAAACAAGTATTCTGTGTCATTTTCTTTGTTGTTCCAAACAGTCAAAAACACACAATAAATTGATTTTTTTGGACGAGACAGGTTTTGGGGTCATTGCGTTTAAATGGTGATATTCTTTGAACGGATTGAGCAATTTCAGTAATTTTTTCATCTAAAAGTGGCTTTTGAAATTGGCTTTCCAGTCATCATTATTTTTGGTGCTACTTATTTTTTTAAATACGAAATACATTTTTGAGGGTTTGGGTTCCCCTTTTTTTGACTCACCCTGTATAAGCTTTAATTTGATGTGTGTCTCAAACACCTTGGAGAGCTGTGAGTATTTTTCCTGATTTTTTTTAAGTGAGGGCATTTATCATTGGGTCTATGGCAATTTATTTACTGGTCTGTAACCCCACAGCATGCTGATGTCATGGCATGCATGATGTGCCTGTCATGGCAAGGTCTAGTACCTGAACTTCATGAGTTCTACTACATCCTCGGCATCTTGTTGTTCTGCCTTCTCCCTGAGTTCTAGTCTTGCCCTGGCTTCAGTCAGTCTGACGAGTGATTCCAGTTGTCTGGTGGTGATTGGGGTGCTGTCTCGTCCCTTGTGTTGCCTTCTCAGCTCAAGGTAGAAGTTCTGTATCAAATCCAGTGAAGTGAAATCACTTCCTCGAGTAAGAGTATTAAGCAGATGACGAAAGTAATACATGTAGCAGAACTCATTTGGCTGGTCATGCCCCATTCCCCAATGCCTTTGGTTTGTGGGTATTAGGATCGTCACCGACCTTCCGGTTCAGCCAACAAAAGGGAGCTTAACCCTCCTGCTTATTTAAGAGTCACAGACAGTCAAAATTTCCATCCACTTCCCTTGCTATACTTTTAACAAAGGCTAGTCACCAGCAGTCAGATCATATGTCAAGCAAGCACTGTGACTAGTCAAACTCAGTCAACAGACCATGAACAGACCAAGCAGGCAAGTTGTGGGCACAGCTGGCTTATCAATCACCCCCAGTCAAAGCAAAGCTGTATCAAGTTACATAAACAGTCACAGCCAGTCAAACCTGCTTTATGAAGGCTGAGAGCTCTTAACTGTTCGATACAGTGGATTGATTTTGACTGAAAGGACTACTTGGCACAGAATGTATGTTGCACAGGAGGTTTAATTGACAGAATTCGTTTTTGAAATGGAATTGAGCATTTTGGAAAGAAGCTAAAAACTTGAAAACTAATACACATTTTCAGTTCCAATCGTAATGTACCGCTTGAGGCACAATTGTTCACTTAAATTTGCAGCTAACTTGTTTTCACAGAAACCTTTGTCCACAATTATTTTTAGTTAAAGGATCATTTGCATTTAAGATCGGACTGGTACTAAACACCCCGGCCCGTGAAACTGTTCCATCTGACTAGCTGTCATTTAGAAGAAATCAAAAAATGTGGGTGATTTCCAACGATCAGTCAAGTGACTGATTTTTGGAAATAAAGAGTGCTATGGACAAAATCTCGTTGTACATGGTTTTTCAGTTTTTCTGAAACTGTAATATCCACTGAGCTGAAAGTTCAACAGGTTAAGTTTGAACGCTCTTCTTTGGATTTTGAGTGGTGTTCTATTGGAAACAAACAAAATGCATGAAAAGGAAATGATCCTAATATATCTTTAACATCTACTTGATGACACACGAAGGGTGAAGTGGCAAATAAGTTGTTTTAACTTGTATGGTTGAAACAGAATTTATGATTATTTTGAAATGGAAATTAACTAATTGTAAACAGAATTTCAGTGATCCTTCATTAGAATAGAAAAATCTTGTTTAGTGTAGGATGGTTTCATACAACATGAATAAGACAAATTGTTTGTGCTTTGGTATCATTATGCAGCGTATCCAAAAATACTTGCAACATTTTTTTAAGCGCGGCTCTAGCGTCAGCGCGGAAACACGTATCACCATTATTTTTATATCATTTTAAAGCTTGGAATCTCAACTTTATCCCTGGTAAGTATTGGTTTGATTTTCAAAAGGGTTTTGAAAAGATTCGTGTTCAAATAAGAGCATGTCAAAAACAAACTCAACCAATTTCGAGGAAAATCAATCATGCGCATTTTTTTCTAATTCATGCATTCATTCATTATTTATTTACTGTCACAAATATAGAGTGAAATGCTCTGTGATTTTGCGTGCCTAAAAACATTACATATACATATGAAAATACACACAAAAACATCACATGTACACAGTTACAATTACAATTCCAAAGACAGTAAAACAAACAGAAATATACATAATAATTATATCATTAATTCTAAAACAGTATGGCCTATATAAAGTTGCAGCTAATGTGGAAATGCTTCATCATGTTCATGATGTGACGATCTCATTTCCTTTTCTTTTCGATCCACATAGACTACACTTTCAAGTTCAATGTGTTTTTAATAAAAATCAACTGGTTTTTTTAGTTCTTTCAACAGCTTGCTGACTCGAGTTTGCATCTGATGTACCGCATGATTGATTTTTCCTTGAAATCGGTTGAGTTTGTTTTTGACATGCCTTTATTTGAACACGAATAATTCAAAACCCTTTTGAAAATCAAACCAATACTCAGCAGGGATTAAGTTAAGATTCCAAGCTTTAAAATGGTATAAAAATAAGGGCGGTACGTGTTTCCGCGCCGACGCTACAGCCTCGCAAAAAAAGGCGCAGGTATTTTGGGACGCGCTGTAGTGCTTCTTGACTGGATATGAACCGCCCATGCAGTATTCTAATACCCAATGTGTCCCTACCATCTCTTGATCACAAAGCCCATCTACAGTTCATGCATGGAGTCTACATATTACTGCACTGAGCAGTCTCACCATTTCTAAATATTTCCACTCACCTGTAGCACAGTGGCGGCCTCACTGCTCAGTTTTGGGTGGACGTACTTCCTAGCGTAGGCGATGTACTTCCTGATCAGCTGGGGTGGGACCGGATCGAAGGCTTCACCCCGGCCAACCTTGAGACGCTCCGATATAGGCCTGTCTGATTCCCACAGCCTCAGGGCTTGGGTTTGTTCTGGATCGGTGGCCTGAGCGTCCATTGATGAATGGGCGCCTTCTGTAGCTCTGGAAATTATGGGGAAAACAGACAAGTGAAAACTACGCTACAACCAGGGATTTCAACCCCCCCCCCCCAAAAAAAACAAGGAAAGCCTAGTAAGGCTGGTCTTAGGCAACACGAGATTCCATTCAATGGGAGACTATTGAGACTCTTGGTGGCAGCAAACAGACCATGTGCTTCTCAATTGTTGGACTCATTTTGAACATGCGTACATTAGCTACAAAATGACAATTGAAAAGGACCGGATATTCACTGCTAGTCTTCTCATGCTTCTGGTCTACACAATGCGTCTAATTTAGCCCATTCATTGGTGTTATTGGATGATACTATACAACAGCACTGCCCAGCTCTCCTCACCAGTCTACAACCAGTCTATTATTAAGTCTCAAGTGACAGTCGGTCAGTCAGTACGTCAGTCAGTCAGTCAGTGAGATAGGTACAAAAAGGACTATAACAAGTGATCCGCCCACCGCACTTGTCGCCTTTTTCTGTGATCGATCTCTATATGTTTTGTGTTCGTAAAAACAGTGATATTTTGTGCAGTTTTAAACAACGACCTCAAATGACCCCGAGGTGACCTTTGACCTCCAATTTCGGAAGAGATGTGATGAACACCCACCCAAGGATCACTCCATCCCAAGTTATATTAAAATCCATGATATTCTATAGACTAAGAAACATTTCAAGCATATTTGAACAATGACCTCTAATGACTCCTACATGACCTTTGACCTCAGTAATCTGATGAAGAATTGTGTCTTTCCACCCAAGGGTCACTGCATCCAAGTTTCATCAAAAACCAGGAAAGCATGTAGAATTTATACATTTTTTTCAAAAACTCAACCTAAACTTTAACTTACATACGGGCCACAGTCATACGGGTCATACATAATTTAGGACTAGTGTTTCCAAAACTTTGTTTGGGCGACACACAAAAACAAATTTCGTACCATTAGTCAAATAAACTTTAACGCAGAATATGTTTAAAAATGATTAAAACATCATAGAAATGATAAAGAAGCCAAATATGATATTTTGAAGTTGTGACCGAGTTTTGACAAATTGGTTGTCATCAACTGTTTGCCTTTTTACTGGTTCTGGGAACAGGCTCGGTTTACCTTGACTTTCAAGCAAATTTTGTTAGTGATGTGATGGAAATCTGTTTCCCTTCAACAGAGCTATTCAGAGCTTTACAAATTACTGTGCCAAGAGGCTCCATTGAATTGGTTCCGATGGCAGCCTAGCTGATGAGACCCATACCTTTTCTTGCCTGCATGGAGGGCCATGACATGCTCCGATAACATAGAATCCATCTCCTCATCAGGTTTGTCCAGGAGAATGAAGACCAGATCAAACCTAGACAAGAGTGCACTGCCCATCCTGAAATCAGACATAAAAATGGTCGTATCAGACATGAAAATGATTGCATCAGACCATTTATACTAAAAAATATACCACGCAAAATTTTAGCCCTCTGGGTTTCTGGAAACCTTATCCAATGGTGTTACTCCACTTCCACCACATTTTAGTGTGTAGGTCGAGCAACATTTCAGTTATGATGCACTTCAGGAAAGTCTTGCAGTGCATCAGTCTATGATTTATATGTAACCCTAATCCCTTTGAGTGATTTACTAGGAAAATTCCTCACTCTTGCAAAAATCCAACACCATTATGGTAAACTCAACACCCAAACTGTTGGACTCTGATTTTGGTGGTATGCCTGACCCCATACAAAGAATAATCAGTTTACTAGAACAGTACCCACCCCAACAGATTCCAACAAAACGTGCAGTTGGATTTTGAAGGGTTGGGGTGGTGAGGGTTAACAGCGTATTTTACACAGTCCTTTTAGGTGGCATAAGTCTTGAGGCGTACAAATACCAATCAGACAATTTGACTATCTTTTCATGCTCGTCACAGAATGAAATACTACTCACTTTAGGTTAATAAACACCGCAAGAACAGAAAGTCCACACTCATTGGAGGGGTCATAAATTTGAATCTGATCGTCTTACGATAAAGTCATTTATACAGACCTTTAGGGAATGTTGTTAGCTACATTTTGATACCCTGTCTGCTACCAAAGACTGTAAATCATCCAAGATTGACAACGGTTAATGAAATATGATGCAGTTTGAAAAGTTGCAAATTTAAAGAGTAGACGAGTGGAAATTGCTGTGTGACAATGTCACACTGCCCGAAACGAATGGCAGGGAATACCGATCGCACAGTGCTTGTATGCATGGGAGCACGCGAATTGAATTAGCAATTTCTCCTCACGTAATCTTTAAATTTGCAAGTTTTCAAACTGCATAATTTTTCATAAACCGTTGTCAATCTTGGACGATTTACAGTCTTTGGTAGCAAACGGGGTAGCAAAATGAAGCTCAAAAAATTCCCCAAAGGTCTATACAAATGACGCTATCATAAGACGATCAGATTCAAAATTATGACCCCTCCAATGAGTGTGGACTGTCTTTTTTTGCGGTGTTTACAAGAAATTCACATTCATAGTTTTGAGGTAAATGAAATGCCACTTTAACAGTGACAGTTTAGACAGTTGTCGTGCGGTTCCAAAGAATGTCAGTACAAAGCCATTTTCAATAAGGCAGGCAGGGGTGAAGCAACAACTGCTTTGTGACTGATGCAAAAATATAAACCTACAACTTCCACAAAAAGCCGTGGCTATCCTAACAAGAAACGTTTCGCGGATACGCCAAGTTTCATAAAAATCAAACGTACATTTATTGCGCAGCTGCGCAACAAATTTGTTGCTTTAATCATGTGCATGGTGCAGGATTGAATAAACTGCTTACTTGAGATTTTCAGACACTGTCTTGGCTTTGTTGTAGTGTCCCCCCACTGGATTGGCAGCAGCCAAGATGGAGGTTCTTGCAGGAAGGCTGCACACCACACCAGCTTTGGCAATGCTGATACTTTGCTGTTCCTGTTCCACAGCATATTAAAAGACAAAACTTCAAGAGTTTATGGCAGCGGGAACTTCATAATTATGAAGAGCAAAGAACAGAACGACTGAAAATTTGTATCACCTTGTTCAAATGAAATTTGACAGTCACATGGCAAAGAGTATGGGAGAAGTTTATGGATAGACCATGTGTAGCGACTATCTAAAAAGAAAACTGTTTCTGAGAAGAGGCAAAGGTGTTTATAATTCTCCTGATGTCTTCAAAGCACACTGATAAGGGCACCGAGTTGAACCTTTTGACAGAAACTCATTTCACATAGTGAATGCACTATGTAAATGGCATCCTAAGTGCTTGACTTAGTATTTATGAACCTTGCAGGCAATGTAAGTTGAGGAAAAACCACTGCAACATCCGAGACCTCATAACTTTCCAACTCTCCATTCACAAGTTCGTTTTAGGGACTGCATCCTATCGCAGATACTGAATCGAGCCAAACGGCACCGTTTAATGGTTATTCATAAATACCTCAGACAGTTTAGCTATTCCTATTGGTCGAGAGCCCGTCACGTGGCCGGTCTTAAACGGATGATAAAGACATGGCTAGCTGGTCTTAAACACTTTTCCAGTGTCACAATAAAATGTGGACTCCTAAAAATCCAGTGCCTCTTACCGTTTCATTGGTTGAACGTTCACAATCCTCACGTAGGCATGCGCAACACTACAAGCGAGTCAGAATTTTATAGTCCTAAATTCAAAACGCAACGCCCCAGGTGCGTTTTGCGTGACATCGCGCAGAACATGTTACGCGCGCGTCAATCTCCATAAAAGGGTTGTTTACATCTTACTCGCCAGCTGAACACTCCATTATTTTGCTAGAGGGATGTTTCAAAAAGCATGAAGTGAACTTGTTGAACAAAATCGGGATTTTTTGAACGAATTATTTGATATTTTTTTACGGATAAGGTATTTATGAATGGGAATAAATATGTGCTCGGTCGGTATTTATCACTCTGTTTAATACCGCTTAGAGTCTGGGTGCTGATAATTACCCTCGCCTCCGGCTCGGGTAATTATCAGCACCCAGACTCTAAGCGGTATTAAACGAGTGATAAAAACCTCCGGAGCACACATTTATTCCCTTATTATTGAGCAGGAAATATAGCCGAAAAAATGCAAAAGATTTTTTTGTAAGGGTGTTTCCAGTGTAGACGTGATATTGCTTGGGTATATATACATTGCGGTTTGCAATTCTTCCTCGGAGTGCTTTTTGTTGTGACTTCTGTCTCTTTGAAATTGATGACAACTCTTTAGCAGAAAATCATGTACTTAGCAGCCCCATCAAAAGTTAATTTACTTCACACTATTCTTTCTTCAAATGAAGTGAAATTTATAAACAGCCACAGATTCTGGTCTGTGCTTACCATAGCTTCTAGTAGAGCCTGGTGCTGATTGCCCATCTTATCAAACTCATCGATACAACAGCAACCTGGCAAGATAATCATAGGACAACCAATCAGCAGGTTTTACAAAACAAAAAAAATCACACAGTCCAATTTCAAAGATAATACAACACTGGCAGTCAACGTTAGTTGAACACTGGTCAGATGTGTCTCGGTTTTCTATCCCAGCGACTTTCATCTTGGCAACACCCTTCTAGAAACTGACTGACACATTCAATAAATCTTAGAGACTCTGTCACAAATTCAGTCTCAAGTCATCACAAGCTATTCAAATGAATTAGACAAAAGCATTCCGTTGTCACTGATCATCCACTCGTGGCCTGACTTTTGATCTCTCTTGTGATTTAACTTGTGACTGACTTGTGACTGACTCAGTTACAAGTCTGGAACTCAGTTACAACTCAACGAACAGGCGAAACCGCATATGTTGAACCCACCAACTGCTACACTTAAACAAAAAGCTGAAGATTCTCTGGCCACATCAGTTTTTGGTTGGTTCTTGGTTGGCTCTTCTCCTAAATACTCCGTGTGGGACTTTTAACAGGAGGCCAGAAACACCAGGGTAAACCCCTTCTCTTAGCGATAAGTGTTACCGGGTTCTTTAATGTGCATTGCATTACACAACACACGGGACCTACGGTTTTACGTCCCATTTGGTTAAGTGCCTTGCTTAAGGGCACAAGTGTCGACCCGGACTCGAACCAACGCCACTGTTGCCTCCGAAACACCAGAGTATGAGTCCGATGCTCTTAACCGCTAGGCCACGACACTCCACTGGAGAACACAGTCTGGAGAACACAATCTTAACCGGTGATGTTAGAAGCAAATGATCTCCAAGCAGACCATCCATGCATTGGATCACGATAGCAAACATTGGACCGGGCACACAATAGCCACAGCCTGCATCAGAGCAGCTGAGGATACAGCGCGTTGGCGACTTCTCAGCACCCTACTGCCGACCCGACCACAGCACCAACTTGACCTGATACATTAAGCCTACCTTGATCTCCAAGCACCAAGGCACCAGCCTCCAGTGCGTAGTCCCCAGACCCTCCTTCTTTGGATAAGGTGACCGTTAAGCCAGAGGTGGTGGTAGTGTTACCACAGACATACACGCCTCGTGGAGCCACGTTAGATGCTGCCTGTAGCATCTGTATAACGAGCATCCAAATATGTAATACGTTACTAGAGAAGCTAATCTAACCCTAATATCTTAACTATGGTATTAGATTATGAAATTTCATTGGCTGAGAGCTGTTCACATGACGTATAGTATCATGGACTCTGCGGAGTACATCACCTCATGGTACCCGGGAACATAACCTTTCATCATTCCAAAAGACCACTGAACATTTTGGTCCCCGCTGATTTGTACAACACAGCTAGAATAGACCCTGCGCACAAAGTAGGTGATGTTACCCAGGGCATGTGCGTGACAATGCAGAACCGCGCATGAATCAACGCAGATGCAAATTTCATCAAAGACCAAAGAATAGGGCTCTTTAATTACAGTAAAATGCATAGCGGTGTCAAAACAGAAAAAAATCAGGTCTTTACGAAACTGATATTTTAATTATCATATTATCACTTCTTAAAACTCAAAACATGTGAGTCCTAGGCTTTGTACAGGCATATAGAACACCATGGACTTCATCACAGCAGGCAACAATTGTACATTGTACACAAAACTTCAGAAAATTTGAAATAAGAAACTTTTATCTCAGTTACACGTGTGAAGTAGTCATCCAATACAAATGGCATACTGCGGATAAACCTTTCCTTCGACTTATCAACGCTATACTATAAAGTGTAAAAGATGTGCCTGTGTGTTCATGAGTTGTTCACGAGCAGTTCATGAGCGACACATGGCGAAGCCACCTCCCCCCGCATAGTGGGCGAGACGATATTTACTGAGATGGCTCTGAACAAAGCTTCTTTGGGAGTCACTTACCTGACTTTTGCCAAGTCCAGGGTCACCGACCACAAGAATATGTGGATCTCCACGTACTGGTATACGGTTCTGTACAATCCAAGAGATTATAACAATACAGAGCCATTTACTCAACCAATTTTACCATCATCGGGGGTGAGATTGGAAGAAAATGAAAAATTCATGAAATAATCAGTAGACGGTTTGGGCCTGCCAAGGACCCCAAAGTAACATAGGGTCTATCTTTGTATTTGCCTAAAGGCATCCCGTAAAATAACCCGTTTCTTTTGTTTTATATACATTTTTACAGGTAAAAACACCTTTATGGTAAAATCTCAGGATTATTCTGAAAGGGATTCTTTACAAATCCTGAAATCAAGAAAAATCTTGAACCTGAAATCTCGCCCCTGCATCATGCAAAGTATATGTATGATAACAAAACAATCTTGAAGCAACCGTAAGCAACTAAGTAAACAGCTCCCACATGTAACTCAGTAAGCTTCAACTACATACAGTTGTATGTCCAATTGTTACTGGTATTTTTAAAAGTTTGTATAAATCGTGCTACCTATTGTCAAAACTATTTCCATACAACAAGTCACCAGCACAATTCTTCTTTTCATTGAATTTTTTTTTTTTTTTCTACTTCAACACTCAGCTGACAGTCAAATTTAAAACTGCACACGAGAGCTATTTAAAATTCAGTGCATACATTAGCACAGAGAACCTCATGACTGTACAGGATGAGTAAAACAAAAAAACACAAATGTCGGGACCATTGTTTTACTGAAGTTCTACATGTAGCACTTTCAAAATCTGGGATGTAAAAGCCCAATTCATAAGCTTTCTTTTAGTACAAGAATCATTCAAATCACTCATGTACTTTTTTAAGTTACGGAATTTTAAACACAACCGCCGTTTTAAAGTTCTGTCCACGGATCACAAAAGGTAAGAGTTCTTTCAGCAAAACGAAAACAAATCACAAAGGGATGTGTGTGTGAATTGTATTCGTACACCTTTTTTGGTGATCCGTGGACAAACTTTAAAACGGTGGCTGTGTTTAAAATTCCGTAACTTAAAAAGCACATGAGTGATTTGAATGATTCTTGTACTAAAAGAAAGCTTATGAATTGGGCTTTCATATCCTAGATTTTGAAAGTGCTACATGCAGAACTTCCCTTAAACAATAGTCCTGACATTTGGGTTTCGCTTTTTATGACTCACCCTGTAGATTTACTGCTTACAAATGAACATTGATACTTTAATTTTCGGTTAAGTTGCGTGAGAGCAGAACCTCTCAACTTTTTTGAGGTAGGACTTGAACCCATGACATCCTGCTTATTAGTGCAGATGTCTAACCACTTGACCGTTAAGCTTTCCAAGGTCAGCTTGCCAGTTTGAATTTAATATAGCAGCCGATATGGTAATTGGTAAACTGGAGGTGAAGGGCAAAACCTTACAATAAAATCTTTACCATGTGGATGCTACATGTTTCACTGCGGGTCATTCCCATTTACTCACCTTGTCATTGACAAACCTATGAGTTCCTCCAAACAAGCCCAAGATCAGACCCGCCTTGACCATTTCATGACCGTAGATGGCTGGACATAGGGACCTGAGGGGGAAAGTCAATGGTGGCATTTATTCAAAATGATGTCAATATCAAGATATTCAAGGGTTTTCAAGTTACATGCCTACAATATACTCATCTCATATTTTTTACGTATAATAAAGTGTGAAAAAAAGTTTGATTATTCATGTAGCTGAAATGCCATTCAGCTTGGAGAACCCCTAGACAGAAACAATGTTTCTTTTGGGCAATCCTTCGGGAGCTGAATGGTATTTTGGGGTGTTTTTGTTTATTTTTGTATCTAAAGCTTTTGTTTTATGTATTCATTGTAACTTTAGTAATTTGTGTACATGTATTTGTTGATTATTCCCGAGACATAAAATAGTATAGTATAGTAGCTAAGCATCTTCAAATGTCTCCCTATTAACTTAAAGATATAGTCCATCATTTGTAATTTGTGCATTTTGTTCGTTTGAAGCAACAAATGTGCTCAAAATCTAATGAAGGGTGCCGAACAACTAACCTGATGAAGTTTCAGCTCAGCTTCAGCTGTGTATTCCGAGAAAAACAGCATTCTAGGATCTGATTTCATATCAAAAGTTGCTGAATGATGTTTTGAATTGGGCCTGAATTCAGCGTCCGATACACGTTCTCACTGAGCCGAATGCAGCTACCGGTACGCGATGTCGCGCACCAATCCAACAAATTATAGCAACCGTGCGCGCGTGTGCGTAGTGCGAACGCTTGCGCGCGCTTCGCCGAATAAAACAAACAAACTACTAACGGAAATTTCTTTCGTTAATTTCTTCAAAATGACAGCTTGCCAGAAAGAATAATTTCACAGGGAGTTTAGTTCCCTTACTATCTTTCAACCAAGCACGTTTTTCAACAATAATTACGTCGGTTACTTTTTGGATAGCTGCAAATGATGGACTATAGCTTTAAAAAAATCCTGGCCTATCTTTTACTATTGGAATAAATATGTGCTTGACAGGTTTTAAACGTACTTGTTTAGAACTGGCTCAGGGGCCTGGGCGTTGATAATGGCCCAAGCCGAAGGCTTTATGTTTTTTAAATACCCCTCTAGCTATGTTATGGTATGTGCCTCATACGAGTTGTCGTAAATATCTTCTTATATGGAGATTGGTACGTGCGTACTGTGCGATGTGGCGCGGAACGCGTCTGTGCAAGTGTAGTGTAAATTTAGGACTCTCGAAATACGGACTCATTGGTAGTACTGCGCATGCCTAAGTGAAGATTGTGAACATTCAACCAATAAAAGGGTTAAAGGAACCATTTCAGAGGAGTCCAAATTTGATATGACACCGGAAAAGTGGTGTTTTATCAACCGTTTAAAACCATCCACGTGACTGGCTCTCGACCAATAGGAATGGGTAAACTGTCTTAGGTATTTATGAATGGAAAAAAAATGGAACAAGACTCCCAGAGCACACATTTCATTCAACTGATTCAGAATGGCTATTCACAAGTCTTTTCATGAATCTGGTCTGCACGTAAAGGTCAGATTTAACCCATTCATTGGTGTTACGGGGTGCTCCTATACA
The DNA here is from genome assembly GCF_015706575.1 of Patiria miniata. NCBI lineage: Eukaryota > Metazoa > Echinodermata > Asteroidea > Valvatida > Asterinidae > Patiria > Patiria miniata. The sequence continues at coordinate 4,702,616 of NW_024037049.1, forward strand.
ACAGCACTGCTCGGCTCACACAAGTGGCAGTCAGTCAGTGAGTCAGAGTGTCAGTCACTGAGAGGACACTAGGCTGACCCTGTTATGAGATCAGTAAAATATGATATTAGCGGGTACTGTATGGGCTCCGCGCACAAGTACCCCCTCAATGTTACAGAGAGAGAGAGTTTGGAGAGACCACTGGAACGGATGCCCGAACGCAATATCGTTGGCGCTTGACGCTCACGCAAAGATGCAACCACACTCAGATTAAAACTAGTTGGGTATACTTCGTGCCACCATTGCGCGAACCAGTACGCGCGCATGCAGTGTGAATTCCCCCACTGGGGCTTTCCCAAGTGGTAATAAAAGACATCTGCTGTTCGTGCACGGAGCCCATAAGATCTTGGTAACCTGTATACATTCTCTGGTTTGTTGATCAATTTTCAAAAGTATTTGTTTCATTCTGTGCCATGTATGTTTTCGAAATATGTGACCTGTTCTGTCAAAAGCAGACGCTTCTGGGCAGAGGTTGAAATTGAGATAGGGCCAAAAATGCTGTGGGGGGTGATTTTTATCGATTTTCAAATTTTGCATATTTGTAATCCTGAACATGTCTAAAATATATTATAAAAGTTTGAAACCGTAATTTGAATTCTACATATACTATTTTTGATGATTTTGATAAGGTATATCAGTTAAAGAAATAACTGTTTTATGACGTTCATGGCCATTTTCTCTGTTTTCTACTTTTCGACACAATGAACTTTCAAATAGCATAACTCTGCCTAGGAATGACTGGTTTCAAAAATTAAACCACCAATTAAAAGGAAAAAGAACATATGTTAACAATATGTAAAAATATCATTTTCGACCTTATGCCCAGAAAAGTCTGATTTTGACAGAACAGGTCACATATATACAATTATATAACTGTCATACAGATCCTTGTCATTTGATTGGTGGAACTCACATCACGTGAGATCCATTAATGCTCCCATTCACGCCGGGGCTCAAAAAGTCCCATTCGCCCATGGTGAATGGGATTTACTATTCAACAGTTAGGATCATCCTTGTTCCATGGCACGGTATTTGTGTGCAAAATGCATGCTGGTGTGCGCGTTGAGCATTGCGCGTAGCACGTATTGTTCCAAGAGCCAGTTGGGTTCAGACATTCCGTGAAGGGGTGGTTTGAAAGAGAGAAATACATTTCCCACCAATTTTATATTGAAAAAGAAGTTCAAATCAAATGACAAGGATCTATTTGACAGTATTATAAAACAAATATTGAGTGGCTTTAAATTGTAAAATGGGAGAAATATTATCGCTCGGTAAAATCTAGACTTTTCCATCTCATTCGGCTTCGCCTCGTGAAATAAAAAACGTCCAGATTTTTAACCATGCGAAAACATTCCTCCCATTTCACTCTGAGCCACTCAATATTTTTATACTAATTAAGGCCGTACAGCAAATTCTGTTGGTTAAAGCTATCCATCCATGCTTTATAACTTTGTTAAATGTCAGTGTTAGTACCCACCCAACGATGAGACGGAACAGGTTCTTCTGATCCTGTATCTCCTGAATGGCATACAGCTCCTTCAAGGTGAAGTCCATGGCTATTCCCGTGCGAGAGGGGGAGCCTTCACCAGCCGAAGCAGCCTTCTTGCCACGCTTCTGGTTTTGGACCGAGTTGGCGTGCAGGTACAGCAGGAACATGCACTTGTCTTTGTTACGTCCGTGCCCTACAAAAGGGGACAATTATTTTCTTTCACTTCAGCATTCTTTGAGACATAGCAAATTTGGTAAATGAGATTTGAAGGTTTGCATGATGGTGGAAAGATACTAAGACAAGAAAAGTTTGCGGTAGCACCATGTGAATAAATTCTCCTGATGACGGGCAGAGCATACTGTTCAAAAGGTTGAGTCCCTCCGGTTCTTTTCAGAACCACACATACTCACAAAAGAGATTTATTCACATGGTGCTACCGCAAACTTGTCTTAAATTTGGTAAATATGAAGCTGTGTACTGGCATAACAATTTCAATTTCAGTTTTTAAAATTTTGGAAGTAATGAGATGAGGATGTCCTAGCACTGATTGTTTTTAAACTTTTGGACAAAAACTACATTTTTGATGGAATTCTGATTCACAGAATGTAATAAAAATTAATACTGAGATTTGCCCTTCACCAACTTCCACTAGCACCTTTACTACATTGTATTACATTGTATTACATTGTATTTGTTCCCAGATGAATTCATAAAACGTAGTGCTGGGGCGGTTTGGGGTGGTACAGGGAGTAACAGGCAGGGTGGTTTTCGGCAGTACAGGGACCGATGGGTTATGCAATTCCATCAAAACTTGTTGATTGCGGTACCCGCTGCCCACATTGGATGCAAAACCAACCAGCCAACTCCAACGACCTCGTGGTTATTTGGATTATAAAGATGTCTGCGTCTGAAGGAGATCATGGGTTCGAGTCCCACCCAAGCCAGCTTCAATGCACTTATACAGCACAAAGTACTAGGTGTCAAAAAAACATGTCCTACTTTTGATCCTAAATATCTCTGACATTGTTTACCAATGGAATTGAACCAAAATTTCAGATCATGTAAACAAGGCATGACAAATTTTATGGAGCGAGTTTCAAGCTTTGTGCAAGAAGGTGAGATTGAAACGCCATGCGAAAAAAATACTCACTTTCAGAATCTGCCACTTTTGACTTGGCGTCCTCCAATGTCGATACAGCGCTGGAGACAGTGGTGGAAGGCGCGTGCTTCAGTCGAAAACTTCTGAAGGAATGCAGGATCACCCCTGATGTCATTGCACACCTCCTCGATCGGGTGTTGCGCCAAACGATTGAGGTGTGCAATGACATCAGGGGTGATCCTGCATTCCTTCAGAAGCTTTCGGCCACAGCACGCCCCTTCTGCCACTGTCTCCAGTGTTGTATCGACAATCTATAAGTGGGATATTTTTTTTGTATGGCATTTAAATCTCACCCTCTTGCACAAAGCTGATGAAAATTGCTCCATAAAATGTCATACCTTGTTTACATGATCTTAAATTTTGGTTAAATTCCATTCGTAAACAACAGAGTTATATAGGATCAAAAGTGGGGCTATTTTTTTGACACGTAGTATATACAGTCAATATATGAATTATGTCGGTGAAGGACAATATTGAAGCAAACCAAACTGTTTTAGGAGAGACTGTGTGTGTCGATTCGGGCAATTCACAATGCAATGCGCCACCAAGAGTTTGCCATGGAGAGTCAACTTTTCAAGTTTACGGTCGACAAAACATGGCCCATTTGAATAAGTATCAGTAGACAAATTGAGCTAATTTGTTATAGATTGGGGCATAGTGTTCTGCCGCCTTATCAAAAATCACTACATTGATACAAAGAAAAGTAAAGGGCAAACATGTACTCGAATCATATGCTTATGAAACTACTGACCGGAAAAAAACAAACAAATTCAAATGTCCCGCACTGCGAATTGTCGACCGTCTCCCACAATGCACTGGGAAAAATTAACTCTCTGTGGCAAACTCTTGGTGGCGCACTGTATTGTGAATCGCCCGAATTGGACAGCAAGTGTAAACGTATAATGTATTCTAAAAATGCGGTTTTCTATTTGTAAGTCTGGGTTGTTTTATATTAGACACTTCATTCACCATTTATCCTCCAAGGGTATAGATTCTCATACCTTCATCAATATTTGACACTTTGACAACTCCCCCGATGGTGACCACATCTCCAGGAACACAGCAGTCAACTAAATGGGAAAACGGCACCAAAAAAAGAGCAGTCAACAGAATCCCGAACTATGCTGGACTGAGGCCTTACCTCTTCACACAACTCAGCCCTCCAATGGCAGTGAAATTAAAGATGAGGGCACTCTCTGGCGATCATCCAAATCCTAATTTCTATGTGCAAGTTCAGTCATTAATTGTCTATTTATTGTACACAAGCTGCATAACTACGGTCAAATGTCATTCCTGTTACTGTACCCTTATGGAGACACTTTTCGTCACAAGTTATACCTTAGGGAGACACCGGACATTAAGGAGACATTTCAATGTCTCCCTCATGTCACAACTCCTATTTAGAGGCAAAATGTTAATGTTGCAAATAGACTAGATCGATTGCTCATGGTCCAAAAAGTAAATATACCAGAATTCCTGGGGTAGGTGAGGGATTGAAATTGGGGTTAGCTGGGGGTCATTAAAGTTGGAAAAATTTTATGCACAACACTATGGGAATGTCCCCCTAAGGTACCATTCCCCGTAATAATGATCATTATAATAATGGGCTGCTTATGGGCTCCTGCGCCAACGAAAAAGGGGGCCCTTTTACCTACAACGTCCCATGGGTAGGACATTTAGCTGGTTGACGAGCACCGTTCCTTGTGTGTGACGCACGTACACCAGGGGATTTGTACTATGTACGCAGTGGTACAGCCGCGCCTCGCGCGCGGCAAATTGCAGTCAGGCAAGATGGCGTCAGTCTGTCACCCCCAACTGTTCTTGCTTTATACTAATTTCTCAAAGTGCTTCCCAATTATTACCCGTGTTCATCATGCCACAGAACCTGTGTTCTGCAGCAGCACCAGATCAGCACAATAAGTCTCTACACTCACAGGCACCCATCTATACTCCTGAGTGGAGAGAAGCAATTACAGCAAAGTGTCTTGCCAAAGAACACAAGCCACATCTTCCCCTATCCGGGTTCACACCCAGGTATGAGCTCCGTGCGCCAACGAAAGACGGCGCCCTTTTACCAAGCAACCACGTCCCATGGGCGGGACATTTAGCTGGTTGACGTGCACCGTTGCTTGTGTGTGTGACGCACGTACACCAGGGGATTTGCACTTGTACACGCAGTGGTACGGTCACGCGTCGCGGCAAAATTGCAGTCAGGCAAGATGGCGTCAGTCGGTCACCTCCAACTGTACTTTGTTTGCCGGTGAGGGAGTACTTGTAAACGGAGCGGATACTGTAACCATTTGACCATGCACTCAACAATGGAGGAAGGGCAGAGTTAGGGCTTGCGGTTGGGGAGCGGGGGAGGGGGTCTATGGTCAAATTTAGCACTGTACCTAGATCACAGGTGAGTTCACACTCCACGGTGCGAGGGATGCGTCCTGATTCCCTCTGCCCATCCATCATGATCTCCTGTACTTTTATCATTTGCCAGTCCACTGTCTCAGTCAGGGGTGAGCTCTGCTTGGGAGCGAAGGACCGACCACGACAACCCGGGGCAAGACACTGACAATAACAATTCAAAAACTCAGTCACAAATTGATATTTCCTACAAATAACATTCCTTGACCAATTTGACAACATATGGGTATTTTCAACCACAGGGGAGGGGGGGGGGATCTGACAGCTCGTTATTAAGCACAAAACCTTTGGTCTGACTAGGGTTGATGCTATGCTGCAAACATAGTAAGTACATGATCATGTCATTGATTATGGTTAAGATTTCACACACTCATTTACACTAGGCACTGCCGGTTCTCCTTATCTGGTCAAATACTCCTTATCCCCCCCAAAAAAAATTCTACAAAATAAAGAAATTTGCAGTCTATATCCGTTTGTATCAAAACAAATTCCTGAAGAATTACCCTTGTGAAACTTTACCAATTAAACACTAGCACAATTAAATGGCTGCTGAAAATGGTTTTTCTTTTGATCCCTGCAAAGATTCATAAATAAATAAATAAATACAATTATATACTTTGATAAAGGTGCAATCACAGTGAAAGGAGGGCCATTACCTACAATTGTTCTTTAACAAAAAAACCTCCTTAAATCTGAGAAAGTGCTCTCTTAGGATTGACTCTGTCAAAATGATCCTGTAACGATGCATTTCCAATCTTACAGCAACCTAGGACCATTTGCTTTTTATGCCTTTTTTTTTTAGTGAAGCAACAACATCGCTCAACAGGGTGCATAACAGCTAACTTAGCATTTCAACTCAATGGATACTATACACAGGCATGCAACTGGGAAGTCACAAAAAAAAGAGGAAATTCAAATCTTTCCAAGACTTTGTACAGTGTTTTTCGATTTTCAATGGCACACATGGGAAGTAAAAAAAGAGGAAATTATCAGCTGATCCGAGGAAAAGTTGCATGCCTGTATACATTTTGAGAAAACAGAAAAAACCTGTGCACAATTTTGGGGTGTCGTGACCAGATTCCATTGCTAAGGCACGTAAAAAAACTGTGCTCGCAGGCAAAGTTTTATAGACCACCTTCAATGATTGATTTCTCCCAAATGAAATCATTTCAGACGAAATAATTACACAAGGAATTTGGTACCAGTCCTATCTTCACTTTGAGCAAAGATCTTCTCGGCAAATCTATAAAATCGTTTCTGGGGTAATTGCAAATGTTTCTACACGGCTTTAAACTGTGATTTACACCCTAAATCAGCACTTTTCTAAATAACTCAACTTCTTTCACCTTTGTCGGCAAAGTATATTTCCCCTCGGGTAAATTAACGATCTGTAATGTGACAACAAAACAGAGAAATTATGATAAAGATTTTTTTATTGATATGAAAGGTTTCATTAAAATTGAAACATTAGTTGCCAGCAGTTGGCAAGTACAGTGTAAAGGCTAGTTCACATTTAGTGTGAAAGTGAATGCAAATGAGACTATTCGTACACTGCAAATTCAGACAAACACACACATTATAGTTTCAGCCACAAATTGTTGCCACACGTGTTTATGGCAGTTGCATTTGAGGGAAGTACATTGTATGAACCAGCCTCAAAAGAAGATAAGTCAAGTACTAATGGGCCTAATTGGCTCTATGAGTAAAAGTTAGTATAAGGTTCTTATGACACAATTATAGTATACAGGGCGAGTCAAAAATAACGAAACCCAAATGTCGGGACTATTGTTTTAGTGAAGTTCTGCATGTAGCACTTTCAAAATCTAGGATATGAAAGCCCAATTAATAGGCTTTCTTTTAGTACAAGATTCATTCAAATCACTCACATACTTTTCAAGTTACGGAATTTTAAACACAACCACAGGTTTAAAGTTTCGTCCACGGATCACAAGAAGGTAAGTGTTCTTTCAGCAAAACGATAACAAATCACATATTAAGGATGTGTGTGAATTGTTTTCGTTTTGCTGAAAGAACGCACACCTTTCTTTGTGATCCGTGGACAGAACTTTAAAACGGTGGTTGTGTTTAAAACTCCGTAACTTGAAAAGCACATAAGTGATTTGAATGATTCTTGTACTAAAAAAAAGCTTATGAATTGGGCTTTCATATGCTAGATTAATAGATTTTGAAAGTGCTACATGCACAACTTCACTAAAACAATAGTTCCGACATTTGGGTTTCGCTTTTTTTGACTCACCCTGTTTTTCAACACATATGAGCTGCATTACACTTTTGCACAAAGATTAACAGTGAAACAGGTGAACTGCCTATACCCTCAGTGAACGCATGCAACTATTGGCTGTATTAACTACTGCAACTGACTTTGGCTTTTTTATGGGGTTCTTGGAGTTTGGTTTGTAATTAACATACCTGTATGTCTCCACACATATTGCACTGAAACGCCATCTTAGTGCAGAAAGGTTTAATGTTGCTCACTCTGACAACAGTTCCTCTTACTGTGACAAACTTGCCTGGGGGAGAAATACAACCCAAGTCAGTGTTAAAATCAGTTTGTAGTACTTGTACTCGGTACTCGTACTCGAGTACTACTCGAGTACTTTTTTAAGAGTACTCGTACTCGTACTCGAGTGACAAAGTACTCGTACTCGAAATGACGGTACTTGTACTCGGAAAGGAGAGTACTCGTACTCGACATGTGGAAATTGTACTCGATCATCAAAGTACTCGTACTCGAATAGCAGTACTCGAAAACAAAATGGTATTATAGCTTGACTTATGACGGCCTTATTTTATCGATACTTTCAGTTTGAAATGGTTGATTGGCTTGCGGAGATATCGAACTTTCCTCAGTTTCCTCTGTGCACATCAGGACAAACACATTTAACAGCTAGCCATGAGTGGGTCTGTGTATCGGTCTGACTGGGCCTGGGCCAATTACGCACAATGAACCATTTGCCGTATGGCCGTATTCGGAAATACAAGTACTCGTACTCGTACTGGGAAGTACTCATTCTCCCACTCAGAAGTACAAGTACTTGTACTCGTACTTGTCCTCGGTACCCTAAGTACTCCGCAGTATTCGGTACTTGACTACAACACTGTACTTGTCCTCGGTACCCTAAGTACTCCGCAGTATTCGGTACTTGACTACAACACTGGTTAAAATGAGGGTAGATAAGATAAACAACTGCTTCAGTTTCATGGATGTCATTCCTTTTCTTCTTAAGAGATACCTAAGAGGTTTGCACAAAGGTTCTTTCCTTGCCTTCCACCTCTGTGGCCGGGTTCAATTCCTGCCCTGGTCCACATGTGGATAAGGTTTTCAGCCCTTGCTTGATTCCGTGGGTTTCCCCCAGCATATTCTTCTGGGGTTTTCCTCCCACCTCTAAAACTGTACTTTCTTCTCATTGTCTTCTCTCTACAGGTTTCTTCAGGCTTGGGAGCTACAGTGCCTAGGGCACTTTTGAGGAATCCTTGGTTTTATTACCAGAAATAATAAAGAAGAAGAAGAAAAAGAAGAGGTAGAAGAAAATATAAATTTTAATTGGAACTCATTCAGTTTCAGTTGTACGTTGTACAAAGCTAATCTGAAGCCAAATTAACATGTTTTACCTACCGTAGTAATTTGCTTTGAGGTTCTTGAGCGGCGTGACTGGTTCATAATTGACTAATCTGCAAAACAAAAAAAACAAGGATGTTAGTGGGTTGTTACATTTTTTTGCAGAAACTTTAATAAAAAAGAAGTGTGTTTTCTTGCAGTCTATGCCACGTAGCCCATGGCGCTGCTGAACAGTTGGCAGAAAAGTTGTGCTTACTGTGGCAAAAAATTGTGCTTACCTCAAGCACTATTTCATGGCGTGGATGTGTTACATCTGTGCGTACATCGAGATTTTTATTGTTACATCACTGATTTAAGCAACTTTTTCCTTTGAGGTAAGCCTGCCTTTTGCCGTGCTTTACTGCTTACGGTCTTCATGGAATATACAGAGGCTCTGTTAGCAGAACATTTTGTGTTTAGGCCAAAAAATAAAGTCTCCGGTTTCTGGTATGCGCGCGCCTCGCCGTAACCATGCGCGTCGGCAAAATGAAAAAGGTTTTTTTTCAATGAAAGATGATGTCTCAAAACCGCCAAACTCACTGGTTTGACTGGAATCCTGCTGCTGCACTATTTTAACGTGTTTTTAGATTGGGTTATGGTCGAGAATAAGCTTTATGTGGCCTCTCTGGACTCCCATATATTTGCACTAAGTTTAGTCGGGCACCATTTGCAGTCATCAGCCGACATTTGAAGCAAAAAAATCAGGTAAAAAAAAATAAATAGTCGCCTCGCCGCACCACTTTTTTGGCAAGCTCCATACCAGAAGCCGGAGACTTTTTTTTTTTGGCCTTAGCAGCACCATAAAATTGGATCCTGGATTTTCCAGGATTTTTTCTATGACTGTGAGAAACCTGGCTATCTAACAGACCTTGCCCTTATGATTGGTACACTGACGAGGATTGAGGGGACTTCCACCTCCTGCTGTCCTGTCTCTCCCGTAGCTTGCTGTTGGAGCATGGTTGCCTGATGCTCCAGATCGCGGGTCAGTGTCTACAAAAGGAAAAACCACAAATTGGTCTCACAAAAACGTGGCTAGTTGGATAGCACAGTATCGAATACATGTAGCTTAGGATTGTTTGAAGCTCATGGTGAGAACTAATTAAACACACATGTTAAGTCTGCCATAATCAGGATTTTTCAGCATTTTTTTAATTTGGTATGTGTAGTTCTTTATGAACGTCGGAATTCATGCCATCTCAAACACCGGGAAATAAGGATTTTGTCCAAGTCTGAAATGCAATGAACTCGTTTATGGGTAATTTTGAATAGGAATTTCTACAAAATTCTTCTTAGGAACCGATGGTTAGACTTTCTAATGTTGAGGTTTATGCAAGCTTCTAAACATAACTATCATGTCTATCGTGCAAAACCTCACCAATTTATATATCCACTCAGTGTTGTAGTACTCGTACTTGTACTTTTTTCTGTACTCGTATTCATGGAAATGTATTTGTACTCATAGAACTGTACTTGTACTTGTAAGGAAAAATTTCCCTGTACTCATACTCGTACTCATGGCAAGTACTCATACTCCTACTCGTAGCAAAGTACTTGTACTCATGGAAAAGTACTTGTATTCGCACTTGTAGAAAATGTTTGCCTTGTACTCGTACTCATGACAAAGTACTCGTACTCATGACAAAGTACTCGTACTCATGACAAAGTACTCGTACTCATGACAAAGTACTCGTACTCATGACAAAGTACTCGTACTCATGACAAAGTCCTCGTACTCATGACAAAGTACTCGTACTCATGACAAAGTACTCGTACTCATGACAAAGTACTCGTACTCATGACAAAGTACTCGTACTCATGACAAAGTACTCGTACTCATGACAAAGTACTCGTACTCATGACAAAGTACTCGTACTCATGACAAAGTACTCGTACTCATGACAAAGTACTCGTACTCATGACAAAGTACTTGTACTCATGACAAAGTACTCGTACTCGTACTCGTACTCATGGGAAAGTACCCATACTCGTACTCGTTGAAAAGTACTCGACTACAACACTGTCCATAATATACTTACCTCTTCCGGTAAAGTTCTTACATCAATAAACTTGAATAAGATACCTTGTATTTTGTCTATCTACATCAGGTGATTTTTCATTTCAATAATTATCGGATTGAAAATGAAATGAAAATATGCAGGGCAGAAAAAAATCGTGAGAAATAACTGAGAACTGATATACTCTATGTTCAAAATTACAAAAGAAAAGTAATCTTAGGTTTTTGGAGATGTATCAATCATTTTTTAGGCTTTTTTTTCTTTTCTGTAGTTGCTAACAGCGATGGCAAAGCCTAACCTGGTGTATGGATAATCCAAGGCAGTTCAGGGTCTTCTCAGGAAGGTCTTTGATGTCCGTCCTCAGATCAGGTAACGTCTCGCTCACATCATCGTCTTCAATCAGCTCTTTGTAATCTACGGTGATGCTGCCTTTTCTCTCAATCTCATCCTGTTAGAAGGGCCAATGGAGAGGAAATCCTCAAGAGTTCTCAAGAGTAAAATATTGTAGCAAAACCCTCCACATGAAAAAATTCTCATATGTTCATTATTCGGTGCAAGGAACTGCAGATGGCCGATCAAACGATCAAGTGAAGGACGAATTATGACCATGAACCAGTCTGTGCAAATGTATGGCACGGGGATGCAAGACCAATTAAGTATTGAATGTACACACAACTATGGTTAAAAATGCGCAAAAACAGCAACTGAACGTGGACAAACAGCAGTATTAGAGCATTCAAATGTCTTTAAAGGTCAGTCACGTTAATGTGGCCAACTTTGACTAATGTTGGAGATATATATTTGAAACAATCTACAACATCAAAAATTAAATAAGGGGAGTTTCAGCCGTAAATAAATATAAAAGTTAAAAGCAGCTCCACCCCCTCTGCTAAAAACCAGAAGTCAGACAAAAGCCATCGATAGCATCTGCTACAAGCCCATTTTGATGACGTCAAAGGTGCAGATCTACAATCAAACGACTTGTGTGCCATATTTGTACATAATAATAATAATATAATAATGAAAACAATTTACAATGTAGGAGGCTAATCATCCTTACTCGCAGATGAGAAGCCGAATTGCGAGTGACGCAGCTACAACGTGGTCGAGCCGCTGGCACGTAAAGGCACCTCTGGCAGCCAGCCACATTGACCCATGTATGACCACGGAGCACAGCCTGATATCGAAAGTGTTTGATTTTCCTCCGGGAGGAAAACCAGAGGGCCCCGGAAAAAAAAACCTCACATGGCACAGGAGAGAATCAACGCACAACTCTACTCATGTATGGCATGTATGGTCCGCAGCCGGGATTCGAACCAGTCCCACAGTGGTGACAAGCAAGCGCTTTACGCCCAAGCCACCCATGCCAACCACAGTGAATGCATTTCACACATTTACGATTCACTTGTGAATAGAAACAATTTAGGCAGACTTTCTGACAGCGCGTCTAGTTTCGAAGATTTAACAAAGGAGGAGAAAGGCACAGTTTTTACACAGATCTTCTCCCTGGCAGAATTAATCAAATACTGCAAAGCTTCAATGAATTCAACGACAAACGAAGCATCCACGCATCGTGTGCTCACTGCTGTATATTTAATGCTGTGAAAACCAATACAGGCCAAGCAGATTTGATTTTTGTGGGAGTGCTAGAGCCGCATCATGACATAAACAATGCTCCTCTTCCGTTTGCTGCCCTCATTGACGCAATGTTACACTCTGGCTTTCAGCAGAGGGGTGGAGCAGCTTTTGAACTTTTTTTTCTGCTGAAACTCCCCTTATTCAATTTTCGATGTTGTAGATTGTTTCAAATATATCTTCAAAATCAGTCAATGTTTGCCACGGTAATGTGACTGATCTTTAAAAGTTAACGCATTAACACCTTCACTACATTGTATTACACTGTATTTATTTGCTGCCTGAAAAATCTTTACAATCATTTGAGTGGTCAGGGGCGGTTTGGGGGGTCTACGATGAGTAAAAGGCAGGGGGGTTTCGGCACTACAGGGACTCATGGGTTAAACAGCAGTAATGCTTCTTCGTTCCATTTGTAAAGTTGAGGCCAAACTTATGCAGAGTGTATAATGACTGCTTTTTGTTAAAGGGTCATCTCGTACCTTGTCATAGGCCTTCATTCTTGATTTAAAGAACTTCTCAAAGGCCTTGACCTTCGCAACAGTTGGTGAATGCTCACTGTAACCTGCAAAAAGTTGAGTTAAAAGTGGCATGTTGATACGAAAATGGGAAAAGCATTGCATTTTCAATGTGTGTTTGCATATATGCATTTTGATGAATGATGCACACAAATAAAACTTTTATTAGTATCCTTTTTTCTCCAATTCTCCGAACAGCATGGAACTACAACTTCCTGATGTTATCAGTTGCTACCCATCCAATAAATGATAGTACTCCTTCCCCAAAATAAACCACGTATTTGTTTGATATTATTCCTCATATATATATTTAGTTTCATTATTGAAAGTGGCAAAATTCCCTGGAAAATCCCTCGCACGGAATGCGCATTTAACTCATCGGTCTGTCTTTGAGGTTTCACTTTGGTATAGTGGTGTGATTCATATCTGGATTATTTAAAATTACGTTTGAACTTCACTATTCGGTTTCGATTTTAGAAACCGGATATTCCAAACTGACCTTGAAAAATTAATTAGCCTATCATTTTGTTGTGACACATGCTAAAGAGGGAACAACTGGAACATCCCCCAATTTGCTCTGTGGTCTCTGATTGTAACTGCATTCACTTGCTAGTGGTCTTCTGGGTATATGAATAGCCTGCCCATTCGACTTATCAGAGAGTTCCCGCTAATTTTGTTCCCAACATTACAACTCTGGAGTGTTATTGTGAAGGCCCAGTAGTCATTTAATCCTGCAAACTATACCCAGTCATTGGAAGGGCATTTCATGCGGCAACTCACTCGCCACTTTTTGTTGTGCATGACTGTGAGCTGAATGGGAACTTCCGGTGAAGTCAGAAAACTGTTATTCGGTTTGGAAAAAAAATGAGGATAACCGGATTTAGAAATCTCGGCTGTTTCTCACACCACTAGTGTGGTACCACCAGAAACCTTACTTGTGATCACATCTCTTGCATGGTTGGGAGTCTAGGTGTTCTAGGAGGTACATGTACATGTACTAGCTACTACCTTCTTATTTCCCTGTGCAGTTTAGCTTATCTCACTTCCTCGACACAGTGGAACATCAACCAATGAAAGATGTACACTATATCCATGGGGTGCAATAACTAGCCTTACCGCTGTCTCAGTCTGGCAGATTTATTAACTTAATTGATAATTATGTGTATTTAAAAAGTGCATGTATCCATCAGTATTGGTGCTCAAGGCGCTACATCATTATTACCCTGCTCATTGGGCCAATGAAGATTCCAAATACCATCTCAGCTCCCTGGGGAGTATACAGCTTGATGCTGCCATTTCAGCACAAAGCAGCTAAATCAATCACTCTCCTGAAGACGGTCAGAGCATACTGACCGGAACGTCGAGTTTATACCTCTGGTTCTTTTCAGAACCAATCTCTTAGTTGAGAAATTATTCGCACATGGTGTTTCCGCAAACCTTTCATTATTTAGTATCTCCACCATGCAAAGCCTCAAATCTTACTTAAATCAATCACAATAATCATCTCTGCCCTCACAGGTACCAAATATACTCCTGGGTGGGGAGAAGCAATGAGTGACAAAGTGCTTTGCCCTAAAGGCACACACACCATGACCCCAGGCTGGACTCAAACCCACCAGCCTGCAGAATTACTCGCAGACCACAAATTCAATGCTCCAGACCATGAGGCCACGGCACAAAGTGCATACATTTGTCATGTTTTCTCACCCTCATCTTTGAAGTAGTATCTCCAGCCCTTGTAAGGAGTAAGAGCCTCAACTATGGAAGCATCAGCGTGTCGGGTGGAGCTGGTGGGCCCACGATTTGTGGAATAGTTGGAGTTTCTTCCACCTACATTGGAAGATAATAATTCACATTTCCTACATGTGGGATGACAGGATTACAGGATTACAGATTTAGGTTTACAGGTATCTTGGTTTCTTTTGAAGTCTGTATTGGTAATCGAAATTTCAGCTTCCTCCGTCTGGTAAAAATATGAAAAAATGTGTTATAATTTGTTTTGCTATTGCAGGAGAGATTCATACCCTGGACTCCGTTGCGTGTACGCAACGGAGTCCAACCTGGGCTAGGGGCTTGATGATACGTACAGTAATTCTTTGTCCTTCATGAGTACACCATCCAGTGCCATTGACAGTTTGCGCTCAGTGTCCATATTAAAATTGACTCACCTCTGTTTCCATTATAACCCCTCCATCCACCACCTCGTCCTCTGCCTCGGTAGGTACCACCTCTGCCTTGCCCCCTCCCCTGTCCCCTCTGCCAGCCACGCCCCCTACCTTGGCTTCCTCCCCTGTCGTTATTGCTCATTGTCACAAGTCTGTCCTACGTTGTCTTCATCGGTTCTCTTGTGTATCACTGTAAGATTAAGATATCAATTATCATTCAAATTCCCACAGTTAAGTTTACTAGCATTTTGTCCGTTTGAAGCAACAAAAGTGCTCAAAATCTAAAGAAGGGTGCTGAATAGCCCAGGTTGGACTCCTTTGTGTATACCCAACGGAGTCCAGGGTATGAATCTCTCCTGCCATAGCGAAAAACATTATAACACATTTTTTTCATATTTTTAACTGACGGAGGAAGCTGAAATTTCCCTTACATATTCCTTGTGTCCTGAATTGTACCTACGCTGGGTTTAGGAACAGCAAATATGTCAGCGGGCGGCGTGTTTACCGAAAATAAACCACAATCCCACGCTTTCGCGAAAACATTTTCAGTACGAACTCCCCGTGTGAAGATTACGCGCGCGCGTGCATGCACACCTAGCACGGCAGCACAGCAGCAAACGGCACGTGGGCGTAAGTCTTCACACGGGAAGTTCGTACTGAAAATGTTTTCAACGAAAGCGTAGAACTTGTGGTTTATTTTAAGTAAACACGCCGCCCGCGGACATATTTGCCTTTGCTGTGCTGAACCCAGCGCAGGAACAATTCTGGACACAAGAAATATATGTAAGCGAAATTTCAGCTTCCTCCGTCAGGTAAAACAAATATGGAAAAAAGGGGTTATAATTTTTTTCGCTATGGTGGTACAATTTATACCCTGGACGTCAGTCGTAATGCAATGAAGACATCGTCCAACCTGGGCTAGGTGCTGAACAACTAACCTGATGAAGTTTCAGCTCTTATCAAGCTGAAACTTTATCATCAATTTGAGTCTGTGTACATGTTTGGTTTTAAACATAAAGAGGAGGAACTTTACAATAAAAGTATGTATAAAGAGTGATCCGGAACTGTTGCACTGACAAGTATGACGTGACGTGACCAGCTTACTATTGCAAACTTAAGTACAAAGTGGAGGTCGAGGGGAAAGGCTTGCCCCATAAATGTGGCCCATTTACTAGACTACCTCCGTAAATAAAAGCTACACTTCCACCATGTACAAAAACATGTCGACCGTTGTCAAATTTTGATTTTCACATTTAGGCTGAGTTTGTAGTTTATTTTTGCTTTAGAAGCATACTCACCCTCTGTATAGGCTAATCAGAAAGTGCTGCCTTTTTCAGATGTCTAATTTTCGTGAAATTTCATGTTGAAATTTTGATACGCAAACGAATCTGGAAATTTCACGAAAAATAGACATCTGAAAAAGGCAGCACTTTCTGATTAACCTATAAAGCGGGTGAGTATGCTTCTAAGCAAAATTAACTACACACTAAGCCTAAATGTGAAAATCAAAATTTGACAAAGTTATATGTTTTTGTAGGCTACATGGTGGAAGTGTGGCCTTTCATCATGTTCATGCCTTTATCATGGTTTAGTATTTACGGAGGTAGTCCAGTAAATTGGCCACATTTTGTCCAACAAATTCTGTGAAGGTATTACATATGTGAAATAAGCAGTAAGTACTAGAACAAAGAAACCCTGCCTACCTTACATGGGGTCAATCTTGCAACTTTTCGAAGTTTCGCGCTGTAAAACCGAGTTTTGCAGTTGATTTTGCTCCGTTTCCCAAACTGTGTCTAGAGAGGGCGGGCTTCATCATGCCGAAATAATAACGTCAAGGTGGTGAGGCGGAGTTGGCCTTGCGGCATGGATGTCGCACGCGCCCCGGAAAATGTTCAATCAAAAAAATTCCTTCTGTCACCCATTACGGTTACCCAATAATTATTGCAAGGACAACTCTTGTGTTTTACAACTTCCGTTCACAATCAAAAGCTTGCCCCACAAAATTAAGCTAGCTGACACTTGACACTTTTGACAGTCAACATGGATGCGAAGTATCTAAGCGAACTATTATTATCGATGATTCCAAACACATAAAATGACTTTTCAGCCTGGTTGTGGCATATCATAGCCACATGTTTAAGTATCAACTGCCAAAACATAAAGATGTCGTTTCGTTCTCTTATAAGAAACGGGGTCATTAACTACACGATTTATACTGCTACTGGCCTTTAGTGTTTTTATGCGTTGAATGCAACGCCCCACCCCACCCCCTTGAAAAATCTTGGCAGCGACACCCAAGCCGCCCGCCCCACCCCCTTAAATCTGGATCAAGCGTTGTATTGTCATCGTTGCATTTTTTTTTTCATCCTCGATGGGGAAATTCTAAGCGGCGCATCCAGGTTTTGAGTCCAGGACGGTTGGGGTAGTAACAGACCCATGTTTGACCGGAGATAGGGCTAGCTCCGTGGAGAACGGGTAATATACTCAGACTAGTTGGGGGGGGGGGGGGGGGGGGGCTGCCCCCAAAACCCTCGGTTTTTTTTTTAGGTTCGTTGAAATTATTAACAACTGGAGGGACTACATAGCAGTGGCGTAGGGGGGGGGGGGGCTGTCGGCACGTGGCCCCACAAATTCCCAGGTGTCCCGCCCCAGGTACCCCCAGGTGCCCCCCCCCCCCGTTTGCCCCCCCCCCCCCACCACCGCCACAAAAAAAAAAAAACAATCAAACTTTGGCGCTTGCCTAGGAAGTGTCCCCCCCCCCTTTTGAATTTGTGGTGGCCTGGAAATTTGGGGGAAATGTTGTTGGGTCTGCCCTTGGTGCCCCCTCATGCCCCCCCCCCCCGAAAAAAATCCTGGCTAATGTTACGTAGATCCTAATTAGTTATCCCGAACGCAAATTGAATGCAACTGATATCTTCATCACATCTATTTTCCCCCAATACACCAAAACAGAAACATCGAAAGAGAAAAATACCCAAAGAATGTAGAGGGTTACAAAACAAATCATCTGTTCAAATAAAAAATATCCCAAAACTGATAATAATTCTGTTTCCATCCTATCCTGCTGATTTCATTTATTTATTTATTTCATACATCATCCAACAGCGCAAACGCCAAACACGAATGGATAAATTGATTAATTAACAGTATAAAAATTAAAAATTAGCAAAATAATTTGCATAAGAATCACGACTTCAAAACATTAAATAAAAAAAAAAAAATACCAAAACAAATTCACAAAATGACACAGGCGCACTCTGTGCTTGACTATCAATACAACAAAATAATGTAAAATACATCATGGTATTCCCACAATAAATATCAAGTCTTCAACATTACATGCACTTTAAGATGAGACAGGCTCACTCCAGGCCCGACCTTTCAATCCATGATGCATCTGACGGTGTGGAACCAGACTAATATTACTGAATTCTCACGGTTTTGATGAACCCCGAATCAACCACAATCTTCCCTCGTTCATTATTTGAAATATATTCCCATTTACTCCCCCATCCCCCCCCCCAAGAAAAATCGCATTTTTCATTATGGTAACTATATACAAGAACGGACGAAATGAGATTGAGATGGACGCACGACACATTGTTGCGTATAAATTCTCTGATATTTTATATACAAAAGAACGAGTCCATAATAACCATGCTCATTCTGTAAAAATACACGAAAAAAAAATCACCACTGTAACACTATCACCGGGCTTTAAATAGACAACAATTTAGAAAGTGAAACTGTGAAAGATAATCTGGGGAATTGCCTTCATCTCGTGACACTGTATACTCCCGAGCTATCCATACTGTTCTACTCATAGAGGCCTATTCCATTATCCGTGCTATTCCGAGTTTCACCCCGAAAATACGTTTGATTTTAAATTTTTTTCCAGCGATGTAACAGTTAATTTGATAAACTGGTTCCCGATCCATTTTAGATTCGGTAATGTAGGGACTGGGAACCAGTCTACCCAGAGAGTGGAACTTTTTGTTCACACAAGCAAACCCCATAAAAGCTCTTTTGTAGAGGATTTCAGACGCCAAAAATAGAATTTCATTTTTTCCCCCTCGTCATAACAAAAACCAAAACGTCCAAATAATATAACTGGGAGAAAAATTAGAATCTGTGAAAGAGGACAGACACTACTTCCTTAAAAGGAAATGTGCACGACGTCACTCCCACGACAAAAATAACCTTATGTTGCCCGGTTAGAATTTTAAAAAACTAGAACATCCGAGTCCAAAAATTTTAACCAAAAGATGTACCCATAATTATTTCCCACACTCCAATTTCTTCTACCAATCATGGGCGTCGCCAGGATGGGGGGGGGGGGCGCTTATTCCCCCCCCCCCCTGAGAAAAGCCACCCAACAAAGGGAAGAAAAAATAGGGAGAAAAAGAAAAGAAAAAGAGGTGTGAAGTCATATTTGCTATTAATTTCATACACATGGTGTCTGCAGGGGTGTCAATGGGGGTGGGGTGGGTAACTGCCCCCGCCCACCCTCGAAAAAAATGATAAAATGAGAATATGCTAGAGAAAGTACAAGGATGTGGGGGATGTGTTCCCCCCCCCCCCCCTAGAAAAAAATCCTGGCGACGCCCATGCTACAAATTATCATGATGTTTCACACAGAGATTTAGACACAATTCTTCACAAACGCTAGCCTTATGTCTTGCCAGTAATCATAAACGCGTATAACACACGAAGCCAAGTTGCTTTGTACCCCCTATGTACCCCCTATGTAACCCCCCCCCCCCCATTTTTTTTTATTAGAACACCAGAAATGCGACAAAGCGGTCAACAATCTCGTATACCATTCACAGCCAGTAATTTTGAAGTGACTGTATACACATACCGAAAGTAGCGTGCTCTTTCTGAATACAATCACACAAAACAGAATTCACTGAGTTTCGAGCTTATCATAGTACGACATGCATGATGAAACTTCGTGTATGACACAATCACAGCTCGTTCAATCTATTTCCAGTAAAATACTGCCAAATATCCAGCAAAATTTACACCACTCATTCTCACAGTTAAAAGATAAAATACTGCACAAAGTAATCGCATTGATGTATACAGTGGCTTACATAAAGCGAACATGTAATGCATAATTTTGAAGTCCAAAAATAGTTCATATTATTGCTGATTGACGACTTGGATCTCATGCCAAGTTCTAAACGTTAAAGGGCCATGCGATGAATTTTTCTTCGGAACACATTTTGTGCAACTTTCTACTCCTCTTAAATGTATGAAAAGTGCGCTTCTTTAAACATTTCACATTTTCCATGCTTTGCAAGACAACGGAAGGGGCTGTTGCTGTGATGTCATTTCAGGAAGACACTGTTCAGTTTAGGGGTTTTCTGTTCAAATTGTGACCCAAACTTTGCTCATTGAAAACGTTTTTGAGAAGAGTTGCTTATTGGCTTACTGCCATGTTCTTACTCAACAACGAATCACCAACGAAAATAAAATCTGACAGCAAAATATCAAAAATTCTAGCAAATGTTTGTGCTGAAATAGCTGTATCATTGAAGTATCTGCCCAGAATGACATCACAGTTTTGCTCATGAATATGGAAATTTGCATTAGCAAAAGATCCATTAAAGGAACCAAAATACCTTCCAAAATGGCAAAACAAAAATTGAAAATAAGGTTAAATGTGACAAAAGGTGCATTTTCCAGGATTGCAAAAAATTAACATTGCATGGGCCCATTAATCTCTTTGGAGCTGATGAAATCTTGAATGGTTTCAGTGGAACGTCGCTATAACGAACATCTTGGGATCCACAGATATTGTTCGTAATAGCGATCGTTCGGTATAGCGATTTTCACACATTTTTGGCGCCCTCTTTTGATCATTGTTATTGTGTAGTTGCATTTACAAACCACGCGTGGAGTCCATTAATATTTTCAATTACGCCCTGGTAGTTACTGAAAGACGACTTCAAACACGTGCGACTATTGATTTATGTAATTACACATTTTTTAATAATAGCCATTTGTCGCTCTTCCGTTGACATTTCCAACAACAATGTTCGGTATGTTTTGTACACAAAAATTGGGAGCCAAGGCTGATGTTCGGTATAGCCGAATTTTCGGTATAGCGGTGTTCGGTATAGCGACGTTCCACTGTATTTCATTTTACTGCATATATACGTGTAATTTATATTCCAACGTTGAAAACAATACATTCGTACAAATCACATCATCAAGCTAGAACTTTTAGCAAAAGCTCCACATTACATCATTTTGTACAAAAATAGGTAAAGATATATCGAGGTTTGCAGCCTCATCTCGAGTCGAGTCATACAACAACAAAAATATGATTACACGCGAGAAACCGTCTGAAAATATTGCAATGATAATTTGTTAAGAACAAAATAGTTGTGTGACATTCTGTTATGTAAATACCGGGCACATAAAATATTTTCTTATACACAACAGCCACAAACATAGTTACTTAGGTTTTGTCAGAGCCGACACGCGGACAGATCAACAGTCTTAAATTTGGAAGGTTATGTAATGTCAGAATAACTTCAAACACTTAGAAAACATATCAGTGAAAACACCTATATCAGTGCAAGACGTCTTTTACTCAACTATGCAAGAGGTAGTCAAGAATCACGTCATTATCATAACATCAACTTTGTCTTTCGTCTGAAGAGTTCAAGACTGAAATGGAATGAGTCGTTGCAGTGGTCATTATTTTGATATTCAGATTTAGCTTACAATATGGCACAGAGTATCTGCAAATTGCATATTGCATCATATTTCCGAGCACGCCACAACCGACTGCACATCTGCAGGAGGCCCCCTTCAATGGCGAAAGCATTGTACAAAGCAACTGTCCAAGACGGATTATTTGGACAATAGCTTGCACAAATGCTTTCGCCATGGAAGTGGGCCTCCGAGTGTATACAGTGATACTCAGAATGTGGACAGGGTGAGTCATACAGAAAGAAAGTGACCCGAATTAATTATTCTTTTTCTTAAAAAGGAATCAAATTTGAAACATCAATGAAGTACCGGTATATCTTAAACGAGCATGTTCTTCCACTCATCTAAAAAAAAAATGAAAGAATTACTGTGATTGATCCAGGTTATTTTTTTTATGCACGTTTTACTAAAAGCACCCATTCTTTATAGCTGTCCATGGAATGCCATTGGAAGCTATTGAGCTGAGCGAGAATTACAGATTACACACAAATAGTCAAGTACAATTAGATTTTTAATCATTTTATCAAGACTGAAACAGTTTTTTTTTACCGTCAGGTTTTGTGTTTTGAATATGAGGAACAAGTCATCTATTGTTTTTCTCTGAAATATTAATGGCGGTTTTGGCACGTTCTCCTTTGCAAGTTCTCCATCCATCGAGGTGGAAAAACGTCCATTTTTCATGTATTCAGTTCGTAGAACGGCAAATGATCAGTGGTGGACGGCTGAATTGTGTGATCTTCATAATAAAATGGACGTGACCTGGTAATGGGGTATGCAAATTACGTGATATTTTCACAGTTACTAGTCAATAACATGTACTTATGCCTGTGTTTTTTGTATGAAATGGAGCGAGCCAAATATTTCTTTATATTTTTTCTAATTCGGTCACTTTCTTTTTGACTCACTCTGTATATCAAATCAATATAACTCAGAAACCCAACATACTCCCCTTGTATGCTCTCATGACATGTTTGGCATAATATATTAACCTGAATATAGAAGTCTAGACCTAAATTGTTGGCATGGAGTGACATACTGTGAACTATACCATACTGTGAACTATACCACTGTCGCGGAGATGTCACAACCGACAGTAACATCGATGTTCCGTTGGTCATTATCAGTGTAGTCACATATAATCACGGCAAGAAGAATTCGAAGACAGTCCACATCTGTCCCTTGACATTTCATTTTGACATTTCATTATAATTATCAGCTGCCAACCCGTGGAGAGTGCCATCTATAATTGCAACCAAACAGATCAAGACAATTCTTAATTAAAAATTGAAACCTCTGACCTACGAGGTCAACTCGGGGATAACTCTAAAACACGATATGCTTACTTCATCATTTCGATCTTGTTTGGTACACAATATATTTTACACCGACTTTTTCAACATGGCTGATTTTTTTTTTATTTGATAACAACCCCTTAGGAAAGACACTTTTTTTTTTTACATCTTAAAGACCATCACGCAACCGGACGCGTCATTCCTTACATTAATTTAATAAGAAAAAAAGACACTTATTAGGTGATCTGGATGAAAAAAGTAACGTTTTGGGTGAAACAGCAATGAATGCCATATTGTCACCTCTTTAAATACTTTACTAGAGATTCCTTGATCACAATTTTCCTTTCATTCTGTTAAACACAGGCACTCTAATGACTTTCAGATCTAAAATTAAGACAAGTAAAAATAATCAATATCATCATTAAAGCCACGTAGGAACATCTGGAATTACCCGAAATAAAATACCTAATCATTTGAGAACAGATAGCGTCCTCAAATAAAAGACATGAATGGTATCAAATACCCTATGAAATTCTTCTTCCTACAATGGTATCGCCGTATCGGTTGGAAGAAAACTAACATTCATAAAACCTCAAAGACAGTTTACCCATTCCTATTGGTCGAGAGTCCGTCACGGTTGATACGGTTGATACAGACCGGCTGGCTGGTCTTTAACACTTTTCTAGTGTCAAATGAAATTTGGACTCCGGTGAAATCCGGTGCCTTTTGCCGTTTCATTGGTTGAACGTTCACAATCCTCACGTAGGCATGCGCAATACTATTGAGTCAGTGTATCATAGTCCAAAATTCACACTACACCGGTACAGCTGCGTTCTGTGCCACTCGCGCAGTACGTGCGACGCGCACACCAATCTCCATACAAGGTAAGGAGTTGTAGAGGGACATACCATGATATAGAAAGAGGGCTGTTATTCAAAACTTGTGGTGTCCACTGAGCTGAAACTCTAACAGGTTATAGTTTTTAAAGTTATGCACCCTACTTAAGATTTTGAGCAATTTTGTTGCTTCAAACGAAAAACAAAAATACATAGAAAGCAAATGATCCTGTGTACCTTTAACGACAAAGATAAAAGACTGGCTCTTTTGAACACTGTGGATATAAATAATTCCTTTACATGATACAAATGGAGCGGACGAAACCAATACAATAATTTACACTTCAAGATGTGACGAACACACAACGTATCTTTCACACAGCTGGACTGCGTCCAATCAGCATCGAGCTTTCAACATATACGTCCCCTTCATTATTTACATTTCAGTCGTAAATGTCCAGTCATTTCATTGGACGGCACAGTGCATCTCAAAACACCTTGGTCGCAACCCACATGGCCAATCAGCATCCAACCAGCATGGGGGTGTCATTTTAGTCCATCGTTCCGCCAATCGCACTAAACTGTAATATAATTGGCTGATTGTATCAATATAAACACGAAGCAGTGCAATCGTGGTATGCATCTTTCATACTCGCACTAAAAACAATTAGCACCAATACTGAAGAGCACTTTTTAAAACAGAGTCATTTTATTTTGGCGCCAATAAAATATTTCGTTTGATCAGACCTCCGTGGCGTCCCCAGATTTTGAGCTTGCAATGTCCGCTTTGCTGGAGTCCTTGTGGAATTGCTTGACCATTCGGGCCATGATTTTGAAGGCTTCTTGCAGTCCATCCCCGGTGCTGGCTTGTGTCTCAATCACCTGCCAAGGATGGTTCTCCGACAATGTCTGTAGATCCATCACCTCGGACACACGGGCCGCACTGTACGCACCTAGGAGGATGAGTCATCGAGAAATGATTATCAGAACACCTGCTGGGTAATAACAGCGAGAGCGTCTGGGCTTTCGCACGAGCACACAGCATGAAATTAATGTACAACTCACTGCACATACATTGTCAATGTTCATTTCGGTCCACTCAATACACCACTTAAATTTTTGATTTAGAAAATGAAAACCATGCACTTTCATATGATATGGAACGACTGGCTAACGACCATGGCACCATTTCAAAAAAGAAGGACGATTTCTCTCGAAATGGAGCGGGTATTAATTCTGAGATTAAACTTGATAAATTTAACTGCTTTTGGATAGTTTGATATGAATTTGGATATATAAAGTGAACGCCTTGTTCGTTTAAATACTGAGTTTTTACTTGCTATTACAAACTGTGAGCTGAATGGACAGTTATCCAACATATTTCAACAGGGACGCTTGTGGTATTGCTTCAGTGATATAAAAAATGGAACTGCTCCTTTCGAAATATATAAATTCAAATTATTGTTCATCACGTGAACTGGGTTTTCAATTTCATTTTAATCCATGTTGCACGAATATCAAAACTCGAAGAACAGTTATTTATAAAAATGCGGTATATAGTGGCAGTCACAACATGGTGACACATTTTCTATATGTAATGCTCCGCGCATGGTCAATCAAGGAATCTAGAATTAGAATTGAAAACGAGGCTCTCAGTGCTACGCCATTGTACGACACTGAGGACCTCGGTTTCAGTGCCAACTTAAAATTCGTCAATTCGTCAACGAGAAAATCTCGCTTCTCCAGTAACATAAAAGATAACACTCCATGTTTAACAACTGACCTTGCTAAACAGCAATCGATAAAAAGCGATTTAAAAATGGAAATGTAAGCTGGCAAGTCGGTTTCATTAATTGCATACCGACTTCAAACAAGAATATTTTACCCCATACTGCTATTTTGATGTCCATCCCACTTATAGTTATACCGGTAATCGTGTACTTTAGGACTAATGCACCTCTTGTGATTTACAACGTTCCGTTCATTAATCAAAGCACTGCCCAAGGGCGGATCGGGGGGGGGGGGGGGGGGGAGCAAAGGGGGCCATGCCCCCCTCCCCCCCCCAAAAAAAAAGAATCTATTTTTTTTGGGGGGGGTTGACTTCGCAATAAAGGCAGGCGATGAGTACACCACCATCTTTTCCTCACAAACCCATTGGTAAAAGTAGTCAGAAATTGCCTCAGATCGCACCACAGAGCATCTAGAATCCAAAAAAAATTTGGCCCCAAGCCGTAATTTTTTGGGACTCACTACCAGATTTTTTTTTGGCCCCCCCCCCCAAAAAATTGTGTTCTGGATCCGGCCTTGGCCCCGCCCTCTTTATCTTTCCACAATGTAGCTGATATTCAACATGGTATCTCAGCCATGTTAGCGAACTATTTAAAAGATGATTCCAAACACATAAAGTGACTTATCCTGCTTGTATGATAGCCAAATGTTTAGGTATTAAGTCCCAAAACATAATCTTTTCGTTCTATACCACTGACAAGATATACAGTTTCTGTGCACTGTTGTACTAAACTAATTTTCTACCCTACCTGGCAAGTCTTGTTTATTGGCTAACACGAGAACCGGGATTCCCTTTGTCATGTGGGGGTTGGAGACTACTCGGAAGAGCTCATCCCGGGCCTCCCACAGACGCCCTCTATCGGCACTGTCCACAACAAATATGAGTCCTGAAAAAATGGAAAAGTGCAAGAGAAACATTCAAAAGAAACATTCTCTACATTTGCCGTCTGATCTAGGCACACACTTTGTACTTAATTGAAGTACAATTGTACAAATAGTTTAAGAAAAATGATGTTGCAGATAAAATATAACAGGACTTCAAAGTCAGTAAGCTAAGTTAAGGGTACTCTGCGTAATGTATCGAACGGGGAATACAAATTCCGTCCTTAAAAAGGTATTGTACATCCCTTGCACAACGAAAAAAAAATCATCAAATGTTCATGCCGACTCCAAATGCAACAAAACCTTGATCAAAACACCGGAAATGTTACCAAGGTCATTATATGTTCAAAGGTACAAAAATTAAAGTTTATATTCAAGCGACTAACGTCGGATCTTTATACAAATCTTCATGAAGTATTGATGGGTAGTTGACATATATATTTTTTAATACAGCTGGTCAGACGGAGTCACTCCATACGATATTTCGTCAAATTGTTTCTATATGCCATTTTCACATACCAAAGCCTGATTGGTGTGTGGATCATGAAAAAGTCCCATGCCGAGTTTATCACTAACAAATTCTAGCAATGTCTGTGAAATATTATTCATCAATCATCAGAAAGTATCTGTGATGTCTCTTGATATGACACACTTTGGGGATCACGATGATGCAATACTATATCATAGCGATTGTGGAATTTCAGCGACTGTTAAACCAGGCTTCACAAAAGTACAAACTGCATGCCTAAAAATATAAACTACACTGGAAGGTGAATGGGCCTGGACTGAGGCCTATTCAAGAGACTACAATGCAAGAAATTCCATACCGAATGAATGAAAGGTACACAAAAGGTATCACGAATTAAGCTACGCTGGGAATATTTTCACGTCTTTATTCAGTGGGGAAATGCAAAAACCTACAGGCTTGTGTGATTGTGCGTACACAATTCCCTATCAGAGGGGCAACAGGGCGAGTCAAAACGAAAGTAACCGGGATTAATGGTTTTTTCACCACACAAAGCAATTAAATTTGATACACCAATGATGCACTATTACACGAGCATGTTCTTCCAATAATCTGGGGGGAAATTACTGAAATTGATCCTTGCTATCCGAGTTTATACGTGTTTTAATAAAAGAACCCATTTTTACAGTTATCCATGGAATGATAAATGATTTGAAGCTATTCAGCCGAGTTAGAACCAGATATTGCACATTCAAATGAGTTTTAATTAGAGTCAAAACTGAAACATATTTTTACTGTCAGATGGAATAAGTCAAGTCTTCTTTTTTTACGAGAACTGTGATTTTTTTCTGTTTTCCTTTGCTAGTTTTCGATCATTGTACATGTATTGAAAGGGTATTCATCAATTCGGTAAATGATCAGTGGTGGACAGCTGAATTGTGTGTTTTTTAATATAGAAATAACTTGTGAACAGAAACTGCAAATTACGTGACATTTCCGCATATACTAGTCAATACCATGTACCTTATTCATATATTATTTTTATTAAATGGAACGAGCCACATTTTTTTTTCTAACTTCGTCACTTTCTTTTTGACTCAACCTCTATTTGTATTTTATTGAGAATTCCTCGTTCGTTGCCACTTTCATTTCAAATTCCTTCACAATCTCGCAAGGTCAGCCTGAAAGGAGGTGGCATGCAAACATTACCCATTTGTAGATTTGAAATATTAACGGCTTGATAATTTTTCCAAGCTTTGGAATGAAATCAAACCACGCAAAAAGAAAGCAAAAACACTCGCCAATCACAACTTTATAATTCATATTAATGTTATAACAAATGAAAACGTGCATAAAGAAAGCAATACTACTTAAATAGTAAACACAACTTTTAAATTAATAGTAATGTATATTACAAGGAAATACAATCACACAATATGTTTATAAACATCTAATAAGTCAACCTTTTGATGTAGATGGCAAATCCAAAATTCAAGCCATTCAATCGCTTTGTGGCTTTTGATTAACTTTGACCAAATTGCAATCTGGTTTCCTTTGAATTGGTTTGTTTGTTTGTTCAGAATCAATGCGCAATGAGGAAGTATAGATTTCCAGACAGGACTAAGCTATAAAAAAAAAACATGCCACACGGAATAAATCTAAAACGAAACAACATGCATACAAGCCAGCTTACTCTCGACATTCTATTGGCATGATTCTGTCATTGTTTACGTTGTCAGGGTTTCGTTTCTCTCGAACTTTGTACAGTGTACTTTTTCTCTCGCAATACGAGTAGCAGGCTCGCGATGCTCCCTGCGCTATACAGAACTGGTTGCAACTTGTCCCAATGAAGCATTACTTCCTCGAAACGTGTGCACAAGCAAAATAAAGAGTGATGATGGAGAGAGAACATTTTCGGCTTTTCCAAACTCGACCTGTGTAGTGTGTATGAAGTCCAAAAACGTAGCCGTGACTTGTTTTGCGTTCCGTGGGTGCAGTCCTACATGTTTCCCAGTCCCTAGGGTTAGGGTTGGGACCGGGGAACATAGACTGGGAACATAGGTACGCACCCGTCCCTATGTTCCCCGGTCCCTAACCCTAACCCTATAACCCTTTGTTGTAAGACTGGGGAACATAGGGACTCAACATCGGGACTGGGGAACAGGGACTAGGGAACATCGGGTGGACCCCACCCCCACCCCCACCCCCACCCCCGAATGTTCGTGTCTTGCAGCGAAGAAAAAAATCAATGGGACAACCTACACAGTAATGAAGAAACCACTGGACAAACCAGAAAAAAACCACAAGAATGATTTACAATACCAGAAATAGCACTGCTTCACGTGAACTTTCCCCATCTCCCTGAAGCAAAAAGCATTATGGATGCATTCAAGATGTGACAGCTGCTAATGTATTTCCGTCCAGAGCAAAAGAAAACCCGACTATAGCGGTGATAGGGCATATACATTTCAATAAGGGTATTATTTTTGGTCCGGAAATGCCCAGAAGTGAAAGTCATTTCAGATTATTAAATGCACTTCTCATCTGCACTGTGGGTTACTGTGAAATGTAGATCGGGTTAAACTTAAAGGAAAGCTCGCGGTACGGAAAAGGTAAAGAGTTGTGTCAATCCATAAAGACTTTTACATCCAACTTATGTTTTAGCTATATGTAAATGTGTTTTACTGGGCAATGAGAGGGAAACGGGTACATGTTTTATATTCAAAGAGGTTATTCGCAATGTTGATTTTTAAATGTGATTTTATTTAGAAAGAACAGAGGTTATTATACTTTTGGTTACATCGCTGAGTTCCGACACCCCTATGTTCTGACACCACTATGTTCCGACAATGCAACCTATGTTCCGACATCCCTATGATCCGTACCCCTCCAACCATCCTTCCTCCATGCTCCAACATCCCTATATGTTCTGACACTCTTATGTTCCGAATACTCAACCTACCGACACCCCTATATTCCGACTACTCAACCTATATGTTCCGACACCCCTATGTTCCGACTGCACATACCCCTATCCTTATCCCTAACCCTAAACCTAACCCTAAACCTAACCCTAAACCTAACCCTCACCGATAGTAATACAATTTTGTGTGCAGGTTGTCGGAACACAGGGGTGTCGGAACATAGAGCAGTCACCAATACTTTTGGATCGCAGTCGCAGTTCGCAATCATTAAACTTTCCGGGGAAAAAAGAGTCTTTTATATTTTGAGCGTCTCCAACCCTCTGAAAAAGGCGGGGTTTGTGGGTTTTTTTATGGAGGGGGTGATTTTGCCTCTCTATGTATAGTGCGTAAACTATTATGTCTAATAACTAATTGTAGGGCCGCAAACAACTACATGTTTAGAAATTAATTATTCTACAACTACGCGTGGTTATTTGCATGAATAACATGTGCAATTAAAACATTTTTTTCGAGGGTCCCAAAAATAACACTGACAGTACATTTTAAAATCCATGATAGCCATAGAAAAAGGCACCACGTACATGTACACGTTGATTGAACTTCTCCCTTTAATTTGCCACGTTGAGACATGAGCTGCAGATGACGAGTGCGAATGATCAAGTGATATTCCTCGCTAAAGCATTTTGGGGAGTTTACCGCACCTTGGCAAGCATGTCGTGGGAAGGCAGGCGCACCCTACTCCCATGAGACGTAAGGACTGTTTCGGTAAGTCCAAGGGTCGGTTTGCAAGATTAACCTTTGTTGGAGTCAACAGAACCTTTCATGAAAAAGTCCATGGTTAAATACACCAGGTGTTTTGTGCATTTGGATCCTTTACAAGCCCGGGTCACGAATGGCAATTATACTTCCAGTTTCAGTTGGATTGAAATCGCAATAGCAATAAAAAATGCTATCGTCTATATCTCCCACGGGTCCAGGAAATCAGTGCACACGCATTATGCACTGGACTGCGGTACAAAACAAAACTCTGTTAGTCATGAAATGAAGTTAATAAAGAAAACACGACAAGGAAACCTATAGCAGGGCTGGTCCCAGAACACACACAATTCTATATTCAGTCGATTCAGAATGGCTAACAAGTTCGCAGAGAATTTTGGTGGTAGCTTGATGGAAATAAAAGATCCACTTTCGCCGTACACATTGACTTATGCCTACACATGTATCATGTCAGTGGGGGACTTAAGCAAGTCTATTTCACAAGATGCAGTCAGTCAGTGAGATACACTCAACCAAAAAAGAAAGTCCCCCCTTAATACTTTGTTGTCTTACTCAAAAACTACTCGGCACATCTTTCTCAAATTACGACTGATCACTACAGAAGTTCCTTAGCAATCCGGCCATACTCTTTGTTTGGCCCAAAACAGTGATAAGCTCTACCAAATTATGCAGTTTATGACAAATGGAACCGAGAAAAAAGTTGCACTTTTGTATACGTGCGAGGTGAGTGTGAACCACAAATTGCACGTATACAAAAGTGCAACTGTTTTCGGTATCATTTGTCATAACTTGCATAAATTCGTACACATTATCACTGTTTTGGGCAAAATAAAGAGTATGGCTGGATTGCTATGGAATTTCTGTACTGATTAGTCGCTATTTGAGCGAGATGGGCTCAGTAGTTTTTGAGTTAGACAAAAACGTATTGGAAGGGGGGAACTTTCTTTTTTGGTCGAGTGTAGGTGGCTAGTCTAATTCACAAGTGGCAGTTAATCAGTCAGAGAGTGACAGACAGACAGACAGACAGAGAGACATCTAACCAGTCTATTCACAAGTGACAATCATGAGAGACTTCAGCAGCTTCTTGTTCACAAGTGACAGTCAAATGGAAAAGTAAGGCAGCACTTTAAACATGGAGGTATGACTAACGAGAATGAAAGTTTGAATATGCGTTCGCAGCAACAACTACTTCATCAGATGCAATGAAGAAGGGCATCATCATACATGGTTTAGGGGTACATGTGCAGTAAAAACAGAGGATGGTGATCAATCAATTATCAATAGTAAAGTGTGAAAAAAGCCACGATCCCCATTAAGGCCTATAGTTGAATACAGTCTAGTTTATGAATAATCTTTTGTTCTGCGGTGACAGTCAGTCAGTCAGAGGGTATAGGTACACAGAGAATTATAGGCTGGCCCCTCTGGAAGCGCCACAATAAAATGCAGGATAAGGCCGATGTTTTGCTTATCAAAATAGGTTACCAGCCCAATTTTATATTGTGAGGTTTATGATTGTGTCAAGTTGTGACTGGTTCTTATCAGCTGATATTTGCTCAAGCCACTTGATTTACACAATAATATGACATGCTGTGCTACTTGATGGAACTGGCCTTGCATGCTGGGCCTAATTTCTTGTAGCTGCCAAGCAGAAATTACTGCTAATTGAAATGTGCTAATCACAAACCAGCTGAGAGAGAACCATAAGCAGTTTACAGGGTGAGTCACAAAGAAAGTGACCTGGATTAATTATTTGTCCCCTTACAAAGCAAATTAAATTTGATGCACCCGTGAAGCATGTATTGAACGAGCATGTTCTTCCACTCATGTGAAAAAAAGAATTAGGCCTACTTGAATTGATTCGTGCTATCAGCACGTCCATGGTACCCATGCTGTCCATGGTATGCTAAATGCTTTGAAGCTTTTCAGCCAAATGAGAACCAGAAATTACACAGGCATTCGAATATATATGATATTTTAATAATTAGAGTCAAGATTGAAACATCATTTTACTGTCAGTTTTTGTGTCTTGTAATAGTATAATATAAGGCCTATGAGGACCAAATCAAGTCTGTTACTGGAATGATAGTATAGTGCTTTTTGTCTGCTTTCCTTTGCAAGTTTTCATTCATGGAGGTAGGAAAACCTCATTGTTTTTCAAGGGTATTCGTCACATCGGTGAATGATCGGTTGTGGACAGCTGAATTTTGTGGTATTTCCATTAATGTTAAAAATAACTTGTGAATAGAGTATAATATATGCAAATAAAGTGAAATGTTCACAGTTACTAGTCAATAACATGTACCTTATTCCTATGTTATTTTTGGAGGGAGCCACTCATTTAAAAATGAAAACCTGTACATGTTTATGCAGTGACATGACACTTTGACTAAAAGCCTGTTATTTTAACTTCCGTGCTTATAACAATATTCGGAGTTCCATGAACTGGTCTATACATCAGCTACAGTGACGTAGGCGGCCTGTCCTGGCCTTGTTGATGACTATTGAGCAACCAAAACAATGAAAGTTCTGGAATGTGGTTTTAAGTATATTTGCATATGAGAATGGAAAAAAAAACCATGAAAATACACATCCAACTATACGATCGAGATGGTAGATTGTAGGGCCAAAAGGAAAAGACAAACAAATCCGGAAAAGTTGACTGTTGATAATATCGAAGCAGCGCCAACAATAGACGTTGGCCTTGGTCGTATAATATTCTCACGGTTTTGGGTCTGTCACTAGACCACTATAGGTTTGCAAATAAAAGCGCCATTGGAGGTAATGGGATTTCGACAGCTGCGGGAATGTACATGTATGGAAACTTCCTAATCCTGTAGACTTATACGTATACACATAAACTGATTGAAAAGGTTCAATTATAACACACACAAAACTTGGTCCGTGGGTTCTTTTTGAAGCTCATTTTTAAAATGCAGGAATAAGACCACCCGCCAAGCCTCACGTTTTGATTTATGTGAAGCATATTTATTTGCGTCACTGACAAAGAAGCAACTTTTAAGCGATGAAACATATCACTCTTTTAAAAAGTCAGATTTGTCTATGAATATTGAAACTTGCACTAGAGTTGTCTAGTGCCCGTTTTCCCAGACGAAATTGTTTTTTAGTACCAAGAAACGGCAGAGTGTTATTTTCAAAACACAAGGTTTCAGACGATTTGACCTTGGTGATATGTATGTGGCCTCTTTTTGAGTAGTAAAATAGGGGTGTAAGTGGCGCCACCAACGTCAAAATAGTCCACCCCAAAAAAAGAAAACCCATTTTTTTTTCTGCGGCCAAATTTTGGGCAACATTTTTTCAGGAAATTTAAACTTCTAAAAAAAATTTAAACAAAAAAATGGTGCGCCCCCCCCCCCACAAGCCAAATCCTGGGCGCGCCACTGCTTTGCTTTCCTCATATATCATTGTACCATTTTCAACTGGCCCCCAAAAGATTCCTCTTTTAAAAAATTAAAAATCTCAAACAGAAAACTAAATACCAACATCGCCAGTCAAATGTCACAGTATGTGAATTATCATTTGGGGTTGAAACCTATAAAATCAATCTTCGTTTCAAGATTCAAATGCACACCATGGTGAAAGGATGCAATTTTGCTTCATAAGTAAGCAGACAATACCATATAACAATCTTATTATAAGCTTTCAGTGAGTACAATGCTTGCATTTCGTATTTCTTCAGTTTTTGTCAAATTTGAGACAAATTACTTTAGATAATTACGGAAATGCGTTGTCATAAACCGCCCTGAATTTCCAAACTTCAAAACATGGTGAAAATGTATCGGCTTCAGGGTCTTTTAAACTCCAATCGAAAGATGCATGCCACTCTCTCTACTTTTAGTTGTCCTTTTTTGTTTGTTTGATTCAACAGATATTTTTTCCATATTTCCTCACTCCAAATGGCTTTAGGAGCCTTGCATGGGGTCATCGTACGCGGCGCAAAATGCATCTGACCTCGTTGCTTATCAATATGCACTATTCGAGGTCGTACTACTGTCAGTGGATCGTTATGGCCTGATAAGAGATGACAGCGCTATAAGTATTATCATTATGGTTTTGCTTTAAATCGACTTTAACATCGACAAAATTTTTACGAAATACCTTACTAGGATGTTGGTAAATGACAGTCTAAAGCATCCTGTAAAATTATGGCACCTGGTGTTAAGTCATTTTCAAGAAAATGGTATTTTTGTATACATTTCCAACGGTGGTCTGCCGGAAAAACTATTTTTCAACTACTGCTCCAAATTTACCCTTTTAGTATTTCATAGCAAATATTGTTACACTGACAGCTTTTAAGTTTTGTGTTCATGGATGCTGGAAAAACCAAGAAAATATGTTGTTCTTGTAGTATGGTTCCTCACTTCCTTGACCCTACTTCAGATGAAACGGAGCAATTTATCGACGTCGGGTCCGGGAACCAGACTACATGTATCGCTTGAACTCGTTCCCGGATGTGTAACTGATTGTAAACAAAATTTGGACTAACTAAATTTGGTAAATTGGGGGGGGGGGGGGGCAGCATTTGAAAAAGTCAGTTCAAGTCAGTATCCTCAGCGGAAAGTGATACAAATATTCCACTTTTCTTGAAAATGACAGCACACCAGGTGCCATGAATTCACAGGATGCTTGAGACTATTCACTTACAGTCAAGTAAGGTATTTCATAATAAGTTTGTAGTTTTTGCTTTTGATCATTCCCAAACTGCGACACGTGCTGAAAAAAAAATACCAAGAGTGTGATTTCTTTGCCGGGAAGACCTCCAAGTGACCGGAGGATAAGGTCACATGAGGACAATGTCCCTAACATTTCTAGCGTCTAGCCCGATCACCATTAATGTAATAGATCACCCACCTAAGCTTACCACAGGCTATAGCAAAACAGTCGGCGCTGCGATACTGTACGTATCCCCCCTCCCAACAAAAAAAAAACACTCATTAAAATTATAGCTATGTAACGGCTTCGTAAAGAATGAATTTTCCTCTAAACGAGGCGACATGAAACTATTCCTCATCAGAAGTTTATTCTGAATAAAATTACACCAAACTCTTCAGTATAATTTATTTATACATACATGTACATGTACTTTCTTTTGTGAAACCACTAGTAAGTATGACAGTTAGTTCCTCTTTCTGCTCTACTGACCATACGTTACACTTACTTTTGGTTTGCGTAATTGGTTTGATACATCGGGTTTTTTTCCTTAAAAAAACAACGGTTGTGGCTTTTCCTAAATAACCACGGTATCTGAGTCATACAAAATGAATGCGCCGTCTCAAAGCAAGTTTGGGATCATCTACTTCTCCAGTTTGATGCTCCATACAAAAATGCCATTCGCTGCGGTCTAAAACATATTATATGCGTTTGGCGATGTACTGTAAATCCGCTCAGAACACTCCGAGCATAAAGTAATCAGCTTAGATCCTAGTTCGATTCATGGCTCATTTTCCCCAGCATCCGTAGCTTAAAGGGAATATACATCATTTGCTTTTGCTGTAATTTTCAGAAATGGATGGAATTGGGGGGTTGGAAATATATAGCAAATATAGTTACACTGACTTTTTTGAGGTTTTGGGTTCGAAAATGCTATAAAAACCAAGAAAAACAATGATTTTCCTGTAGTCTGGTACCCTGACTCCATATAAGAAGAAACAGAGCAGTTTACATACATTGGGGAATTGTAAGGTCAGGGAACCAGTCTAGCTGGCTTGTACCCGTTCATAGGTGTGTAATCGATTGCAAACAAGTGCGATGGTCAATTGGGGCCAGTATTTGAAAAAAAGCCAGTTTTTTCCAACGCTGGTCGGCCGACCAGCGTTGGAAATTGATACAAAAATACCACTTTTCTTGAAAATGACAGTATACCAGGTGCCATGATTTTACAGGATGCTTTACACTGTCATTCACTAACAGTCCAGCAAGGTATTTCAAAATGATTTGGTAGTTTTATTTTTTGATGTTTGCAAATGTTGTATTTTCCCTTTAAAGCATTATGGTCATATTATATACGGCCACAAAATAGTCGATCGTTGTACTGCTGGGGAATTTGGAGATTTACTTCGCCGATAACCCGTAATCCTGCCATTGTGATTAAAGATATCGTTTCACTAGTCCCGTTTCATTTCCTCAAACTCTTCCCTGTTATATTGTCAGCTACTCAGCTTGTGCATTCCACGCCATTTCGTATGATGAGATTGAAAGAACGGCTAACGAATGATTAATAAAAGGGTGTCCGACTCGAACTTCCCGATACAAAATGCCACTACATGTATTTGTAATGAAAAAAAACCCCAACTTTTTGCTAAATAACAACATCATTTATCATTGAGACACAGGCAGGTTTATATTTTCAACTGTAGAGTAGAGACACGGGCAGGTATATATTTTGAACTGTAGTGTAGAGACACGAGTGGGTATATTTTGAACTGTAGTGTAGAGACACGGGTGGGTATATTTTGAACTGTAGTGTATAGAGACACGGGTGGGTACATGTATATATTATTTTCAACTGTAGTGTATAGAGACACGGGCAGGTATATAATTTTGAACTGTAGTGTAGAGACACGAGTGGGTATATTTTGAACTGTAGTGTAGAGACACGGGTGGGTATATATTATTTTCAACTGTAGTGTATAGAGACACGGGCAGGTATATATATTATTTTCAACTGTAGTGTACAAGGGCAGGTATATAATTATTTTCAACTGTAGAGACTCGGGCAAGTATATATTTTCAACTATAGAGTCTGTTCGCACGATGCACTGCAAGTGAAGTGATCCTCTCAAAATCGGTCGGACAAAAACTCGAATTAAAAATGCCTGTGATTTTTTTTCACGCGCATTGGTAGTCGGATGCCATCTGTTAACGCTTGGTATGCCAGGCAGTCACAGATATCGGTTTTCAAAATACTTGACAGGCGAACTTTTGTCCATCATCATACAAAAAGGCGACCTTTTGTAGAAAGCTCACGGTTAACCACTGAAATTCTCATCATTGGCACAAGGATAATTGAGACTTACATGTGCACGATAATAATATTGCATTTTTTTGTTACATTCTTTGCTCCTTTGATAGTATATTCGTAAAAAATGCATGACACTAATGATGATGAGTGTTGTATTTTTGTGGCTGGGGTTCGTACCATATAGTCTTCAGAATGCTTTAAGGAACGCATATTAACAAGTCAGTTAAGATTATTATAGGCAATGAACAATGACCTAATACTTTAAGGGTGACATTCATGATTCATCCTCGCGTTCACTTTGAGTAACTTACTTTTATCAGTTGAAGGAAAGGGCACAAGATATAAGCTTTACAGGGAAAACCACAACGGGATCATGTAATTCATCGCACCCGGTGATGTGTTGTCTGCAGTCAAACCACACGTCATCCGCATGAACGATCCCATATGGGCACATCAAGATTCATCATAACAAGAAAACCACACTAACCCTAGCATCCTCAACTTATGCAAATTATGAAGTTGAAGAACCAATATCAGTCCCGTTATGACTATATCAATATATCAGCCCCCCAAAAAGAATACATGCGGGAAATGCAACCGCTATTACATCCATGGCTGAGTCACGATGACATGCCCGAACTCACGATAAACCATACTTCCTGCATCTTGTCAAAATTGATGCACTTAAGACGGAGGGTGTGTGACATGATAAGTGAGCCTTTCGGCGTAAACTGGGTTAAAAGATTACCGACACGCGCACGAGTTATATGGGTGGAGTTCGGTAACAGGCATCTTAGAAAAATTGAAGTCGCGGAAGGACAGACGAAAAGATGCAACATTAGACTGATGATCGCCTCTTATCCCATTAAATGCTGAGGTCAATGAAGATTCCGGTCTTTGAAGCTGGCGCATTCCCTCAATTCTTCCTTTCGTACATGTATATCTCACATTTTTACATTATACACAGACCTAAAAGAATAAATATTCAACCAGAGCTCTGATGGCTTATCATTCTTGATTTTCAGAATGCTGGAATGATAATACTCAGGTATTGGGTTCTGATAGACCATATTACACGTGACTTCATGCCGTATTCAGTACAGGCAACACCGGGCAGCCCAAACATTTAAACATGTTTTGCATGTTATTTGGCCAACGGTCACCCTAACCATCCTCAATTCACTATAGATTCTGCACAATTCAAATGAACCATTACTGGTTACGGTAGATTACATGTCAACACTTCTATAAACCCCTCATATTTCGAGATGTATATTTTACTGCAGAGAACAGTTTGCTGAAAGTTGGCATCACGTGATCACAACATCCAATTTTATAAACTAATGTGCCATCATGGTCTATTGGCTAAAGCTAGTGCACTGTAGTGCACTTGAGCTGCCGAAGTATCAGCAAACCAAACAAAGGTCAACTTTAAGCACCAGCGATTGGACAGAGATTTTGTACAAAATGGCCCATCACTTGGTGATTCCTTTTCCCGTACCTACTTACGAGACTTGGTTTTACGGTTGCGCGTATGAACAATCCCATTTGACAATATAGCAAGGACTCTTGGCCTATTATGTCCGGTCTAAACATCCTGTTGCAATTACATTTCTTTCTTACCACAATAATATATTTATTTTGCCTTGCGGATGACTCGGTCCATTGAATGCCCAGTCTGTCTTCACAAAGCTATTAAATTTGGACGAGTTTCAGTGTCAAATGCCCCCAGTTGCATGCGAACTACTTAACTAAGTATTTATATTTTTTCGCATTTTACATTTCCTCGAGTTTATTTGTGGTAATTTCAGCACTGATACTACTTGCGGCGAGGCAGAAAGAAGTAAGAACTCAAAGACAAGTTACTCATGGCTGCATCGAGCTCGGCTCTGTCAGCGGCTGGAACATGTTTTAACTATTTCAAACTGCCTTTTAATACAAAAAGGTGGCTGATAAAAATATTACTCATCATCAGAGTGATCAGACTAACTATACTGGAATCAGATCTGGCAAGAATAAATGCTCCGTTTCTTCGTATCGTTTTATATAGCCAAAATGCTATGTTGTCCACCTATTACTCAGCATTGCATCCCCCACCACCTTTCACCCAAGAGGAGAATAAATGTATTTAATACCCACCGTGTGTCTCACAGAAGTAATGTTGCCATAGTGCCCGCACCTTCTGCTGACCGCCTACATCCCACACGCACAGGGTCACATTAGGTACGGGAGTGACCGTCTCCACGTTGAAGCCGATGGTGGGGATGGTAGTAACGGCCTCTCCAAGCTTGACGCGGTACAAGATGGTCGTCTTGCCTGTGGGGTTTGCATGACATGACAGAACGAGTTAGAAACGGTCTGCGTGTCATCCATGTTTTCAATTACATTAATAGCTTATCAGTTTGAAAATGGGTTACAGCACAGTTATATGAAATCATAGTCGATAGATTGGTCGACTGATATTGTAGATTAATTATAGAGAGCGGTCGGTTAGTTGGTCGGCAGGTCGGTTGGTTAATGTCACATTATTATTTTTTTTTAAAAACAGTGATCAAATTTAACTGAGAAGAAAGTAGGAAGTAAAAATTGAACAAGAGGCAATTACGAATACCTTTAGAAAATGCAACGAGAAGTTACCAAGGACTGAAATAATACCGAGTCTCATGTCGGGTATTCCTCATTTTTCTTCGATGTCTGGGAACGCCGCTTTAGCGAACAACATTGTGCAAGACATTTGGCATCCCAAGAAAATTGTGGTTATATGATCATTTTTTTTGTTCTGATTCAATCCATGCATGCTCGTCTTGTTTGAGCACGGAAAGAGATCATGGATAAAGAGGCCTCATGAGAACCATGATAATCAGATCTTTCTTGCTTCAAGGATTCCGAAGACTCTTTTAGGCCTATAGATAAACTATTTGCATTTAGGTGCCATCTCTAGGGCTTTTTATGGGGGGGGGTGTTACTATATTTCAGTTGCATATACTATACTATATTTCAGTTATACTCATGCATGTATGGAACATAAACAGGCTTCTCAAAAATGTCTGCAATGTATAGGATCTTTATATCACAGAGCACCAAATAGTCACAGATTTGACTTTATGACATTCCATCCAGCCCACACTTCACTAAAACACTATAGGCATCTATTTTGAGCCACCGACTGTCATTTTTCACCATATTCAACGCGCCTTCAAGTTCCATTGCGGGGACTTGTTTACGTTTGAGGAACAACCACGTCACAGTGGGTATGCACATTAGGCGCATTTCAGGCAAATCTGGCATACTTTGCGGTGATTTACATGCGCGGGATAACTTGCGGGGAATTCCTGGCGCAACCGTTGTTCACTGAATTACGACTTGAAAAAGAGGCAATCACGCGAATATCAAATCCCAAATTTCAAAATTTACGACCAGCCACTGAAATGTTTACCAAATCAACATTCTGTTCCAGGGATAACCGCTGTAACCCTATCGTATTTTCATTGAAAACTTCGGGACACAAATTCCGAAAATTAGATTCAATGAAATAATCACGACCGAACACCTTCATCCTGAAATCGTTGGCATCGGGGAATTTAAACAGGTCCCAAATTGTTCTGATCATAATACTCTGAGCGACAAAGTAGAGAAAAATAATTTCCAACATGTCTTCATAACCCAATTTGCTCCAATTTCCATTTCCATTACAATTTACATGCATCAACGCGAATCATTCCATGATTAATGAATGAAGAGGCCTTGAGTTGACACGATGCTAACTATGCGAACACGGTCGGGTCTTCTGGTTATTCAACTATTTCCTGTTTGTTGTTTTTAACTCGTATGTTTTGGTCATCAAAGCTACAAGTTTTCTGCATGCCATCGATATGATAAGTGCCAACAAGCACTAGCTAGCCTTGAAGAAGGTGGGATGAATTAAATGAAAGTTACAATAGGCCTCAATCGAAATTTTAAAAGGCAGACTGGTCACTGGTGTATTTGAATCATCGTTCGTTCTGCTCTACCACTCCTGCTGGTCGCACCCAGACACATCCAGCTTACAGGATCTCTATGAATACACATACTAGGTATGATATTGAGAATGGAGATACAGTTCACTGCCATCACCATCAATAAAAGCGAGGGATGAGTCATTGGCAGCTACCGGGGTAGGCTTCCCTCGGGCCAACTCGGATCGTCTGCGCTTCTTCTAATCTACACGGAGACCTGTATTGGAGAGGTGGACTCAAGTACTCCAGTGGATGGTCCATAGTCCCCTCGTGACAGTTATGCCAATTATATTCAGACTCTGTAATTTATTCGACTTGATGGATACGTTGGGTTCCCCTGAAAAAAATCTAACATGTTAAGAATCGGTCGACAAGGACATGAGCGTTGGCATGAATATGATGATGATATTATTGCTACAGCTCTTTGTTAAAAACAAAACAGGTAAAACCTTTCTCGTGCAATAATAATGAACAGATTATGTCTTTGTGTTAAAGGGAAAATACAACATTTGCAAACATCAAAAAATAAAACTACCAAATCATTTTGAAATACCTTGCTGGACTGTTAGTGAATGACAGTGTAAAGCATCCTGTAAAATCATGGCACCTGGTATACTGTCATTTTCAAGAAAAGTGGTATTTTTGTATCAATTTCCAACGCTGGTCGGCCGACCAGCGTTGGAAAAAAACTGGCTTTTTTTTTCAAATACTGGCCCCAATTGACCATCGCACTTGTTTGCAATCGATTACACACCTATGAACGGGTACAAGCCAGCTAGACTGGTTCCCTGACCTTACAATTCCCCAATGTATGTAAACTGCTCTGTTTCTTCTTATATAGAGTCAGGGAACCAGACTAGAGAAATATGATTGTTATTCTTGGTTTTTATAGCATTTTCGAACCCAAAACCTCAAAAAAGTCAGTGTAACTATATTTGCTATATATTTCCAACCCCCCAATTCCATCCATTTCTGAAAATTACAGCAAAAGCAAATGATGTATATTCCCTTTAATCTACGGTAGGATGAAACTATCAATCGTGATGCATGCACATTCGTTCATTGAAAAAATATATAGATTATGCCGTAGGCCTACATGCGCAAATTTAATTTTAACACATTTCTATAATTTCGGGTTTTTCTTTGTTAAGGGATGTAATATCTTTGGTCTCTTAATCCTCACCATATTTTAAATTGTTTTTAAAATACAACACACTGAACAGACCACCCATGCTGCATTCTTATAATGTCAAAAACAATTGGGACCGTCTTTGAGTCTATTAAAAGGACACAATAACAAAAGGAGAGGCTGCTGTTTGAAGAACAGGACAGACCGTGGCGACATTCTTCAAAATACCTCTTCAGCCTTCCAATCCAAAAAAAACCCCTATGGCTTCTTCTTCCCAAATGTCATCAGGTGCTCACCAAACCACCTAGTCATATCCGCTTTAATGACCTCGTTCACGTCAAGAGAGCTCGGTCCCTCTGTCTAAAACAATGACCTTTGACCCGAAATCATAGTCATAGCTATAACTTAAAGGCGTCTGCTCCGCCAAAGAATATCAGTGCTGGATTATGCCACAACAATAAAATTGAAACTGATCAAGCGTTCATTCGAGCCATGCTGTCAAAACCAATACAAACCAGCTCAGTGAATTGAACAAAAGCCTTTAGGGGGATCATGGGGGTAATATTGTGAAGTTGAACCCGAAGTATTAGCAAACTTCAATAATAAATGCCGCAAATAGATCCGCGTAAATACTAAATAGGCTAAGTATGTGCACGAACCGAGTCAACCAACCCGCGGTGGACATTGCAAGAATACACTTTTGACAAGTGGAATACAACACGACACAATACAAGCAGTGCTCCTTTTGAACAGCTGAAACTCTTTTGCCTGTTATCGGTATACACATGTGAGTTAAAGTGCAAGTGCAAGAAGGAAATATAAATGGCGTATTATTTTCCCCGAGTGTTAACGCATCGATATCATGGCCTTGCGCCCGTGAAACAAT
Source organism: Patiria miniata (assembly GCF_015706575.1). NCBI lineage: Eukaryota > Metazoa > Echinodermata > Asteroidea > Valvatida > Asterinidae > Patiria > Patiria miniata. The sequence goes on from NW_024037049.1 coordinate 4,746,350, forward strand.
TCACTACAACCTCAAAGTTAATTCTGAGAATGACAGTGGGAAGTGAATGGTAAAATAATTAATAAATTTTGAGTACGTGCAAGAAAAGGATGGTCAATGGGAACTGCAAATTCAGTTCATAACAGGGCCTTCCTTGTCAACACGTGAGGAAATGTCACAATATCCGACGATTAATTTACAATGTGTTGTCGAGTCTGACATTTCCAATGTGAAAAACAGTGTTCGGAAATCCTTGATTTGACGACTGTGCAGCTATGCTAGATCAGACTTACGGGTGCCAAACAATACCGGCGCTTTCTTTCAAAGAATCCGTATATCAATTGATTGTTTTGCAAAAAGAAAAAAGGAAAAGTAATACAATAAAACATTATGAAATCTCCACTTACCAAGATTGAAAAATATGAACATTAAAAATTAAATAATAATAATAATAATTAATCAATTCACTATACTTACAATTTCTGTTTAATTATTGGAAGGTATAAGGTGAAACTGTACATCCTTAGCATGCTTAATGATAAACAAATAAAACGGAAGTTTTTCTACTCATGGCATGCAGGTGTTATTTTAAGACGATAGTGTACCAAGCCAACAGTTATGTACATTGCTTTTGAACAGTTGAAATGGCATTCGGAAGAACGTGACGCCACCCGTATCTGGATAAAATAATTAAATGAAGTAATCAACAGGCCTATGAAATAAAAAATGAACTAGCCTGATACCAACCAGGCAGCAACATCACATTTTGTCCGACATAACTCAAGGCCATCCGAGATTTATTACACACATTCCTAAGCCAGCTGTCATGTGAACTCAAGACACCCTGAGTCAGGCATCTCGACATTAAGGAGGAGGAATTTTCTTTTTTCTGTTTACTTACCGGCAGCATCAAGGCCCAGAATGAGGATGCGCGATTCCCTGTCCCCGCTCATAGAGAAACGGCAATCCACATGCAAGAAGTCCGTTAGTTTGCCCATGACATGGCCCATCTTAGTCGACTTGGCCCCCATGATGTTCTGTCAGTGCTACTAACTTACTTGGTATACTAATTGAGACAGATGGCCGGGGGAAGATGAGTCTCCCAAGAAAAAAAAAAGAAAGTCTCTTCCTCGTGAGCTCTTCGGCCAACTGCTCATCCGATTTGGAGCTTATTTAGGCGCACACAAACAGAAAGGGAATCACGATCTATGTGTTTTAGTGTTCGTATCGTACATCTTGCTGTACAATGGCACAAGCTGACGTCCTCAGTTTGGGAGCGACTTCAAAAATCTCTCGGGAAAAACGCTTGTTATTCGAGTAGAAATCAATGCATTTGAGGTTACGGGCGTGAACAGCTGATCCCCCAATATACGACCGCAGTGCATACAACTCAATAGACGCGCTAGGCACCGTGCTACTTCCGCGTGTAACTCGGTAGATTCAATGTTGCTCACTCGACGTTTTGAAATGGGCAAGGCTACTGATCCCAGTTCTTGATGATAAAATCACAACACTTGCCCGTTTTCTTCCATTTTATGGCAGATCGTTGAAACTGCTCCGGAAAAATGAGTAGGGTTCGCCTCCTGGAAATGCCGTGCACGACGTTTCGTAATATCCCAAAACCAGCGCACACACGTCACCTTCCTATCCGTTGCGCGTACGTGTTGTGAATGGGCCCTGCACACGCATGGCATCCGTGATGATTTTGTGCGAGTTCAGGTTTTCTGGCTAATGGATTTATAGCGTGCAGCTCGTGTTGCTAGAAGAAGTATACGCTAACGTACTATATGTACGTACGTGACAATTTTGTTTACCATATGCCGACACACCATCTACACGTTGTAAGTATCTTGTTAAAAGTTGAACTTGGCTAGGCAATTCGTCACCAACTGTTTGATGACTGGGCTACGTAATTCATGAATGTTGCAAAATAGCATGGGTTAGGGGTCACTGCGGATGATTCATGTAAACAAGACTTATCAACAAAATGATGTTTCCAGTAATTGATACGACTGATTCAACAAAAAAGAGAATACGCCTTGTTTTTACAATTACACGTCAGTGGGGTTCATTGTGATTTACATTACTCTTTTCAGGCGAAGCACAACAGATGTTTATTATTTGAAGGAAGTATTTGTTATTAAGTCATTCACTTCTGCAAATCAATGTCATCCCGTCAACAGGGAAATAAAAGCAAATTTATCATTTATAGACGTTGGCGACGCTACCCGGAAGGTCGAGTATACGGATGGTCCAAACAGTAATCAACAAGCAGTGTGGATACTACGTGGAAAAAAAACAGCAAAACTAGCATACATCGTTTACTTCCCCACTAGAAAACAATTACGAGTATTATGAAATAATACCATGGGGCTGTGCTTTGTCACTGTTTTCGGCAGAGCACCAGGTTGTACTGTGGGGGGGGGGGGGGGGGGGGGGATCCGCTGACACTTTTTCGATTGAATTCCCTCCCTTCAAATGGCAGAACACCATGGGCTATTGTAAATCATATATCTGGAATTGGAATAGAATATGCCTGGTGGTGGGAAAATGGAAAACATGCAGCAAATCGTTTAAGATAATAAAAACCTTTTCCGGGGCCATGGTTTTATTTTTTAATGCAATCCTTTAAAATGCACCTTCTCGTTTTGCCATTTTCAAGTTGCCAGAATTTTAGATATTTCTGTCGTATATTTTCTTTTCTTAGGTGATTCGTCGTGTCAGAACAATAAGCAAACTTTTCTCACAAATATTTTCAATAAGCACATTTTTAGGTTCACAACTTGAACAGAAAACCCCTATACTAAACTGCGTCTTCCTGAAATGACATCACAGCAAGAGCGCCCTCAGTTGTCCGAAAAGGTGCGGAAATAATGTGGGGGTATGGCCTAGTGGATAGGATTTGTGACTCATGATCAGAGGGTCAGGGGTTCGAATCCAGCCATATGTTGTGTCCTTTGGGCTAGCCACTTCATCCCCACTTGCCCAAGGACACCCAGGAGTATAAATGGGTACCGGTGTAGCGTGAATATCCGACTCCATTGTATTGCGCATGTGTAAGTATGACTATTAAGAGAGTGACTGGTCACGTGCCAGGGATTAACCAATAATAGGGGAAAAGTTCAATGTTCACAGGAGTCGGATTTTCATGACACCGGCATTAGCTGGGGAGTAACCTGCGATGGACTAGCAAAAATGGGCACCGGCATTAGCTGGGGAGTAACCTGCAATGGACTAGAATCCCATCCAGGGGGGATGGTCATATTTTTCAGTTGTTTCATGCTTCTGAAACCGAAGATAAACGCCGGCCTGATGGGCCATACTGGCTCATGACATATTGCACCTTTTTCTGACAAAAAAAATTAACCAGAAAGGGATGTTAAAATATTTTTCATAAACAAGTAAGCGTAGAAAGTTGCACAAATATGTTCCCAAGACAAATTATTTCATGAACCCTTTAGCAATTGGGAAATAAATTAATGTTGAATTCAAAGTAAGTCACATCATTTAATTTGAGTGTCTCTTTAACCGGAGTACAACAGTCTCAGACACTTACCGCCTATACCGTACCAGGGGACAGAATTACCGTCCACTCCACACCCGCACGAGGCCCGTTCAAACCTGTCTGGCTCTCATTTCGAACGCGGGAAGGTACCGCATCAGCTCTCTTGGTTAGGTGTAGACATAGCGCCCCCAACTGTCCAGACAAGCGTGAATGGAGAAGTAAACGTTTCAATCTGTGATGATGCAGTGGACATGGCAGACAGTATGGCGGTATAAAGTCAATTTTATTCAGATTAAACATTAACAGGACTTTTATTATTCTAAAGACGGAGGTCACTTAAAACAGAGACAAATACAAGGTTGTTTGGGAAATGGCCTTTTTCGTGAACACTATAGGCCTAATACCGTATAATACCGTAAAGCCCGGTTCATACTTCATGCGAATTTTAACGTCATGAAACATTTATATTCACCGTGAAATTCGCCCGCCAAAGTTGATTTTTTTTTTCCAACTTTTACGAATTCGCAGCGCGAATACCCCCTCGGCGTCACAAATTCGCGTTCGCTTTCGCGCCGAGTATGAACCGGGCTTAACTCTTGCGGGAATTTGGCGAAATGTTTGCGTCCTCTTTAGGAATACACTGTCAAAGCTCGGTATTTAACATCGCAACTCTCGGTTTCATATTTCCAATAAAATTAAAATCTTTCCTTAAAAAACAGCACAATCTTCATCATCTCCAACCCAAGCTTACCGTTCGACGGATGAATACCTGTCCTGTACTGCCAATGATGATCACAAGATTGCATCGCCGTGTTGCCCCGAAGACAAATTTTGGGATGCTCCCATCGGCCTTCTGCGGTTATTCCTCGTGGCTTTGCAGGCTCTTTCTACAGCTGACAATACAGATTAGCAGCATCACTCCCCCGGTAGTGGGATCAGGGACCGAAGGAAGTGAAACAAGCATCCTCGTCATTGGCCACTCTTCTTTTCCTCTGACGATTCACTGATGCTCACTCAGTCTTGGTGGGGGTGACAATTAAGAACCATTCCCATAAGATTTCCAGTGGTACACGCCCTTCGGTGTTGAGGAGTCCAGCAAGTAGCTCACATGCATAGGGAGGTAAAGTATTTTTTGTTCGTGCTTGCTCCGGCAGAGATCACGGAGTACTGCTTCATAATCTCCGTAGACCACAAACATCACACGAGACAAAATGCCTCTTTTAGTTGTGCCGATAGTTGTATACAGGACTTGCAAATAGCCTTCCGCAAAGGAGGTTTAAGTGACGTATCAGCCAGCAAAAGTCGAATGATGCACATTTCTGACTCGTTGGCGAACGCCCTATAAAAAATTAAGTTGGTCTCTTCTGATACTAGCGAAACTCATGTCAATGGTCCCAGGTTCTCGGTGCTGTTTTTTTATGTATCCCCTTCTGCCAGTGTTCACAGCCAGTGGCAGCCTTCTGGGGACGCTGATCATGCATTGCAGTACCTCCGGTAGTGCCGTAAGTAAGATGATTGTGCACCTTGTGGTTCGGTCGGCTTCTGAGCAATAATGACACAACGACCAATAATGGTTGCTGCTTCTCCTGTGCCAAGTAGATGGCGTGGGATGTCAGCGGCATACTTCGGAAAGCTTGCCCGGCATCGAGTTGTATTCGAAGCCGCTGATGAATCTGTTATGTTTTCACCCCAACGTCATCCCTTAATAAGAACACAATTTTTCTCAAAAATCAAACTATCGTGATTCATAAAAATACAAACAATGGTTCTTGAAATCAAAGAAATTTCTAAATTCAAGTAAACACACAATGTTGCTCATGAACTCTCTCAAAAGTACGTGTATCTCGACTATTACAAAACAAACCAAAACTTACAACTTAATACACCTGATTTACTTATACATTAAAATATATATATATATAATTCCATCAATGAAACATCTCAGACAGCTCTTTATTATATTCCACAGAAAGAAAATGATTTCAAATAACTTTTTGTTCGTGAGTTGAATTTATGTAAATTACATGACAACGTCTGAAGAGAGGGACCGAGCATTTTTGGACAGATTTTTGTTTTTAATCAGAGCAAAAACTTGATAAACACACATGCACTACACTCATTTTAAAAACAATGAAATTAAAAAGAAAATTCACAGATATTTGGACCGGTGTCATTGACATTTAGACGCTGTCCACCTTGACCTTTTGATCCCGCCACAAACCATTTGTGTCTACAAAAGAAATTGGAAGCCAGAACACATGATCTGTAAACAGAGCATCTTTTTATTTCATTATTTAGTGCAACATTCACACGAATTACAATCATTTATGTAACACAAAACACATAGAACATGATCACAAATTACATGTACTAATAGTTAAAAAATATATATTTGATGCGAGTATTAATATTGGACACTTGGACAGTTTTGTACTCAAGACATTTTATTTCTGAACTTAGGAAGAATCACAATTTAAAGCAACATGTGTCAATTGATGCGAGTTCTGGTACTTTTTAAAATATATGACAAGATACAATGATAAGAGACATGGACGTCTTTTGGACAGAGTTTTTATCTTGTCTATAATAGTCAATTACAACATACATGAACTACAATGATTTGAGGCAAAAAAAACATTTTGAACAATGCTGTAATTTTTTTATATTTTAAGCAAAACTTCACATCAATACAAAACATTGAACACAAAGATGTTACATGGATGGTGTGTCTTAAGACATGCTGCAGGTTGAAAATGTGGTTCGGGTTTGTGAAGAAATAGTCTACAATGAACTGCAAACAACACAATTATTGTCTTCCTTCATCACCTTGTCAACAGATGTCTGTTGCCTGGATGTGTGTTATACCAACAAGCTTTGCATCCAGAGGGCATTTTTGGATCCATGACTACTGGTACTGCAGCTGCGGTAGTCGGATTTGACATCCCGTAGCCGCACTCAGTCCTTCTTATTGGTCTTCGGCCACCTGGTCTCGTCGTGGGCTACAGAGTGAGAGTGATGAGATAAGTTCAGGTTTACATTTATGGAAAATCACCTTGCCGAGGGGATCTAGGGCAAACAAGATGAAGGCATTGGTCTGACAGATCTCAAGAAGGTCACTGCACACTTCCAGCACTTGCTTGTCTTTTCATTGGAACTGTCCATAGCAGGCAACTTACTGGTCCCCCTGTATCAGCAACTCATTATCAAGTTGTAGTCATGGGCGAGATTACGTCTGCTGGTGAAAACGTCTATTCATTTCCACACCCAGTTTTCACCAGTTGCAATATAGTTACCATTCAACATCAAGTTGTAAGTACATAGGTCTGGGAACTAGACAAGGCAATGTAAAAAAAAAAAAAGCGCCCGGATGTCCACACTCACTCTACACACAACGGAATGTGTCACAACTTAGACAGGACTTTCTTCTTGCCTGTGACTGATGTTGAAGTGGCTGTTCTTGAACTTTAAATAATCCTTGGGAGCAAGAGTCTGATAAAAAAAAATTAAAAGCTACCTTAATGAACAAAAGGATTTGATTAATCCATAAAAGGCAGATTTGTTGGCATGTCATCAGCACTCAGAGGCAGTCACATGACCCACTGAGCTCCTGAATCACCTAAACGATGCTTTCTTGGTGATCAAATACAATACAATGATGACAGGTAAGAACATTTTGATATTTTTAAAATAAAAACATAGGCCTACTTAAATAAAATAAAACAAAACTTTGCATGAAGTACATTCATTTAAAAAGACTGACCACAAGACAAAATAATTGGAGTCATGAACTTTTGAACAAGAATGTTAATTGCTTTAGTTATAGAAAGAACCACAAGAATTAGTTTTATTTATTTATTCACTTTTTTATTTATTCAATTGTTTTTGTACTGGCACTGCCAAAACCGAAGTTGTAAGCTACAAACTAGAGAACAGAAAAGAACAAAAGAGGTCAATGTCACACATTTTTGTTTGAATTATTTAAGTTTGAAGGAAGAAGGGAAACAACATTAGGCTTAGGTGTTACAACACAATGATAACTGACAAGAACATTTTTGTACAGAGCTTTTGTTTTTATTTAAGGCAAGCTTTACACGAATAACAATCACTTACAAAACTTGAACACACAAACACAGTCACCCGCTCTTGTAGTGGTCATACACTCTTCACCAGGTAGGTCCAACCTGTCAAGTCACTGGTTAGGTAAGAGGCTTCGTCCCAGGAGTGGACCAAGCTCAGGAAAGGGTCACTCATGGTGGAGACTACAGACAATTAATAAAGAAGAAAGTTACAGAAGGACTTGTTCTCATGTTGCTTGACTTCTGATACGCTGGCTGGTGGAAAGCAATATCCTGTCAAGAGGTTTAGTAACAAGGAATAAGCCATTCAGTATGGAAGTATAACCTTAAGAAACTTGAATAGCGAACATCCGTACCAGCCCTTTGAACAGAAATTTATGGTATATGGCTGCATGAGGAGGCAGCAAGTAGTAGAGGTGGTGATGGTACAGAATGAAGGAATGAGAAATGAGTGACTGCCCACTTCAACACGTTTAATGATAGTGCAGTACTTGTACAGCAGGCTCAAGGACACAACAGTGCATCTAATAACAGTGAAGGGTCCAAGGGAAAGCTTCCCACTCTGTCCCAGGCGTATAACTGAGCATTGTTGAATTAGGTCTGGAAGTTACAGGTACTAAGACAAGATAAGTTTGCAGTAGCACCATGTGAATAGATCTCTTTTGTGAGTGTGTGTGGTTTCGAAAAGAACCGGAGGGACTCAACGTTTCTAACAGTATGCTCTGCCCGTCTTCAGGAGAATGAGGGATTCCAACGATGATGCGATGTTATAAGGATGGGTGTGGTGAGGTGGAGAAGGATGTAAACTGGTGAAGCTCGAAACCGGTGAAGCTGAGAAGGATGCAAGTTGACTGAGGGATGCTGGATGATCACTGGAGCGTGTCAGTACACAGTGAGGGGGCAAAGGGGAAGGAGCTCAGGGTATAGGTGGCCCATAGGCGAGAACTGAACCTAAGTTGTCCTAGGGTATAGGAGACCCATCGGACTTGGACTTGAGGATGGGCCGCCAGATGTCGCTGATGTAGAAACCGATGCGAGACTTGATGGGATGCACCGAACATCTCATCGGGTTGGGGGCCTTGGGACGTAGGGATAAAGAAGATCCCATGTGTAGGGTTGGGGGCAGTAGGCGTGGGGATATAGGAGATCCCATTACCTGGGTGTGGCACTTGGTGATGCTCGCGAATTTCTTGATCTGACCGCTGCGGGATATTTCGGAGGCGTGGTTACTAGAAGACAGGGTAAGTCGCTGAATATTTTCAAAGTCGGCGTGGGAAACACTAGAACCAAGCTGGTCACGGGTGGTCGTGATCTTCCTTATCCAAGGATGCAAGGGTCGTGACTTCTTGCTGCGAATAGGGTCGTGGAGTTGGAGGCCGGGAGGGATGATGTTGGAATCTCTGCATCTTTCCAAAAAGGCCAAGTTGTTGATGTACTTCGAGCGCTTGATGGAATGGCGCTCGTGCATCTTGACCTTTGCAGGAGTAAGCTCCCCGTAGAGCGAAGTAAGATGAGATTTATAGGTTTGCATGGCATTTCTGAACAGTTTTGGACAGATTTCTTGTTTAGAAAAGTAAATTACAATAATACAATGATTACAGGCGAAACATTTTGAACAATTTAAGAGCAAAACATGACATCATTTACAAAACAATGAACATAAAAAATGAAATACTTGATAGGTCTTGAAGCATGCTGCAGGGTGAAGATGTAGCTTGTGTAGCCAGCCAATGTATGTTGTTCCCCACCATGTCTACCATGAGCTGCAAACAGCGCAATTCCTGTCAAACATTACAAATGATTTCAAGAGAGTTTGTTGATTGATGTGGGTAGTATTTTTTTTTCCCTTAAAGTACAGGTACACGAAAATGACACAATACAATGATTAGAGACATTAAATGTTTGGACAGATTTTATTTCTTGCTTAGAAAGCTTAAGTTAAGTCCATACACATGAAAATGACAAGATACAGTGATTAAAGACGTGGAAGTTTTGGACAGATTATATTTCTTGTTTAGAAAAGTAAATTACAATAATGCCATGATCACAGGCAAAACATTTTATACATTTTAAGAGTAAAACTTGACATCATTTACAAAACACTGAACACAAAAATTGAAAAAGTTGATATGTCTTGAACCATGCTGCAGGGTTTAAGATGACGCTTGTGTAGCCAGCCAGTGTAGATGTATGTTGTTCCCCACCATGCCCACAATGAGCTGCAAACAGCGCAATTCCTGTCTTCCTTCACTTTGTCAACAAGGTGTCTGTTGCCTTGCTGTCTGTTACCTTGGACTGACATCCAAAGGGCAATTATGACTGCATGTCATAACAGAGTCATAACAGAGAGCACTCATCAGAGGCAGCCACATGACCAATTGAGCCTCTAAATCACTTCAACAACTCTGTCTGGAAAAGTTTGGAATAGACCATTCTCTTTCAGTAAAAACAACAATTTACATTAATTACAATCAATTGACAAAACACTTTCCACAGTACATGTACAAAATAATTTGAGGCATGAACTTCTGAAGCAGACTGTTCATTGCTTTATTCAGAAAGAACCATAATATTTTTTATTGATTTACTTTCTTACTAATTACATTTGTTTTGTATATTTCTATTGCCAATTCACAAGGCTTACAAACTACAGAGAAAAGAAAAGAACAAAAGAGGTCATTTTGACACAATCCATCTTTTAATTTCTGTTTGAATTGTAAAGGTTTATAGGTAGAAGGAAGACAACATGAGGCTTTCTAGATAAGTTATTTCAACACAATGCTAACTGACAAGAACATTTTTGGACAGAGATTGTTTTCATTTAAATTAAAGATTTACACAATAACATTCATTTGCAAAAGTTGAACACATATGCAATCATCCCTCCTGCCAGTGGTCCAATGTAGCAGTCACTCTTCACCAGGTTGGTCCAACCTGCCCAGTCACTGACTAGGTAAGAGGCTTGGTCTCATGAGTGGACTCAAGGTGGTAACTAATAAAGAAGGAAGTTAAAGAGAGAGAAGGACCTGTTCACATTCTGCTTGAAATGTCATAAGCTGTAAGATAGCAAGGGAAAAGCATGATCTTTGCAAGGAGAAGAGAAAGAAGCTTGAAGGGAAGAAGTTTTGCTTCATCACAGACCAGCCCTTGATGAGAGCAGATATACGTTTGGCATCCCATGAAGCCAAAAGACTATACATTTCCAGCACTTTTATTGTCTTCATTTGGGACTATCCGTAGTAGGTGGTTAACAGCCATTAATTGACAAGTTGGAGCCATAGAATATAAACACAACAGAAAGCATCACAAAACTCACTGTCCAGTAGTGGAGACTCTTCTTGACCAAGGGGAAACAAGATGCAGATGTCTGACATCTTTGGGACTGTCAGGAAACTTGCTGGTCCACTCCACTCTGTATCAGCCATTCATTGACCGTAGTTGGAGCCATACACACAACAGAAGGCATCACAACTAAGAAAATGATTTTGTCTTGCCTGTGGCTATAAAGTTATGGTAGCTCTTATTGGACATAATTTCCCTTTCAAAATCATTGCGAGCATATGAGTGTGAAAGAAAAGACAAAATGTACCTATCTCACTGTCCAGTAGGATTTGATTATAGACAGTCAAAAGAAGATGTTATGCCATGTCATCAGCACTCATCAGAGGCAGCCACATGACCAATTTTGAACCGAGCATTGTCTTTCAAAAACAAACAATTACATTAATTACAATCATTGGCAAAACACTGACCATAGTACATGAATGTACACAATAATTGTAGACATGAACTTTTGAACCAGACTGTTTATTGCTTTATTAAAAAGAACCACATTATTTTTATTCAATTTACTTTCTTATTAATTAACAATGTTTTGTATTGCTATTGGCAATACACAAGCCTTAGCGCCACTCAAGAGGTGAGCTACAAACTACAGAGATTGTCATTTAAACACAATCCATCTTTTAATTTCTGTTTGAATTGTAAAGGTTTATAGGTAGAAGGAAAACAACATGAGGCTTTCTAGATAAGTTATTACAACACAATGCTAACTGACAAGAACATTTTTGGACAGAGATTGTTTATTTAAATTAAAGATTTACATGAATAACATTCATTTACAAAAGGTGAACACACATGCACTCATCCCTTCTGCCAGTGGTCCAACGTAGTAGTCACTCTTCACCAGGTAGGTCCAACCTGTCCAATCACTGGCTAGGTATGAGGCTTGGTCTCATGAGTGGTCCCTTAAGGTCACTCAAGGTGGTGACTAAAAGCAAGTAATAAGGAAGGAAGTTAAAGAGAGAGAAGGACCTGCATCTGCTTGAAATGTGATAGGCTGTAAGATGTTGAGGGAAAAGCATGATCTTCACAAGGCATTCCATATAAGGAAGTGTAAGGGTAGAAGCTTGAAGAGTACTTCATCAGACCAGCCCTGGAAACACAAAAACGGTATATGGATGAGAGGAGGCATGCAGCAAGTAGGTACATGTAGAGTAGAGCAGGCGATGGTACACAATGAAAGAATGAGAAATGAGGGTCCAGTTGAGCATATCTAATGTTAGTACAGTACATCCAGAACACGCTTGAGGACACAACAGAGCATCTAAGAGTGAGAGGTTCAAGGAAAGCTTCCCACCTCTGTCCCACTGGGTTAACTGCATGTTGTTGAATGTGATCTGTAGGTGAAAAGTACACATGTGACAAGCAGGATCCCCAGCAAGATGATATTCAGTGACAGTCCTGATATAATTATAGTTGCCAATAGATGGAGCATGGCAGATGGAATAGTAACAAGAACAATAATTTTGGTTTGAACTTTTAGGTTTTCCTTAATTGAATTAAGATTTACAATCACTTACAAAAGTATTGCACAAATAATTATTTGCTAAGTATTGGACACATGGACAGTTTTGATTCAGACTGGGTTTTTTTTCGCAATAATGATATGAAAATTAACTTTTGTCACATAAAACAGTAATTTGCATGCATTGTAATCATTTACAAAATACCGAACATGTATGTCTTGAAGCACCCAACGGGGCAACAGGATGAAGATCCAGCATGTGTGGGCATGCAGCTGGTTCAGATGTTGGTTGTCACTTAACTGTCTCCACTGAACTGCAACAATGCAGTTCATGTCTTCCTTCACTTTGTGTTTTTGTCACAAGATGTCTGTTGTCCTGATGACTAACAAGATGTCTGTTACCTTGGATCAACTGGCATTCAGAGGGCAATTATGGCTGCATGACCACAGAATGATGAGATAATTTCAGGTTTGAATTTTGGAGATTCCTCCTGCTAAAAGGATCCTGCTGAACAGGGGAAACAAGTGCAGACTTTGGTCTGATAGATCCCAAGAGGTCAAAAGAATACACACTTCCTGCACTTCATTGTCTTTCACTGGAGATGTTCATAGGCAATTTGCTGCCCTCTGTATTATTTACAACACCACAATGCAATTAGTCAGAACCACATTATCTGTTTTTATTTAGAACACAGAATTACATGAATTGCAATGACACACACACAAAATGAACATAGAGTACATAAATGTACATAAAAACATGCTTGCAGACATGACCAATTTTAAACCTGGCTGTTTATTACTGCATTCAGAAAGAATCACAATTGAAAACATATTTCAGGTAAATCTGTTAGTTGATGTACATGTAAGAAGACTTTATTTAATTACAAGATAAGAAGAGCCGTGATTATTTTAAGAGTTTCGTTTAAAGCAAAAATGAAGATGAACTAAAATCACAAACAAAATATTGAAATCTGCTTGGCCACATGCCAAGATTTGTTGGCTGTCACTCATGTAGGCAGCCAGCATAGACTGTCCACGCATGGTATGAGTCGTCTGGTGCACTGCAAACTGTGCAATTCCTGTCTCCCTTCACTTAATTTGTCAACAAGATGCCTCTCAGCTTGAAGCCATCCAATAGGATGTCTGTCTCTTTGGGAAACTGAATGCAGATATGGTTGGCAAAGAGCAGCAATTAAGGCTGCTGACTACAGAGTGATGAGATGACTTCCTGTTTGAATCTGTAGAGACTCATCTTAGTATTGGGATCCTGCTAAACAAGGGCAAATTGAGATGAAGGCATTGGTATGACAGATGTCAAGAAGCCAAAAGAAAACAGGCTGTTTTCAGTTGGTGGTCTTTCTTCATATTTGTCGCTATTGGGCAACTTGATGGTCCAGCCGTGTCCCAGCCACGCTGTAGTCATGTACAAAGAAAGACACCACATTTGAGAAATATGACCTTCTTTCTTAACAATGGCCCTCTATATGGTGGCCAACAGGAAATTCACAAATAGTGTCAACAGTGCCATATAAGTCAGAACGAAAATACAAAATCTACTTCAATGAAAAGTAGGATTTGATTAAAGATGATCCAAGGAGAAAACAAATCAGCTTTTTGGAAGCTTGCAAAAAAATTTGAGACATGGACTTTTGAGCAAGACTATTAGTTTATTCAGAAAGAAAAACAATTTACAGCTTAGGTGTAAACTATTGTCAGTTGATGTGAAGTGTGTCTTTTGGTTACTCTTTAACAACATTAGGTTGTCTTGCAAAGTTATTAAAACTCATTGATTATTGACAAAAACTTTTTGGACAGAGATGGTTTTTGTTTAAATTACAGATTTACATGAATAACAATCACTTCACAACTCCTGCCAGTAACCCACATCGTCTCACTCTTGACCAGGTAGGTCCAACCTGTCCAGTCACTGGCTAGGTAAGAGGCTTGGGCCAAGTTATCCATGGTCTTTAGATCTTAATTCCGCTACACATTCCAGCCATCATGTGGTATTTCCAGCTGATAGAGGAGGGGTTGAACTATAGTAGTCTGGCTGGAGCAGAGGATGAGGTAAGAAAACCACTACCCATGGCCGAACCATCAAAGACATCTCTGTCTAGCTAGGCTTGAGGCAGGGTGTTGATGAGTACGTTGGCAGATGGTATTGTTCGGACCGAAGTCTGACGATCTGCAATCAGAGCTGTCATGTTGAAAACATCCATGTTGAGAGGATTGCAGGGATGCTGTTGGTGGGCAACATGTATGCCCAGCCTTGGTCTTTGCCAAGCTGATCTTCATACCGTACCATGCCTTGGTACAGGATTTCCAGAGCTTGGGTAAGATCGTGCAAGAACAATGTCGCCTGCTTGACATGTTGACATGTTGTAGTCATACAATGTTGTAGTCATGCATAATGTTTCTATTCAGACCACAGATTGAAAACATTAATTACAATAACTTACAACACACTGAATACAGAGCGCCAGCGGAAAGCTCTTTTTTCCGGTGACATTGTAAGGCACTATCTGCTCAGATACTCGGTGTACATAGGTTGTCAGCCATCTGGTAGTGATCAGCTTAGATTTGATGAAATGTGGCATGGGAACAAAGCAGATATTCAAATCATCTTCTCAGCCTGCCCACCTGATGGATCCATGTGCAGTTTCCTTTCCTTAGTAGGCCTACCGGTACATGTACATTAACATAGACCAAAGTTCTCAATGTGGATTTTCAGTAGCTTAATTCAAGGAAGGCATTGTATTTTCATCACACTTCCCTCCTGTTCCCATCTCCTCAAGGGAACATCCCAGTTGGTAGAAGCTAGGCAGCCTGAAACTTGCTGGACGAGTGGCACATCCAGAAGGGCTTTAAGTTCCTCTGTTTATGACTCAGTTGTACTACATTTGCACCATTACTGTTTTAGTGTTTGGTAGAAATCCGTGGACTCCATCTCACGAAAACATCAGAGCACTTGGGTTTGGGTCCATCGTCCACTCATCATCATCATCATCACTTGGTACACGGCAACAGAACTAAAAGTTCCATGACGCCGCAGGGTGTAGACGATGTCTAGTTCGTGAGGGCAGCTTTAAAATTAACAAGGGTCGGTCGTGTAGTAATGTCAAGGGGTAGCTTATTCCAATCACGGATGGTTCTAGGGAAGAATGAGTTCTTGTATTTATCAGTTCTGGATACGATGATGTTGTATGCGTCAGCTGTGAAGTGCCGGCTTGAATGATTGTTGTCTCTAAGTTGAAGCTTGTTGGATGTCACTTGAGATGCCCCTTTGTGAATAAGGTAGAACTGGCTTAATCGGGCATTCTGGCGCCTTTCTGCCAGACTTTCCCACTCCAGATCTTGGATCATTTTAGTGACGCTAGATTTACGGCGATAATCGTTGACCACAAAACGTGCCGCCCTTCTTTGAACTTTGTCCAGCATCTGAATGTATCAGCAACTTGGGTGGAAAGTCATTTAATTCAATCAGGTGGTGGTCGAGTCTCGGGTCTGTCTCAGCTTCAGTATTTTGCACACTACATGTCATCCCCTGTGTTCTGCATCAAAAACCCCTTTATTGGGAGTCATCTACATGATCTAGCACTAACAGCAACCTGAGCAAATTCTTGAACTTGAAGTTGAACTCCTTCCTCTGCAGCTACCAGTTGTTGATACATTAAGGTGCAGTATTTCATGCTGTTCCTGCAGCTCATACTTAAAGCCTTTGCTACTTGTACTCATACTTAGATATTTTACATTGTGTCTGAGACTGAGACTTTTGTGAGAGTCATTTGCAACTTTTTGGGACCTACCCATGTGATCAATGACTAGACACTCAAATATAGTCATTTAAATTGTACACAACCAGTGACAGCACAAAGTAAAATACAACCAACTAGTAACAGCAGGATACTCTTTCCCTTCTCGGGAATACCAAGATTAATCCCTACTTTAACTTATAAAAAGATTGTACTTACACTACCGTCCGAGTGTCGCACGGTGATACTGGGTCATTTGGGGTGAAAATTGAAATCATCTCTTTCGGTTCCACTTCCACTTCTTACTCAGCTGATAAAGATAATCTCAAACGTCTGAGGGCGCCCCATACGTACAGCAGGGACTTTTTCGTCTGACGCCGCCCGCGCAATCACACGGTACGCTAGGCCAATTTATTTTAACAAAATTATTTCAGACGGAATAACGTCAACACATAATAATAATAAATAATAATAAATTAACATTTATATTGCTCGGTCTACATAAAAATGATCGAACGCGCATTACATAAAATACCACGGAAATTACATTTAAAAAAACCAAGAAATAATAAGTAATTCTGGGGCTGATAGGCCTAGATGAGCAACAAAATTGAGTTAAAAAGCCAGTTTAAACAGATAGGCCGGTTTTTACTTTACACTTAAAAATGTCAATGGACCGCGATTGTTGGATATCAGCAGGCAACTTATTCCATAGTTCATAATAATGTACTTTCCTTTTAACTAAGATCAAGGCGCCTTACATTATTATCGATACCCCTGATCATTTGCCAATCAAACATTTCAAAAACCATCTTATAGCTCCCTGGGGAGCATACTGCTCGATGCAGTCATCTCGGCCCAAGGCATCACAACCATCCCCGCCCTCACAGGTATTCGTTTCGTTTACTCCAGAGTGGGGAAAGCAATGAGTGACATACAAAGTGCAACCCCAGACTGGATCTTCGAACCAACAACCTGCAGAATTACCCGCAGCCCACGATTTCAATGCTCTAGACCACGAGGCCTCGGCACTCCATATTGTTTAAGTTTCTAGGCCCTATATACATTTGACAAATTACAACTTCAGGAATCAAGGGATGGAGTCTTTACGAAGATGTCGGTTGTCTTTCTTGTATTTTTTCACCATCTTCCCCAGACTAATCGCTGCTTCTTGTAACCCATCGCCGTTGATGGCGCTTGTTCCTACGATTTGCCAGGGATACCCCTTAGGTAGATCGGTCAGTCGGAGGGCATCGCAGAGTTGAGAGGGACTGACCGCATCTGGGAGGGAAGCAACGGGCACAAAGATTAGTCCGAAATAGATTAAGTCCAGAAGTATAGGCTAAGCTTGCATTTCAACGATATTTTTGTGGAAGCAGCTAGCTTTGAAAAGGAACTTTGTAGGAGTCGTGAAAAAATTGTATTCAAGGCGGTTACGTTTCCGGCATTTATTGTGGGTTCGTAACTGGAAAAGGGTGCCAAATAATCAGCCCATCCCGGGACATCGACACCGCAGTTAGAGACCGTATCTCAAAAAGGGTGCCTATACAGAAAACCCCAGCTTAAGATGTTGGTACACGTAAGACTGTGACAGGTGTCTTGTTTAATCATCTGGCAAAATGCACAGGAGAAAAGTTGTAGAAAGTGGGCTATGACGTTTCTAATGCATTAGAAACGTCATAGCCCACTTACAAACCTTAATTAGGCCTACATTATAATGTAAGGTTTCTGTTGATGTTCTCAAAAACAGCCTCAATGTTAGTGGAGTATCTATGGGGTGCGTGTACCAAATGAAACAGCACCCCCGTACATCGTGCTTTTGAGTACTGATTATTATATTCTGGCTTACTTGGTAGATCTTGTTTGTTGGCCAGGATGACAACTGGTAGCCCGACATGGGAATCGTTCAGGATCATTACCAACTCCTCCCGCGCCTCGTCAAACCGCTCATGATCGGTGCTGTCCACCACCAGTAAAACGCCTAAGTCAAAAGCGCGGGAAAACAGTGTTTATAAAAACAAACAGGAAGAGACTTATGGATACATGGGGGAAAACCAACCATGCATGCACACAAAAAACTCAAACTCACCCGAGCGTTTGTAGTGGCGCTTCAAAGGCCTGATCTTGTCCCCGCCGCCTACATCCCACATGTCAAGCGCCAATCCCGGGGCCGGGTGCACAGTCTCTACATTGAAACCGATAGTTGGGATCACATTCACCGTTATGTTCTCTTTCAACCTGTATAAGACAGTGGTCTTTCCTGAAAAGAAAGGAAAAAAAATGTAATACATGGTACTTATTCTTGACATGAAAGGACCGTTGCTATTCGGAGTGATTTCAGCAACTTTTTGGCGGGGGGGGGGGGGGGGTGCAACGTGGAACGAACATCTGTTGTCCGAAACTCCGAATGGCGACACCCAGTGCCACTATGTGGAAAGCAGTTTTTATAATCTTCGAAATTTGATTTCAAATAAAAGTGAAAAAAATGCCAGCATGATGAGTGTGAATTCATGAGAGATTTCTGATGTACACGGCTCCACTGATGCAATTCCGTACATTATCTTCCTATGTATAATTTTTGATATATACCACTCGAAGGAGCACATTGAACGTCAAACCTTTTTTTTAATATTTGCTCTGGATTAGGCCTAATTCGGAGCCGAACAGACCAAATTTCCCGTTTCTTTGTATAGCTGGGTAATCTTAATTCCGTTGACTGGCCATATTCTTTTTTAGCAAAGAGGAGAACTGTAGGCATACAAACAGTGGAAATATCACTTTTATAAGAGCAAATAAGAGACTTTGCTTCATCTGAAAATTGAAGATTGCAAACATGTAATTATTAAATTATAACTACATCTGAATAGTTGGGCCTGTTTGTTTCACTGGAGATAACTTGATATAGGAAACGTGTCAAGTTGCAGTTCGAACTGCTCACTGTGCGTGTGACTCGGCCATGCATCCACCTTTGTTGCGAGTTTGCTAACGTTGGTGGCAAACAGTCCATCCGCACACCGTTTCTCCCAATCAAGTCAAATTGGCTGATTTCTTTGAATTCCACCTTTCCACCAAAAGTTGTCGAAGTTGTGCGTTCAAAATTTCAACAAGAATAGTTATTGAGCTACACAAACCAACAACACGTACATACCAGCTGCATCTAGCCCTAGCATTAAGATCCGATGGTGAACTCGACTCGAGAAATAGTTTTGGATATCTCTTATCCGCCTTGAAAAAAACGAACCCATTGCTGCCCACTGTCGACACGGCTTCCAAAATGTATCAACTCTTTAAACGTGGCAAGCCTTTTATGATCTGGACGGTACGTGTAAGGCCGTGTTTTACATCCGCTTCTGCAGTACACACGGTGCTCGTGGTCCGGAACACGTGGACTTTTTCTCGACATCAAAAAATGAGTCACAATACGTATTTCCTCATAAGCGGTATTCTATTTTTAGGCTACAGTGAAGCTATTATCATTCAGTTAAACATTGGTTCCGCAATATTTGACATCGTTGTATAATGTAAATACATCATTGCATTATGTAAATACAAGTCCAAAAAGTATCGTTTATGTCTGCACACCAAGTTCCCGCGTTCCATAAAGGTGGTGGGTATCCTCGTAATGAGAGCAGTTGTTGTTGTTTTTTTTGTTGGGTTGTTGTCAAGGGCGTTGCCGGGATTTTTTCTAGGGGGGGGGGGAAGCACATCCCCCCCCCCCCCAAAAAAAATACTTGTACTTTCTGTAGCATATTCTCAATTTATCATTTTTGTCGAGGGTGAACAGGGACATTTACCATTGAACCCAATTGACACCCCTGCAGACGCCCATTTTGAAAATTAAATTTTTGTTGGTTAATTAAAAAGTTGGTTAAAATGTTAACCAACGTTGTGTAAAATTGTCAAATTGTGCCCAATGATGGGTATTTTTTTTAACCAACTGTTGGGCTGTTCACCTGTTAAACAACAGTTAGTTAAGATTAGTATTTTTTAACGCTGGTTAAGTTCGAGTTAATTTAACCAGCGTTTGGTTAAAATGACTAACAATTATATTAAACACTTAATAATTTTACCTATTGTGTAGTAAAATATTGACATCGAGTCTCTTCATTATTTTTTCTCTTTTGTTTGATTTTCGTGGGTGAACAAGGGGGAGGCAATTCCCCATCCCCCCCCGCCAGTATAGCGCCGCCACTGATTGCAACTGTGTAGACCTATAGTAGGCTTATAGTGTGTAATTTATAGTGTAAAATTTAGCATTTTTTTTCAATTACTAAAAACCATGACGTTGCTAAGAAACCAGGCTCCCCAACTATAATTGCGCCCCCATACGCCACTGACAAAAACGGTCTTTTGATTTACAGGAAAGCTATTAATACAAGATGTAGGCCTATACGTTCGACAGTTCATTTGTTTTAATATTCCCTCCATTCCTCGCTACCAGGTAGTTATGGATTAAAATATACTTTGCTTATATACAAAATCAAAACTCAAACCTTTGAAATAAACAGGTACAGGCCTGGGCCAACATGATTTTATTTTCGGAAACAAAACTGAGAACGTTTGGAAATTACAAACACATCATTTTTAAAGCGATTTTAATGTAATCTTCATCAACTGACAAGAGAAAAAAACGTTATTTTAGATTTTCTTATTATTCGGGAACTATGTACAGAATACTGACAGGATAATAACGTCACACTTACAAGTTAGATGTCGGATCTCAAACTTTCTTAATATTGAATAAATAATGTGCCAGACGAGTTTATTGCATAGTTTTGTCATCCAAAATGTAGGATTTTGAACATTCATTATTTAGCCGTGATCTTTACAAAACAATTAATGGGAAATAAAGAAGCCTGAAAAATAATGGATTGGCCGAAATCTCACATTTAATTAAATTTCGATTGTATCAACTTAGAGTGTTTTTATGACATTATCATCAGAATTCATTAAAGCAATTTCTTCAGTCCGATACCCTTTTCATTTTATATACAACTATAAAACTAGGTTATATAACACACGGTTTACAAACTCTTATACTTAGAAAGATATATAAAAATATTTAAACTCTTTTCAATCTAATTGCTTCATTTGAAAACAATATGTACACATGCTCTTCAAGATATTCATTTTTGCCCATTTTGACGTTTACAACCCTCCTAAAATTTGCATATTTTTTGGGCTGCTTTTGCGTCCATTACGGTTAGAGATAGGCCTGTACATAGCCTGTGCATAGTGTCAGGCCGCAAATAATTCGAAAATGTGTACAGTAAATATCTCATAACTGAACGTGGGCTGATTTTTGTGTTTTCGATGTCTCATTCAACTTTAACAAGAACAGCTTTAAGAAAGAGGGGTTAGTTTTGAAATTAATTAAACACCCAATTATTTTATTGTGGTGATCGTTCAATTCCATCCTATAAAATAATGATAATGGATGTACATGGTGTGCAAGAAATCCACCAGCAATTGTTTTTGTGTAAAATGTTGCTGTTTGCACCTATCATTTTCTTTATACATGTACATTGTAATATATATTCTTCAATCTCACACAATCTGCCGTTTGTTGCGTGATTTAATGCGTGTTCTGTGGGGAGTGTGGCCTAGTGCCGGTTAAGGTTCGTGACTCATGATCAGAGGGTCAGGGGTTCGAATCCAGCTGCTGGTTATATGTTGTGTCATTGGGCAAGCTACTTCACCCCCACTTGCCTCTGTCCACCCAGAACATGGGTATACCGGCATTAGCTGTGGCATAACCTGCGATGGACTGGCATCCCATCCAGGGGAATATAAATATTCGGCCTGATAAACGCCAGCCTGATGGGCCAAATTGGCTCGTGACAAACTTTACTTTTTTTAATGTTCTATTTCCCGATTTTTAAAAACCTCTGTAGTTTTGTTGACAGCAGTCTAATGCCGGTTTTCTGTCTTGAACTGTTTCACCATCTTGCCCAGGGCCGTCACCGCTTCAAGCACTCCATCGCCGTTGGTGGCGCAAGTCCCCTGGATGTGCCAAGGATTGTTCCTGGGCAGACTGCGCAGTCGCATTGCATCACAGAGTTTGGCCGGGCTCACTGCGGCTGTAAAAATAAAGAAGAAGAAGACATAATTATTGAAAAAAGACACATTATCATAAAGATAATATCCTCTTTTCTTAGAATGCATCGGGAAAGGGGCATTAAGAGTTTGGCATCAAAACTTTCCTTGCAAAAGTCTGACTGCCCTTGCATTTTAAAAATGATTTTCAAAGATGTCATCTTTTTTAATGTCAAGTGTTAAGGGTAAATCCACTTGGACAACTGACAACACACAAGACAAAAGATCAATAAAACATTAGCCTAATTACGTACGATGATTTTGTTTTGAAAAAATGGGGTTGTGGTTTTTATCGTGGTTCATGGTTCTACATGTAGTTTTGCTCCATCGTGCAACATCATCATGCGCAGAGTACCAGAAAGGGAATCACCAAATACATTTCAAAGGAAAGTATTGGTAATTTTGGTAGATGAAATATTGGGATGGGGTGGGTGGTTACATGTAAAATCTTTTTTTTTTAGATGACTTACTCGGTAAATCTTGCTTGTTGGCCATGACTACCACCGGAACCCCAGAGTACATGTTGTCATCTTGCATCACCCGAAACAGCTCCTCTCTCGCCTCCTCGAATCGGCTAGAGTCGGAACTATCCACTGCAAACACAACGCCTGCAGAAAAAAATACAACGATGGGCGAAAATGTCAATAACACTGCTATCATCAACAGGCGCATTGTTAAACATTAGTTGAAAACTTGAATTCAACATGACATGGTGGGGCAAAGATAATCATTTATACAGAACCCAGGAAGGTTTTCGGCGATGTTCGCTAAATAATGATTTTTAAAAAGCAAGAGAATGATGATATGTATCGATACTTTTAGGTGCAATCGCTAAGGCACAGTTGTTTCATCTCAAGTTAAAGCGAAATTTGAAGGTATCCGTTTATCAAAAGCGGGCGTGCAATTCCTTTTTAACTTCTCGGCTCTATCCCTAGATGTGCAGACAATTCGACATTTTGTTACGGAGCAGATTTACTAACTTCAGCCCCATTAAACATGGTGATAGTATAGATGGTTTGCTCGTCCACATCGCCCTTTCTAAAGGAGCTTAATTATGGTGACCTGTAGTTTCTTTGAACGCTCATTGGACAAATTGTGTATGCCACGTGAGCAGGATTCAATGACGCACGCGCACGGAATGTGCGTAAGTGACCCTCCAACAATGCTTTGCAACATCTTCGTTTCCTTCAAAAGATGTTGTTAAGCAGAATTGCAGTTACCAACGCCCTTTAATAGATATGGCAGACTGACCATGACTGACCCACCTTCTGTACCCCGGAAGTAATGTTTCCAGAGAGCTCTGATCTTGTCCTGACCGCCCACGTCCCATACCGTGAAGGTCAGCCCGGGGGCAGGGGACACCGTCTCCACATTGAAGCCGATGGTTGGCACTGTCGTGACCACCTCGTTGAGTTTCAGCTTGTACAGGAGAGTTGTCTTGCCTTTGAAAAGATTGAGATGGAAAATGCAACGTGAACAATCAGCTGCAGGCCTTATAGGTAAAATGCCCTTGCTCTTTCAGGTGTGACAATTAAGAAAGACCACGTAGACTAATTTTTAAGATGGTGTGTGTCTGTGATTTTTGGTTGAGCCCCCCCCCCCCGGGAAAAGGTGAATTGCGAGTTCTATAGGTGCATTACCCAAGTTATGAGTAGTCCATGGAATATCCGCTTGTAAGCAAACGTCCATGATATCTGAGCAGATCTAGCGATTATTATGCTACTCAAGACTGCGTCTTGACATCCAAAATTCTGACCATTCAGCGGGCGCCTTGTAGGCCTATACGGGTCTTATGTAATGTCCTCCGAAACCCGTTTTGACCAATCAACAGATCCACATTTCTGATCCAATGATGTCACATTGAAATGAAGTCAAATCCGATTGGCTTCCGCGCGGGGTCGCATAAAGTTTGCATGCTAATAGATATATCAGACATTGGATTCGGACACGACTCCGTTGGACAACGGGTGATATTGAGCTTTTCAGTGAAACATCAGCCTATGATATTCAAAGTAATAATAGGTAAATGTCAATTTTTGCATAAGCCATGACCCGTCCCTTATTCCAACATTCACATTAATCTTTGTGAGAAGTAGAGGAAATTACAAAGCGAACGTATGCTTTTGGAAGGGATCTACCCGATGTTCCCCAATACCGATGTTCCCCCAAATCCTTACGATAAGGGTTAGGGTTATAGGGTTAGGGCTAGGGCTAGGGTTAGGGTATATTGGTAGGGATTTCGGGGAACATCGGTATTGGGGAACATAGGTATGCACCCCTTTTGGAAGACATTGCAGATGTGTTCCTGTCTTTGTTCAAAGATACGGCGGCTTTTCCAGAATCTGGAGTTTGATACCCCGGAACCTTGCAAGCGGTGCTAGCAAGAAATAGATAACATTCTTCTCTACCTCCGTCGGTCAACGATTTGTAACTTCGGGTGGGTTCTAGATTCAACATTAACAATCAAATAAAAACGAGTTGAACCCCAACCCCTCAAAAAAGGGCGAGAAAGAAATGGCGAAAACAAGTTAATTGTCTTACCGGCAGCATCAAGACCAAGCATCAGGATTCGGCAGGGAGCACCTCCCGATACGAAACTCTGCAGAGAGCTCGCTAGTTTGGAAAGCAGAAGCCCCATCGTTGCTTGAATTCGTCTTAGTATTCAGGAAAATATATCACCGACCAGTCACTTGTTAGTGCTTGTCCAAGTTAGTCTTTTCTATGCTGCTGGGAGTGTGTAAGTGACACCAGAGTCCATTCGCTGTCCTTAAATACTCGTATTTGCTAATTGAACAGCACCGTTGTGATGTGGTACGGTACACGTGGAACTTGAAGCGTGTGACGTGTGATGTTGTCGTGTGCCACGCAGCCAATCGTGGTTCTGATTAAGGAAACAACCAAGGCAACTGCTGTCAAACATTGCCCCGCATTGGGTAATTCCAATAATTATGCAGATTTATGCAAATAACCGCTATTTTGGGTTTTCTGTCAATTTACAAGAAACCTCCACGTTGGAACCTCGGACATAATAAGCTCAGAATACGGAGTTGTAGAGTTTTGTTTACATCGTGCGTTGGAATTATAGAAAAAGATTGCACTCACGGTCGTTGCAAGATACAGCGGCAAAGCAGTTCTTCATAAAACGGGTTCTCGTTAATTAAAGAAAGAGGGCTATGCTTAGAAAATGCTCTCATGTGAAATAACATTTTTAAACGAAACAGAGAGGACAGTATTATGGAAAGCTATTCAATCAACCGATATTTCACTCGGTTTTGAAAGCTACACAAAATACAATGTAATCATTTACAGCTGCGAAAAAAACCTCACTTTCGTCCGTTCGCCGACTGCAATTTACTGCTGAGATTTTTTTGGCTACACGCGTTCAGGGTGGGCCTCTGATCTTAAAATAGATTTCTAAACTTCGCAGGGAGTTTAGGACTGCTCTGGCTTCCTTATAGTGATGTGGGATCTTGATTGAAGTTGAAATGACGCCCAAGATGTGCCTTATATCATGTTCAAAATGGACATAGTGTAACAAAATCCCTGAGAATTATATTGAAAAAGAAGCTGAAATGCAGAGAGCATGAAAGGGGATTTTATCGCCTGCCAATCGTATACATGGTGCAAGGTTTGCATAAGTCTAAAAATGCCCAAAAATACACATTAAAACAAAATAAACGTTTTATCAAACATTTTGTTTTTAGTTTTAATTGTATTTTCTTTACACAAAGTAGGAAAATAGTTATACAGCTGACAAAACTCTTTTGCAATTCATATATCAAATAACATAAACAACAGATACTGTACATATAATCAAACATTGACATTTCGTGTTTGAATCCTTCCTATTTACATGACTTATTTGTTTCGAAAATAATATATATACTAGTTCGTCTTTCGTATGTACATTTAGTTCTTCAATACAGAAACTGTAACAAAAAGTAAAATTATACACATTAAAATAGATTTTGATTAAATATATTATACAAACAAAAACAAAACTTGTTTAGAATGGTCGTTTAAGTTGATGTTTACGTGCTTTTTGGGTGTGGCACCTTGAAAAATAGATTTTCAGATTGAATTGATAATTTTCTACCATTACATTAGTTATGAGCTTTCCAATGAGACATCGCACGAAAAAAATTGGCTCATGACAAGTAATCAATTAATTAATTTCCACTATTGAATTAAGAGCGGGACGCTCCTAATTCGTTCTGAATATTACGCGCAATTTCTGAACTGGAGCGCGCCATTTTAAATCAATTTTTTTTAACTGTATAAAGGCCTGCAAAAACAAACAAGCAAATTTATTTGTTACAGGACATTATATTCCTTCAAATTTCGTTCGGAAAACAAAATCAAAATGTTGAAAAGCACGTGTATATACCAAATTTAAATAATATACAACAGCACATGCGTTTGAAGCAACAATCTCGGGGGAAAAAAACCTGTGGTTCGACTCGAATCAAGACTAGCACTCCAACGGCCTGATTTTTGAGGACCAAAAGTTTGTCCACAAAATCTCCATGTGCGATAACCGCAATTTTTCAATATCCTTCTTTTGAAAAACAAAACGTTTAAGTCTATTGTCATTTCGCGGGAAGCAGTGAAATATATTGGTTCAATATACATACTTCAAAATGCATGATCTTTCTCCTTATGACGAATATAATATAATTTGCTATACATCAAAGGCTGGTAATTATTAATAACTTAACTATAGGCCTATATGCAAGGCGTCTTGGAGGGAACAAAAACATGTAAATTGTAAGACATAATGTTGCTCTACCCGTGATCTTCAACATATTCTATTATTATTTTTTCCTAACGAAGTTTTAATTGGTATGTTTTACTAAATGGAAAAGCTTCATATTTGTCCATTCAGGACGTTTTCAACCATCTGAAAAAAAGCCTTTATTTTGGCTTGCTTTGTGTCATAATAGGCCTACATCACAAAAGACACACCTTAGGCTAATTATTGTCCATTTCTAAACGTGGGTTGGTTTTCTTGTTCGATGTCTCATTTACAAACGAATAACTTTTGTAGTGTACTGCTAGCAAAATAATAACATATCAACACGGTCTATTTTTCGGGGTGAACTCGAAAATACCACGGGGATAACGAATTTGAACCTATCTCTGAAGGCTTTTTGTGTTTAAAACAACTCCGATGAACTGTTTCTAACGAAATGGGAATACAACCCCTTATTTTTGTTTTACTATAGGTTTTGGTTTCGTCCAAGAAAGCAGAAAATATTAGCATACTCTGCGTTCAGTATACTTCATCACCGTCCACCCTTCCTGCTTTCCCGGACCATCTTGGCAAGCATCCCCACCGCCTCGTAGATGCCCTCCCCGTCAGGAGCGCAGGTTGCCTGGATGTGCCAGGGGTTTTGAGACAGGCGATGCAGGTTCAGCGCTTCGGCGACATCGGAAGGCTTGAGAGCCCCTGCGGATGAGAAGAGAAAGTGATTGTTTAATTTCATTATTCCTGGGAGGTATTAAGACAGACCAGTCGCTCGGAAACTTGGAGGCAAAACACGATGAAAAACATGTTGAGTTTTAGAGACTTTTAGAGGAAAACTCCGATATGGTTTTCCGGGAGAATCAGATTGGAGCTGAAAACCCACTCCGACCTAAAATGGGTTAAAAACCCGAGTCAGTTGTGGGAAGGCGACGATTGTACGTCGCCAAATTGACACCCGTTTTAAGACCAAAAGGATAAATTCATCAAAATGAAAGAAGGACCGAATGTGATTCCTGAAAATAACGAGGAATGGCCCCTTCTCAACACTTGATAAACAACTATAATTAGACGGGTTGTGCATTCTTAATGAGCTGGATGGCATTACCAATTAGCCAGTGTACGGTTGGAGACCTTTTTCAGCCGACTGCTTCATTTATGTCACTCATCTTGTTTTTCTCACGATTTTATTCACGATCTTAAATAATATTGTAAACATTTCTATTGAAGTCCACGGTAAAATTTCCATTATTGAAGGACAATATCACGTCATTTAAGAATAAGCTGTCAAATTTGACCACAAAATATTTTGTCAGGCCTTTATTTTGAGTATACAACAAACCAATTCGGGTAACTTATATATGCAAAGGCCCCGTGATCCTTCTCCGTATAGTGTTAAACTTTTAATCTGCATGATCAGTCAAATGTACGGTCTCTTAAGATATCAAAAAGAGTTTATTGCAATTTACCCGGCAGATCCTGTTTGTTGGCGAGGACCACTACGGGGACTTCTGGGCCGATCTCAGAGCTCTGGAGGATGCCGAACAACTCATCACGAGCCTCGTACAAACGCTCCTTATCGCTGCTATCAACCACGAAGATCAGACCTTAAGAAAATGAACACCGTAAAATTCGTTAAAAGTTTGATATAAAAGGACGCAAAAATATTAACTGATAACTCATCATGTTGCCGTTGACTTTTTAGTGAAAAGAGTGAATGTAGTTTTTTTTATGGGAATGTTTTTCTTATCAAAGAATGCTCATGATCGTGGTGAAATTCCATTTTGATTTCATCCCTTAATATTAATAATGAAAGCTAACTATTTTAGAGCAGAAAAAGGCACTAACTACATTATATAGTACACTCCACATCTAGAAAACATTCCTTATATACTAAATGAACACGATTAGTGCCAAGTTTGTGAAGATGTCGTACTGGAATGTTCATAACTTATCTACGATGCAACAAAAAAACCCCAGCAATTCATTCGTAAATATATTTTCGAGGACGCACGTCTAAAATGTACGATATAGGAACTTGAGTGTACATCCTTCCAAAACCAATGCCAAACTCTTACCCTGCGTTCCTTGGTAATAGTGTCTCCATAGCTGTCGGAGTTTCTCCTGGCCGCCTATATCCCAAACGGTGAAGGAAACCCCTGGTAGCGGATTGACTGTCTCCACATTGAAGCCTATGGTTGGGATCGTCGTCACAACCTCGTTCAGTTTCAGCTTGAACAAGATCGTTGTCTTACCTGGGAACGGAATACAACCCAAAAAAATGTTAGAAGTGCACTGGCAAGAACATTTTAAAACTGTATTTTGTGCCAATTGTTCATTCCTAATATTTTTTTATCAAACCCACTTAAAAACAACCATTAATTAAAGAAGCTGAATGTTTAGAAAACAATTTGTTTCAGTGTCACCAATAGCAAGCCTTGTACAGGGTGGTTAAAAAAGTTTCCACTTTTTCAGACGCAGATTTCTGGGAATTGCGGAGACGTGTTAATATTGTTCCTAAACTACAGCATCTATGTGGTATATGGTGAAAACGGCGCTGAAAAAAACCTAAATTAAGAAATGACGATGGTTTATAGAAAGATGGTCAAAAGCCAGTTTGTCCACACGCGCGCAAGTCTGTGAGACATGATCAACACAATAATTGAAATTATGTCTACATGACTGCCCGTGGACAAACTAGTTTTTGACCATTCTTCTGCAAATGAGCTTTACTTTCAATGCCGTTTTCACCATATTCGACCAAGATATTGTAGTTTCTGAATATCTTAAAACAGTTTCAACATGTATCTTCAATATGCGACATCCGCCTCTGAAAAGGGTAAACTTTTTTGGACCACCCGGTATGGAGTAAGCGGTTTATGCATGCTTAGTGTGCCTGAAACGTTAAGTTGCTCTCCCCACATGCCATTTTCGCTTTTTTTAATTTTTTAATTTTTTTAGCAATACGAAGGTTATTAACTATTCTTATGGAACAATATTACTCTACAAATTTCGCATTAATTTAGGCCCGTCCCATGGCGGGTCCTTTTGTCAGAGGCGCTTTTACAAACATATTGAAATTTATTAGAAGAAAACGAGCCCGAAACACGAAGAGAGCAACTGTTATTTTTCTTGAGAAAAAATCTTAACTTTGTTTCCTCGTGGCTCTTTTGCCGAAGCATCAAAGTTATTCATGTGCGATTTAATTTGGCAAACGTTGAATGCCTTCTTAGGCATGATAGAGAATGATAAATACGGATATGAATTTGTCAATTTTATATATATTTTTTAATAAATAGATAAAAAAAAACTTACCTGCTGCATCGAGTCCAAGCATGAGGATGCGGAGGGGAGGTCCGCTTCCACTCAACGCCAGTTCAGACATAGCATTCTTCAGTTTAGACAACCAGTGACCCATCTTTAAGTTGTTAGAATTGCGAATCGAAGATAGGGGCCTACTAAGAAGAGTGACTTTCTTCGATCGATGATCAGGATTTGCTTGTTTATTATTATTATTTTGTTTTTTACTGATTTACTTTTTTTTCCTTACTGGTACTGGTAAAACGATTGAGAGAGCGGTACGTACTGGGTCTACCCAAACTTTTACTCTGAGGAACAAACTAGATACGATAGGTTGATCTCAGTTATAGAGGTAAGCTAGCAGTACAATCCTGATCAAAACTTCACGTTCAATGAATTTAGGTTGTAGATCTTGTTATTTTTATACTTGCGGCTTCGACGTGTCCTTCACAACGTGTACGAATCCAGCTAGATAAGCTATTTGCCAGCACAGGAAAACCCTTTGACCACTGTCATTTCCCGGACGACCAGGATACCATTAGAGTTGTTGCGTGGAGTCACATCATTCCCTCCACGT
The DNA here is from genome assembly GCF_015706575.1 of Patiria miniata. Lineage (NCBI taxonomy): Eukaryota > Metazoa > Echinodermata > Asteroidea > Valvatida > Asterinidae > Patiria > Patiria miniata. Next base: position 4,777,189 of record NW_024037049.1, read on the forward strand.
CATGTACACACCGATCAGCTGGTTTTGTAAACATTATAACTTATTCAGAAGGACACCCCCAACGCTGCGTCATCACTATTCACTTGACGTCATTTCCAAGAGTTAAAAATAGACTTCGAAAGGTCAATCCCATCCTTGTACTAAATAATTATTCTATAGTAAGATTTTACCTTCCTAAAAGTAATATTTTAGGCTTTAAAGATTCGAACAAAAACAAATTTGACTGTTTAAAAATTTCATAAATTTATTTGAACTACAACAAAATTTATTGGACCTGGTTTTCATTTGCTATACTTAGATCAAGTATCATCTACGCCATTTTGGAAAATTGACGGGCGGACGCATTTTTCTGCATTTTTTCGCTGTGTTTGCTCAAGAAACACTTCGAAAATGTCAGAGTCATATGGTAACGTATCATTCCAAAAATGTCTGTCGAGCGGCGGAGTTTTTTGATTGTGAAATTTCGTCAATAGTTGTTTTGCTTCACAGAATGTGATGTGTCGTTTTACGAATGGAATGCCGTTTTGCCATGCGCAGTGCTTGACATGTTGACTTGTCAATGTCATGTTTGTTTTCCTCCCTCCCTCCTCCCTTCCTCCACTCCATCCAAGCGTTGGCCCATCCATCCAATCATAGATGCTCAAATGAGCGATCGTGTAGTTACGGGCCCCTTCCTTCCTTCCATAAAGTGCAGGCTTCTAGTTCTACGATAGCCCCATAAATGTGGCCTATTTACTGGACTGCCTCCGTAAACATAGGCCACACATCCACATGTACAAAAATCGTGTCGACGGAGCCAAATTTTGATTTTCACATTTAGGCTTAGTTTGTAGGTTTTTTTTGCTTTAGAAGCATACTCACCCTCTTTATAGGCTAATCAGAAAGTGCTGCCTTTTTCAGATGTATATTTTTCGTGAAATTTCCAGATTCATTTTTACACGTTTGCGTATCAAAATTTCAACATGAAATTTCACAAAAATTAGACATCTGAAAAAGGCAGCACTTTCTGATTAGCCTGTAAAGAGGGTGAGTATGCTTCTAAAGCAAAAAAAACCTACAAACTAAGCCTAAATGTGAAAATCAAAATTTGGCTCCGTCAACACGATTTTTGTACATGTGGATGTGTGGCCTATGTTTACGGAGGCAGTCCAGTAAATAGGCCACATTTATGGGGCTAGTTCTACGATGAGAAGAACAACACACTGCCGACTGCGGGGGGGGGGGGGGGGGGGGGGGGGGGGGGGGGGGGCGTGCTAGCCCAGGTTGGACGAAGTCTTCATTGCATTATGACTGACGTCCAGGATAACAATTCTCTACATAAGACCACCCAAAATTTTGACCAGAGTTTTCTTATGTTTTACCTCGTTATAGAAGCTTATTTCACGCCTACAAACTCTATGCATGCTATGTGTCCTTATCTATTGGTCCGGGGGGTTCAGGAATTCCATTTGTGATGCTGACCGACGTTAATCAGGAAAATAAACTCTAAAGCAACGTTAAACTTGTACGTGTTTGTAGACTCTTTTCATCAGTTTCTCATCACCGACTCACCGTACCGCGTCGAACGAAGCACACACGCTAGCGCCCTCCTTGGTTGGTTTTGGTGGGAACGTGCAGTGACGTCACTCCAGCCAACCGAAGTCATGAAAACACTCCACCAATGACCAAAGCCGAAACATGTTTCTGGTCACGGTCGCTAAAACATGCCCGGTCATTGGATAGGCGACCGCGCTTACAAGTTAGTGCGCATGCGTTTGCGGGTGGTTACTTAGTCTGGTTCCATTTAGACATGAGCATCGGAAATAATTGTCAGATCTGGGAACCAGACTAGTGGTTACTATTAGTAACCACCTAAAGCAAATCGCGCATGCGCACTGCGCATTCACCCTGCACGGACGTACGTCATGCATGTACTCGGCGGCGCGGTGACGTGAGAAACTGATGAAAAGAATCTACAACAACGTACAAGTTTAACGTTGCTTTAGAGTTTATTTTCCTGATTAAGGTCGGTCAGCATCGCATATGGAATTCCTGAACCCAGCGGCCCAATAGATAAGGACACATAGAATACTACGACGTAAAAATTGGCTTATCCAACAAGGTAAAAATATTGAAAATATTGGTCATAAATTTTTTCGCCCGGTTTTGAGCACTTCATATCCTGGACTCCCTCCGTAACAGGAGGAAAGGGAGTCCACCTGGGCTAGGGGCGTGCATGCTCCAAGAACAATGAATGCGCTTGACTCGCTGTGCTAATTAGCCCCATAAATGTGGCCAATTTACTGGACTACCTTTGTAAGTAAAGGCCACACTTCCACCATATACAAAAATGTGTCGAACTTCGTCAAATTTTGATTTTCACATTTAGGCTTAGTTTGTAGTTTATTTTTGCTTTAGGAGCATACTCACCCTCTTTATACTAGGCTAATCAGAAAGTGCTGGCTTTTTCAGATGTCTGTTTTTCGTGAAATTTCCATATTCGTTTGCACACGTTTGCGTATCAAAATTTCAACATGAAATTTCACGAATATTAAACATCTGAAAAAGGCAGCACTTTCTGATTAGCCTTAAAGGTTGCAGACCAGTAAATAAACTTCCATAGACCCCAATAGTAAATGCTCCCACTTCAGAAATTCGGGAAAAATACTCACAACTCTCCAAGGTGTTCGAACACACATCAAATTAAAGCTTATTTCATCATCTTTCATTTTCTTTTCAATTTTTGGGGGGTCAACTGATGACTTTTAGGAGAAATTTCCATCCGAAGATGATCACCCCTGAAAATAGTCCTGAAGCCCATCTTGAAAAACAATGCCTACACTCTATTGCAAAATAGAGCGCTTTAAGGGCCCCAATTTCATCGGAATTGAACGGAAATACAAGCTCACAGTCCTGTGCACGGCTTCCACCCATATTTTTTACAAACCCTCAAGTTCATGGCCCACAGCATGCTCAAATACTGAAGATTTTAAGGGCATGCAAATCGTGATTTGGCCGGCGTAGGCAATTTCGGACCGATTTACTGGTCTGCAACCATAAAGAGGGTGAGTATGCTTCTAAAGCAAAAATAAACTACAAACTAAGCCTAAATGTGAAAATCAAAATTTGACAAAGTTTGACATGTTTTTGTTCATGGTGGAAGTGTGGCCTTTATTTACATGGGGCTATGTGCTAATAAATAACTATATGTACATGTAATGCCGTTAGGCATTATCTTTAGTTTTACCAAATTAGTGTCAAGGGTGTTTTTATCATTCAAAATGACCTTTTCAACCTAAACATGCTAAATCAAAGTCTGAAGGAATGAATGTTGCAACCTGACACTGCTTTTTTTCTGCATATATAACTTGTGCATGTAACTTCTCCATGTTGCGCCAGTACATAAAGAGGAGTTTTTCTTTTGTTCCGCACTGGGAGCGGAGTATGTTAAGAAGTGCCAGACAGAGTTTAGGGGCAAAATGTGCAGCGGTATTTGAGCACAGTGCCAGTATTGAGTATGTTATTTGCTTGGAAAAAATGTTGCAACCTGACGCCACTTCAGCGGTTGTGCATGTCTTATTATTTTTGCAATGACTGCCCTTCATTGAGATGACATATGAAGAAAAAAGTGGCATCAGGTTGCAACATTTTTTCCGTTTTCTGTCTTGCATTCAAGTGATCGTAATCATGGCAAACGTTGGCAAGTCATCTATGGGGCTCCACATGCGTGGAGACCCATCATTCTAGGGGTAACCAGAGTGCTCAACCCCAAATGATGTTAACTGATCTCGGGCACATATTTTGATGAATATGCAATAAATCCTTTTTTATTTTAATTTTTTTTTTTTTTTGCAGATTTCTTATTTAAGTTCCTTGTCATTGGAAGTGCAGGCACAGGAAAATCCTGCATCCTTCATCAGTTTATTGAAAGCAAATGTAAGTATTTTGGGGTTAGTAGTGTTAAAAAAAAACTGTCAAAATCAGAATTGTGTTCCTCCCCTATCAAAAGCCAAAGACTGTGTAATTATACTTGAAAATTGATCATTTGAAATTCAGCTGAAGGTTTGAGAGGATTTTGCAGGATTTTAAGACTCTTAGACCTTATAAAGATCTTGAAGGCCCTTGTAAAGTTGAAGTATGGTACAACAAATATGATATTGTTTTCCTATAGGCCGGTGGATTTTGGAATATTTAGGATGGTCCTCTGCAATTTTGTTGGGAAGTATAAGGAGTTAGGCTTGGCAGTATTGGATTTTGAGGGTTCACAATATATACCACCACAAAAATATGGCGGTATGCGGTATTAGCAAGTGCTTTTCTAAGCAGACTATTATGTTATCAAAATTGAGTAAGACCCATATGCATATGCCGATAATTTTAGGGTCACAGCCTAAAAATTAGGGTTGGTCGGGTAACCAAAAGCATAAGTATTTTTTTGGGCCTGATCTACATGTAGATACCGTGACCACAGGGAATTCAAACGATTCTCCATGTAAATGTAGTGCAGATCTGGCAAAGTTGTTTACCTCACCTTTTTCAAGGGCTTTTGCACACATCTGGCCACATCTAAGAGGGAAAATCACGATACTAAAATTCCACATCAAAGTATTTGACATTTTTATTTGGTATTACTCATTATCAAAGAAATTGTCACAATACGATATTATTGATATACAGTCCAAGCCTATAAGGAGATTTGTTAAGATAAGATATTCTTTCTGCAGCATACTTGTTTATATGTGCACATTTGTATGTGTTGAAAATAACAGTTCCCTTGGATTTTCCCCTTTTTTGCAGTCAAACAAGATTCAAATCACACCATCGGGGTAGAGTTTGGCTCCAAAATCATCAACGTTGGCGGCAAGTCAGTCAAATTACAAATATGGGACACAGCTGGCCAAGAGCGGTTCAGGTATGCCAAAACTGCTTAAGTAACATATCCGATCCGTGGCAGTGATTTTCAACTTGGAATTGGAATTGTGTTTCCAGATTCTTGAGGACTTAACTTTCTTAGGTAGCAAATCCTGCACCCGATTTCACGAAGCGCTGCGCCGCGCCGCAACTAACACATCAGAACTTGCAGTTCATCATATGATCCATTTCACAAAACGTACGACGCGTTGAACACGTCGTTCGTTCCTTGACAACGTTTTCACAACTTACGACGTGTCTTGTGGTCATCGCAAAATAAGAAGCCTCTTTTCTTAACTAGAATGTAATATTGAGATATAATGTGTGCGAAGTTGAAAATGGAATATGCATCGAACTAGCCTGTTGTTGAAATTTCAAAGTAGCTATAACAGTTCACCGTGACCTTGTTTTCCTTTAAGACTGCATCATACGTCCGCTTTTTTGTTTTACATTTTAAAACTGTTTTAAAACCGTTTTAAAACTTTGCTGAATATCAGACACCTATTTAATGTGCATAAAATAAATACACATAATAGTCGTCGTGTTGTGCTATAAATACACCAACAACGCGTCGCACTTACGACGTGTTTTGTGAAATGCATTGCAGGATCTGTCGCAGCTGCAATGCATTGTGGGATACGACGCGGTTACGATGAGTTTCATGAAATTGGGTGCTGGTTCCCTGAGATCCCAATCTAGACATTTCCAAGCAAATTTTATGTGGCAAATGATCACAATTTAAGAGATGGACTACATGTCTTAAGGACCTTGCAAAAGGAACTCAATACTGTCATTCATTTTTGGGTTTGGTAAATTAGGAATTAATTCCAAGTGGAACTGTGAATCCTGGACAGAATCGGAATTTATGCCAACCCTTGTTAATAGTTTATTTGATCGGCGCTGTGATAGGGCTGTGCATCGGAACGGGGTACCCAAGTACCCGACGGTTGATGTCAGGAGCCGGTTGGACCAGATTATGGAATCGAGTATCCATAACCAACTTAACATAAAGTAACTTCTCAGACAATTCAAAAGAAAGGTTTTGAGTGTCATTTGTGGGGAATTTTCAAAATGAAACACGAAAACATATGTCACGTTTATGACGCTCGCCAAAATTTACACCTCAAAGCTATAAGGTTTGTATCTTGCTGCATTGGTGCATCGATGTACATACATGTAGTAGTATTATTGTACGGACCTTAATTAAAGAACAATCTGAACAGCAACTTCTCAGGATTTGATATTTTTTTTTTTAATGGGTACCAGGGTACCCGTGTTTTTTTTTCAATCGGGTACCCGGTTACCGCACTACCCGTAAATGCACACCCCTACACTCTGAAAAGGGTGGGTCTGCTGAAGTGAAATAAATTCTACCATTATTCTAATATCCAAAAGTTGCTGTTGGCACTACAAAAGATAGTAAAAGTTTCTTTTGGAAAAATTGTATGTAAATTTATTTACTCTTTGCAGATCTGTGACGAGAAGCTACTACAGAGGTGCAGCTGGGGCGCTACTAGTCTACGACATCACAAGGTAAGAAACCAAAGCATTCGCCTTTCTCAGTCAGGTTGGATTTGTCAGACTGTGAGCTTATTTAACCCTAACTCCCTAGGCATTTTTGCTAGGATGCAATCTTAATCCTGCCAAATCCTCCAATTGCCTCTATGTAAAAATTGCATGCATCCTCAATCCTGCAAAATCCTCCGTTATTTGCTTGAATGTGGTCCTTGGAGTGGTGACCACTGCCTCAATCCTGCCAAATTCTCCGACAGTGCTGTCAATATCTTGAGGCAGAGTCAGTGACATCCTGGAGCAGTACGGATGATTTCAAGTATAATTTAGGCCTAAATTTATGCACGGCTGAGCATAAACAACACAAGGTCCGGCCTAAGACATTGACAGTGCATCCTCCAAAATCAGCCGCACATTTTTTTTGGCCATATATCCTCCAGTTTACAAAGAGGATTTTGGAGGATTTGGGAAGGTTAGAGTCAAATGAATGCACTTTCACTCCAGTACTGCTTTTATACACAAGCTCTTGGACTCCATTGAATATACAGTGCTTATATACAAATTTATGTCAGTGATGGGCAAAACTCAATATGGGAACATAACTTTAGTGCTTTTGATCGATAGGAATCACTTAAGGGTATAGTCCATCATTTGTAATTTGTGCATTTTGTTCGTTTGAAGCAACAAACGTGCTCAAAATGACAGCATGTCAGAAAGAATAATTTCACAGGAAATTTAGTACCCTTACTATCTTTCAACCAAGTTTGTTTTTCAACAATAATTACATCAGTTACTTGGAGAGCTGCAAATGATGGACTGTAGCTTTGATCTATTTTTGAACTTGGGAAAGCAATTTTAAAGCTCAGTTACTGTGGTCATCGACCTTGATCCTAACCCTTACCCAACGGCAATTGTAGTGTGATAACAGTAGAACTTTGTAGCAACTTGAACAAAAGATATCTTCTGCTTGTGCTGAGATCAGCAGAATGCACCAGAAATCACCCACGTTCTTATCTCGCTGGTTAAGCATGATTTCTGTTATTCCACACAGCCGTGAAACATACAATGCACTCACCAAGTGGCTGACGGATGCCAGGACATTGGCGAGCCATAACATCGCCATCATTCTGTGCGGGAACAAGAAGGATCTGGACGCAGACAGAGAAGTCACATTCCTTGAGGCCAGCAGGTTTGCACAGGAGAACGGTGAGCCACCATCACTGTCATAATGGTTGGGAATTAGGGGTTTAGCTACCAACTATTTGTCATTGAAACCCCAAGCCTTTTTGCAGGGATTCATCCTCAATCCTTCACAATACTCTGACTCCGTCCATGTAAAAATCAGATACTGCCTTAATCCTCCAAAATCATCTGTTATTGTTCAGTGGCGGGGTGACCACTGCCTGAATCCTACAAAATCTATAATCGCTGTTGATAGGGTAAAACACTGGGAATCCTCTTGTGAATTTATTGAAGTAATGTATAACATTTGCATTTGTCATAATTTGATGTGATGGACCAAATTGATGTTGTGTTCCCCGTGCTCTTCAACAAACAAATTAAATTTGTTTCTTCAATCAATTTTTAACTTGTACGTTTCATTCCAACTAAAAAAACATTTTTTTTTTCCTTTTGGACGACTGCAACCCTCTTGAAGAAACGTTTTGGTTTTTTGGGGGCACAAAAAGATCTGTTTTGCGAGCAGACTGGTTCCCTGTCCGTCCATTATCGATACTGATTGTAGTAATTTGGAAAAGGGAATCTTATTCAGGATGAAAGTCATGAAACTCAAAAATAGCATGAGGAATGCAACTTTAAGGGCTAGCAATTCATAGCAGACATTGTTCCATTGATCTGTTTAATGTATTGTGTCCATTATTGTTAGAAAAACACGTTTTCAACCATCAAAGTGCAGCTTGCTGAAACTGTCGTGCATAGAACCCATATGTCACAGGGCTTGCCTGATGCCGGCTGTGTCGTGGGGGGGGGGGGGGAATAGGTACATGTATTTAGCGTATCGAGCAAACGCACAAAGTCAATAGCTGGTTCGCACCTGTTAATGGATGTAGTATTTGAAATAGTCATATTTTTTCACAGCGATGGATTGGTCCAAACCATCATCAGTACTGATACAAAATTCCTTTTTTTTTTCTTGAAAATGACAGCATATCAGGCTCAATGATTTCACAGGTTGATACTGTTGTTTACTTTCAATCAAGTAGACTTTTTCATAACATATTGGCAGTGTTGTTTTTGAATGTTTGCAAGTGGCATTTATTACCTTCGATGGCTCATTGGAGACTCTTAAAGCTATTTTATCATCTGAACTGATTGTTTTACTCAGGGTAAAAACTTACTGGTAGCACTGACCTTGAATTGTAGTGGTATATGTCCTGACACTCTTTTGCCTTTGTTCACAGAGATGATGTTTCTGGAGACGAGTGCCATGACGGGAGAGAACGTAGAAGAAGCTTTCTTGAAATGTGCAAGATCAATACTCACCAAGATTGAGTCAGGTAAGAGATTTGCAGGGGACAGAGAAGTTGCATTGTGGAAGTGCAGAACTTGAAATTCAGACCAAAAAATTCTACATGACCATAGGGCTCATGACTAAAACTTTTACTGAAGCAAAGTAAATTGAACAAGACCAGTGCCAAAAAATAATAAAGCACAATTGCAGTTTTGTTTTCAGTATTTCATTGTTTGCGTGGAATACAAATAAAAATGCAATAAATAACAGTGTAAAATCACGTTCTAGGATACCATAATTTCATTAGTCTAGTTCGGCCACGTGGCTAGACAATAAAAATGCATGTCACACACTGAGGGTGATTCGCTCTGAGCTCGTTTTGGAGCGTTGCGCGTGCTTGTGGAACCTGTCGGCGCACAAGCTTTGCGCAGTGAGAACTGCAGCGTCAAATGCTCAGTCTCATGTCCGGCAGGACATCAAAACCTTTAGTTATCAAAGGTTACATCGCAGTGATTTAATTTATTTCTCACACTGTAAGTTACAACCATTTATTTTTTTGAGTTATTGGCACGATATAACAAAACAATTGTTCCCTGCTGTTATGTGGGATATGCCATAGTTAACACCCAAAGGGCGCATTCGCCTCGGGTGCTATGCGCACTTGGGTGTTAAATACGGCATATCCCACATCACAGCAGTCAACAATTGTTGATTGGATGTGGTTGCACAGGATTTAAAATAGGACATTTTGAAATTGCTATTGTGAAAAACACATAGCTAACCTGTCTAATGTGGTCATATTCAGAATTCAAAGTACTGAGCAAAAAAGAACCATAGAACATCATGCCATTTTGTGGGATCGAAGGCGTTGATGTGATGTGGTCATATTGATGTCTTATTTATTTCTTTGATTGAAACAAAGAAAATGTTTGATGTCTTAGGAAACAGCTGTTCCAACTTTCCTGTGAAAAACTGTTTCAAATGACACTCGTGATCAAACCACACACAATTTACTGAACACACATTTGCTGTTAAATTTGCTGTTAAAATTTGCCGTTTGTGTGTGTACCTCAATCAATATTATGTTTTCGAAACGATTCTAGGTGAATTAGACCCTGAGCGGATGGGCTCTGGGATCCAGTACGGCGACTCCACACTCCGAAAAGTCACAAGGACACCGGCTGGCGCCGACTCCAAATGCTCCTGTTGAATATTCATGGTATGCAAAAATATTCCAGGCAGATCAGATCAGTTCTACATGTACAGATATTTCAGTGCACACAGCAAGAATTCCGCATTGGCCGAGGCTTTGGGTTTATTTTGTGAATGCGCCTGTTAAAGGGGTCATAACCATTAAAAAAAAACAGCCAGGAGCATACTTACATGATCCCTGCACTCATGCTAAGGGGTGCAAACTTCAAGTGTCTACTGTATGAGGCCCTCTCTGTGCCATTATGTATGTGTATACCGTGCACCTGTTGACACACATAGCTGTGTGCCTTCCCCAATGATTGTAAATCGTAATCGAAAGACAGATTCTCGGCTGGCAACAGTAAAGCAGATATTCTCAGCCACGCATGCCCAATAAGCCAAGGGAGTTGAGTTGCCACATGCGCGAGAGAAACTCCAAATTGGCTTACTGTAGTCAATAACACATGATTATTGTAAACAAGATACAGATGATCAGAAAAAAATCTCATTTGAAGTATGTGCACCCCATCGACTAAAAATTGCCAACTTTTTGGAAGTAATTTTAAGATGTACACTGTAACTACCAAAGATCTTTGGCAAGGTATCTAAAAGAAATAATCTGCTCAGATTTGCTGTACTACAAATAACATGTACGCAGGATTTGTCTGTATACTGTAAAATCTGTATTACTTAGAAAGGTCTGTATATATATTTTAATACTGGGGCTGACTTAACCAGATGTGCTTGTTTTCATTTCCGTTTTGTTTTGTGGTTCGAAATGATCGTTTAAGAGAAGAGTTTATTGCTGTTCTTGAAATATTTGCATTCACTGAAAGTCAAAGCACTCAACACAATAACTATGCTGAACCAAAAGAGTGCTTCTTATAATGTGATCTCCACTCCTCTCCAAGATTAAGGGCATATAGAATCATTTGCATTTATCTCAACGTAACCAAGAAAATTATTATCAAAAAGTTTAAAGATCGTACTGGTACCAACCAAACACCCCGTAAAATAATTCCGTTCTGGCTTGCTGTCATTTAGAAGAAATAAATCAAATGTAGGTGATTTCCAACGATCAGTCAAATTACTGGTCGTTGGAAATAAAGGGTTCTATTGATAAAATCACATTCATGCTCAAAAGGTTGTGTATGGTTTTTCACTGTTTTCTCGAAAAGGGCAGTATCCACCGAGCACTGTCGATATATCGGTATTATTTGATTATTCGATATTATTTTAATATCGATATTGCCGATAGCAATTTTTTAACCATGATCAAATTCTCGAAATTTTCGATATTGAGGAATCATATCGAAAAACAAAATAACTCCCGTTTGTGCTTTTACTTTGTGTTTAGCATTTGCTGTACAATTAACTAAAACTCGGCGGCAACTTGTGCTTGTGACTGAAACTGAAAATAAAAACAGTCGCAAAATGCCAAGCAGCGTCGCTTTTTGCTCTGCATTCGCTGGACTTCGCAGTCTCCTCCAGTGTAAAACTATTTAAAAACCGCCCCTTCCGGACAAACTGTCAGTGCTGAGATTTGTTTTAAAAAGTTTGAGCAATTTGCTCCAGAGGAAGCCGTGGAAAATTGGGACTTAAAATTTGTTTTTAATCAAAAGCGTCATTTCTAACTTTTACATTGGATAATCGATACGTCAAATATTCTCGATATTGGATTTCCGATTTATCGATTATTGAAAATTGTGATATCGACAGTGCTTAATATCTACTTAACAGCTCACAGTTCAGCAGGTTAGCTTTTGAACATTCTTTCTTTGGATTTTAGGCCCCCCCCCCCCCCCCCCCACAAAAGGCTCCAGTTTCTGGTATGCGCGTGCGTCACCGTAGCCATGCGCCTTGGCAAAATTAAAAAGGTTTTTTTTTTCAATGTAAGATGATATCTCAAACGCCAAACTCACTGGTTTGACTAGAATCCTGCTGCTGCACAATTTTAACGTGTTTTTAGATGGGGTTACGATCGAAAAAAAAGCGTCCCAGCACCACTTTTGGCAAGCTCCAAACCAGAAACAGAAGACTTTTAAGTGGTGTTATTATTGGAAGCAATCGAAATGCATGAAAAGTTAACGATCCTATATATATGCCTTTAAACATCGTATGCAGAGATTTGGTTGTGTTTAGGGTTGATAGAGAAAGCAGCTGCTGGCCGATCAAGTAATGTACCCTCCTCACCCCTGGGAACATGGTACATTGTGAACTGAAATGCACAACTACATGTACAGTACATGTCAGGCATGCAGAAAAGTAACTCGAAATTGGCTCAAAACAGTAGATCTCAGTAGTACATGAGGTATTGAGGTACATACCGAATTCATTGTAAAGTTTTTCTTTAAAGAGGATATCCAAATAAAAACAAAAATTGCTTAATATACATGTAAAATACGAAATTGGACATAAGCACAGCTGGATCCACCAAGCCTATTTGTTACCATCCAAAGCCTAAATAGTCTGGACGCCAGATGGAAATTATTCAGAACTTCAAAAAAGTGGCATTGTTATTATGTTAAATGTGTAAATACTACAGATATTGTTTACACTGTATGTTTGGTGAAAATGCAATGGAAGCGCACCCATCTATATGTATTGTAGTGTAGCTTCTATGGTAGTGTAGACAAAAACAAGGTCAATTTTGTATAACTGCAGAATTGCCACGACTGGTGCGTACTTCATGCGAATGCCAATGGGAAGCCAATTTGACAGCATAAAACAGTCACTGTGAATTTTGCCGAGTTGAAATGTGTTGGACTCTTGCCAATAGAGCGATCCACCAAGCACTGCCCCATGATGTTTTGTCACAGCTGTGATTTAGGTCCAACATGTGTGCACTAAAGTTTGACATGTGTTCACCCGCATATGACATGTCGTCGTGTCTGTGCAACAAGGTCATATCTCGTAAAATGGGCCGTACGTGAAACGCGAGTTTCAGAATGTCAAAAGGTCGTATCTCACTTAAATAACCTGGATGTACACGCAAAGTTAATGGACGTTTAAATACGACATTGTTGCACGGAGCAAATTTGTGCGAGATACGACTCCGCTGCATAATGGAGTTACGACCTTGTTGCACTCACATGACGATGTGTACATCTGGCATAGGCATGGAAATTGACATGCAGTAAAAAATGTTAAAATTGTTTTCCGTCAAAAGATGCCATTTTCCCAATTCCTATTTTGTCCGGTATTGTAGAATATAGTTTGCATGACACAAGACTCACATTACAATGAGGTTTTGAAGAACTTGTCAGTGCCTCAGAAATATTTCAGTAAATCCATGCTGTGAAAAAATTTGAATACACGTTGATATTTTTATGTAGAGATTTGACTTACAGTATTCTTTTATTCAACATTTGTTTTTATCCCTGGTTTCAATAATTTTTCCTTTCAAAAGAAACAAATTGTGCGTCCAGCAGTGCCAATTTCTACTCCTGATATTTAACCACATTCTAACAAAACTTTCGGGGAAAAATCTTTAGATTATTTGCACTTAAAAAACTGAATTAACCTTTTTCTATTTTATACTTCTGTGCTGTCCAGAGATTCTGATTGCCTATGTATGTTGTAAATAATAAAATCAAATAATTATTTGCAAAAAAAGTAACTAGTGCTTGGCAGTTTTGCATAGGTGACATTGTTGGGGTGGTATGATTCATGTTAACATGAATGGAATGACCTTCAGCTGGTTGGAAAACATTGTCTTTGTCGGTGATTCCTATGTAAAGGTGTTTTGTCAAAAACAGGAATGTGATTTATTTGGGCTTATTGGAAAATGGGTGTACATGAATTGGCTCATTATAGTGGAATCCGGCGACCAGAATTAGAAGCTTTTATCTGCGGTGGTGCCACGATCACGTGCATGCTGCACGCGTTCTTAAAGTCGATGCGCATGCGCACGCTGCAGCGCACTGAGTTGATTCACAGCTCATTCTGCATTTTTGTTGAGATTTCAAAAATGAATGTATGAAGAGTTTTTTAGCTTGACAGTTACTGCCCTCCCAGCTACGGACATAGATCAAGCCTTCAAGTAGACTGGCGAAAGCTTGATCAAATCTACACGGCTTTGCCTTGCCCGCTTTGCAGGGAAGCCGCTTCGTCACCTGTTGCCCACTCATAAACAACTCCTGAACACACCCTTTGCACTTCTTATAGCGATGTAACTGCACAGCAAAATGAGAGTTAGCGTATCGCAACAATGTCAGACTCTGCAAAACTGCCTTGCAAGAATTTAATTGTGTGTACATATAAAAAAACAACAGAACTTGGAATATAAAAGTGTTAATAACGTTGCTTCTAAGGCAATTATGTATCGTTTACATACACAAGTAGAAAGCTTTTTAAGAAAAGATGCAATATACTGTATTTTGAGTACACGTTCGTCCATGTACATGTAGTTCATTGTTGCGTCTGTAGTAAACATCAGACACTAGTGGATATTGTAGTATGTAGATGCAAAGCAGCATTGGAAAAAAAAGTGTATTCTTTTGAGAAAAGAGAGTGACAAATGTTTCTAATCCTTGACATTTTTTGGAGGGGGGGGGGGGGTTGAGGGGCAACCGAAAAGAGATGAAGTTGGTTATTAATTCCAGTTATAAATCTCGTCATGCTTACTTAATTGGGAAAAAAATCACCTTTAACATCAAATAGATCTGGACATAAGAGGCTAATGGCCTTTAGAAGTTGTCATTTTAATCTGTGTTGCTGGCTACAGGCTCAGATATTCTGAAATGACTGACATCAAGAAAGAAAAATTTTAAGTTTTAAAGGTACACTTTTGTCCCGGAGGTTAAAAATTCCATGTTTCATATTGTTTGCTAGCCATATTTCTGTGTCGCAGAAAATCCACAGTCTTTAATACATTTGACGGAAAAAAACCTGTTTGTTAACATACAGCACAGCAGCGATTTTTACCTTGCCTGATTTTGAGCAAATTTGTCAACATACGTTTGGCGCTGCATGATGTGCATATCGCATAAGTGAGAGTTCAGTGTTTGATGTAGGTACCACACTAGATTCATACTTACAAACACGGTTGAGAACATAAGAATGTCTAATAAAGACGAGTACCCCAGGGGCTCAATATTTGAGGACTAAAATTGTGTACCTTTTCGTGTGGTAATTACATGAAAACAAATTCTCAAGGTATAGTTGTGTGAACGTTCATATTCTACTTTTAATGATCTTTATAACAAATATCATTTCACAGAAAACCTCGGTGTATTCGAGTAAAGGCCAAAATGGGCACATTCTCTCGAAAGTTCTCCTTTAATTGGGTATCTTGCCAAAAATGCAGATGACTCTCGAGAAGTCGACACAGAGTTGTTCTGATGAGCCTCTTACTCACAACAGCTACATGTAACTTCTCATAATATATGTGGATCAGTAATTTTTTGTTTTTCCACCAGATAATTAGTTTATACATGTTATTGAGTGTACAACATTCAGATGTGATTTCCATTATGTATTTATATTGCATGATTTGTGTGTATGTAATCATTGAATCTATTGCTTTTGCCTTTTTGGTGTACCATTAAATTATTAATTAAAACGTGTATATCCTTTTAATACCAAATGTACAGGCACAATTTAAAAATAAGGCAACCTAAATGTTATTTTGATTATATGTGAGATGTATGTAAAACAATCAGAAATGGTTGGGAATTAAATGCACATTAACGATGGAAATAAGGACAAGATTTCTATTGCCGCGCTGATATCAATTACACAGTTACAGTAATTAGAAGTGGGTGTTAATGGAATGGATTGCAATGTATCAGTCTTAAAAGCCATTGGTGAAATCTCTGATGACCTGTATTGTACATATTGTCAATTAAAAGAAAAGCAAAGAGAACTGTATGTTGTCTGCACTAGTTCTTGGAAGTTCATGTTGTTTCTCTCTTTTGCGGTAAAAAACAAGAAGGTAACAGTTAAGCAATTAATCACTGTAAGGTCCCAAACCACCTTTCCTATTACACCCTGTAGCGCCCTAACCAGGCCTGTCAGACGACCCCCCCCCCCTCCCCCAAATCGGCTACAGGTTCACTGTTTCCTGTTGATTGTCCTGTCTACTGTTTCCTGTTGATTGACATAAAAAGGTCCACTTCACGGTAGAAACGACCCTCCCAAGAATGCAGAAGTGTTTTCCCAAACGACATCCGTTTCCCATCTTCTGATTGGTCCATTACATGAATATCCAATGCCTTGTTCTCCACAACATAGACCCATTATAGACTTTGTCTTGTGAGAAATGTTCCTTCCTCACTTTAGTTATTTAAAAGGTAAAATGAGAAGTGAAAACGCTCCGTGAGATTAGAAGTCGGGACTACTTCCAACCAGCCCACGAATCAGCTGCCATTCGTCGGTGATTTAAACACCATTATTCCTTGTTATGGGCTCCATGCGCCAACAAAAGAGGGCGCCCTTTTACCTAGCAACGACGTCCCATGTGCGGGACATTTTACTGGTTGACGCACGTACACCAGGGGATTTGTACTATGTACACGCAGTAGTACGGCAATGCGTCGCGGCAAAATTGCAGTCAGGCAAGATGGCGTTGGTCGGTCACCCCCAACTGTACTTTCTTTGCTGGTGAGGGGGTACTTGTGAACGAAGGGGATATAACTTATTCTCTAAAGCCCTGGACATCATGAATATGCAATAACGCAGAGAGAGAGAGAGCGCCCTCATTCGATATTGTTGGAATCCGTTTGGGAAAAAATAATTCGCCCCCAGGCTGCCTATGGCCCTGTAAACCACCCATACATGCTATTGTTTATAGATTCATTAGTGAACAAAATAACTATGTAATACAATTTAGTACAGGTGCTAACACTACAGGATTAGTCATTTTTCAACTTTTCAACTGGTACAGTAGTTTTCACAAACTACACTTCAATCAACTTCAAATGGGCATCGTGTGGGGTTGTAAAAAAAAGGGAACAAAAAGGCTCAAAAAGTGATGAGGGTTTGGCACCCGTACTCCAAAGAAAATTAAATACGCACATAATCAAGAAATGCACTGGGCATTTTTGGCAATGTTTTATTTTAAGTAGTCTTCATCTGCAGCAGCCAATGAGTAAATAAACGGCTATTTCAATTACACATTTATTTCACCCTTTTTTTTTTTTTTTAGATCTGATTCACTTCACATCTACATCTTACTTTTCATATCACACTCCCAAATTATTTGTTGATGAATAATGAAAGGTTTGCGGAAGTACCATGTGTGAATAATTTCTCAACTGATAGAATGGTTCTGAAAAGAACCAGTTCTATAAACGAGTTTATACGTCTGGTTCTTTTCAGAACCATTCTCTCAGTTGAGAAATTATTCACACATGATGCTTCCGCAAACCTTTCATTATTTAGCGTCTCCACCATGCAAAAGCCTCAAATCTTACTTACTTGTTGATGAGCCTTAAGGCCGTTCATGCTTCATGCAAAAATGAAGCAAATTTCATGACGTCAACAATTAAAGTTTCATTGTGACGTTTGTCGTAACCCTAATGATTACGCTTCGCACTGAAATTCGCATGAAGTATGAACAGGGCTTTACATGCTGTTTTGCATTTTATAAAAAAAAAAAATCATTAAAATCCAAAATAGAAAAAATACTTTAAAATTCTTATATTAAAAAAAAACCTTTTTCAATCAAGGCACTTCTCAGCTGATTTCGTTGGAGGGTTTTTTTAACCACAGCTATATGCTTCAAGTAAAATACAGAAAAGTAAAACAAAAAAAGTTAAAAACATAAAAAGCTATGGACCAGTTGGGTTGGTGAAGAGCCTTGCACTGGCAAGCTTTATAAATCCACTTGAGTAAAGACCCGTCTCAATTCATATCCAAGAGATATCATATCAGGTTTCAGTTTGCAGGATTCTGAACAACTTCCCTGCAATCTTCCCGCAATCAAGTAATCAGTATTGATGAGTCAAGCAGTTGCTAAATGAAAATCTTCCCTGAACATGTCCGGGACAAATGCAGAGCTTCTTCCAGACAAAGTGAATGATTCTACCCACAACTTGTCCGGAACTCGTCCTGGATGTGAATTGAGACGGGCCCCAGGATATATAGTTTAGCAAATGAGGGCTAGGGCTCTGCATTTTCGAATAATTTTGTGTATTCGATTATTCTAGATTAGACTTGATCGAATATTTTAATATTTGATTTCGAAATGCATTGATCAAGTTGAACATACACTAGCCTCAACTGGCGCCCAATCAGCATTTGTGTGCACCTGTGCTTGTCAAGCTATTGGAATTTGAGCACAAAGATATTTACAGCTGACTAGAATTTGTAGTCACTAATAATATAGTGTGAGTATATTTCTGTTACACCCCAACTAGCTATAGGGACCACCCCAGTCAATAGGCCGAAAATCCGTCCACCAAGCTCATGAATAAAAGTTATACACTCAAATTATTCTACATGAGACAGTTCTGAGAGCCATGGAATGGGGGGGGGGGGGGATTTAAGACATATGGCACTTCACCTCTGGCCTGGATTGGGCTTCCAAATCTGCGCATTTTGGATGCAATAGGGTCTGAAAGTGGCGCTATTTAGCCATGTTGTGGAGGGATCCTTTTTCAACATGGCTACTTTTCCAGTTCGGGGAAACCGGATGATCACGTGGCACTTCGGCGTCAAACCATCAGACCCTATACCACTGATATGTACACGGTTTGCTACCTCAGCTCGGCTGGCCCCGCAAAGTTTCGCTGGTACTCCGTCAGCCACACTGTGTCGTCGCGGGGCTGCATGTTGAACATTGCCTTCAGTTTCTGCTCCCTCAGGTTGTGCTGTCTGTCCCTCTCTGTCTGCCGCTGTATGTCTAACTCTCTGCGTCGCATGGCTCGCAGGGCTGATGGGTAAATCTGTAGAGGCTAGGTCAGGGTGTATGGGGGAAATTTTTAAAGGGCCCATGTAATATAATTTTTTTAATGCAATCCTTGACGATGCACCTTTTGTGTCCAATAAGCGTTATTTTCAAATCTACCTTTTAGTTTTGCCAACTTTACGGGTATTTTGGTGCCTTTTTGGTTTTATGCTAATGCAATTTCCATATTCATGAGCAAGAGTGTGATGTCATTTTAGGTAGAAATCTCCACTGGATATTTTGTTGTCCTAAATTTTCTATTTGTTGGTGATTCCTTGTTGTTTCAGTACAGGACAGTAAGCCAATGAGCAAAGTTTTCTGACAAATGTTTTCAATGAGCAATTTTTTTCGGGTTAACAATTTGAATAGTAAAGCCCTAAGCTAAAGAGTGTCTTCCTATGGGCAAGTTCGCGCAAGTGTTGTTGACCATTGGTTAACCATAGTTCAACTAAAGTTAGCCTGAACACTGTCTAGTCGACGGTGGTTGACTACACTAGTCGACTATTCGGAACCAACCTACTGGGGCGGGTTGCATCGCTGGTAACCAATAGTACTTTTGCACTTCTACCTTGAAATAAACCATGCCATTGGCCCCCTATTTGTTTTAAAAACCTCATAAATATTTAGCATTGTGGAGTGCCATGGCCTCGTGGTATGGAGCATTGAATTTGTGGTCCACGGGTAATTCTGCAGGTTGTGGGTTCGAGTCCAGCCTGGGGTCATGGTGCGTGTGCCCTTGAGCAAGGCACTTTGTAACTAATTGCTTCTCCCCACCCAGGAGTAAATGGGTATCTGTGAGGGCAGAGATGGTTATTGTGGTTGATTTTAGCTGCTTTTTATGCACCAAAATATTAAAATTGCAGCATCGCGCTGTATACTCCCCAGGAAGCTGAGATTGTCTTTGGAATGTTTCATTGGCCCAATGAGCAGGGAAATAATGATGTAGCGCTGTTAAGCACAAATATTGGTGGATAAAAAAAACAATACTCACATCAGCAGAGGCCCTGATGTTATGCGTCTTCTTGGACCCAGTGGTTAGTTCTTGGTCTGCCCAGCCATAGGCCACCATGGGTGGTTGTTCCTGTACCTCTTGCTTTGCATCCACCCTCTCTGCTGGTGCCGTGCTGGGCCTTGCCCGTCGCCTGTCTCTAGATGGCTGCCTACCGGAAGCCTTGTGTTTCTTAGTAGGTCGAGAATCTGTGGAATGTAAAAAGCATTGCCAGCACTTTCAAGAAGATACGGATTTCAAGAAGGATTCAAGAAGGATTTTGGTGCTGAGTGAAATATTTTGCAAATGTAAAATACTGCCATCATTTGGTATGAATTCAAGGTCCAACAGTCAGCAATAAAGCTTATTTCAAGAATGAATTTGATATCACTAGGTTATTTCAATAAGAACAATGACTATATTGATATGGGTCTATTGGTTAACAAGATGACAAACGATCAACTTAAGTTATTTCAAGATAAAGTGTTTTTTTTAAAGAAAAATTGATGTTTTTTGGTTGATGAACTATTTAAAAAACTGAATCATCTACATTTAAAAGTACCGGTATTAAACTTCAGAATTTCCAACACTGTTTTGTTACATTTATTAATGTATTTTGCAGACAGGACAATTTAATATCAAACAAAAGTCTGCAAAAAGTGGTAATACAACATGGACATACAACAAAAATGCTACAAAGTTTTCATTGTCATCCATTCGTGAAATCAGTTTTCTACAGAGAATTCAGTTGTACTGAGCTGAGCAAGTCACACAAAGGGAAATAGGCCTACCTTTAGTTTGGCCCATGTGACCTTTGTGCATCTGTTTCTCATCTAGCACTGGAGAAGATGCCAAGTTTTCCCCCGCGACCCACCCAATGGGATCCTTGGACGGACCGCCTCTCATCTTGGACCATTCAGGAGTCTGCACCTCCCGATCTGAGACCTCCACGTGCCTCTCCTTGGCCCTCCGTCCTTGCCTGGCCTGGCTGTTGTTCCTGTTGGGTGCCGTAGCCGGCCTGGGGCTGCCCCTCCTCCCGTTCTCCTCGCTGTTACCATTTTCACTGTCCCAGTCCCAGTCGAAGATCTGGTGGTGATGTTCCAGCCTTCGGCGACTGACGCGGTAGTCCACTTTCTCCTGATAGTGTGGGAAGTGGGCGTCCCATTCCGGATCCCTGTACTGTTTGCGATACTCACTTTTCTTGAAGACCATTGTGGCAAGACAGCTGCAAGTCACTTTAAAATATCCTGAGGAAATATACAGCAGTTCCACGGTTACTCAGATTACATTACAATTTCTGGCACCTTTTACCCGTCATTGACTAGACCCAGTAACTGGGGCACTAGAACTCCTTCTTTTTTCGAATTTTGACTTTGGTCGGTCAAGTCAAAATTCAAAGAAGAAAAAACGACTTTTACTACTAGTGTCCCAGGTTAATACTGGGTCTACTTTTATATCGTCAGACCCTCTAAAGCTATGCAATCCTATTTCTATGCACTCGCCTTTAATTTGCATTTGGCAACACACGCGCGCGCGCATGCAAATTTGCAAAGCAAAGGCTTCATCATGTTTATCTGCACAGATTCGACGATAGCCCCTAAATGTATTTACGTGGCAGCAAGGCTTCTAAATGGATTTCTGATTCTGATCCCAATTTATAAACCTTGCCTTTAAGAACCCCCCCCCCCCCCCCCCCCCCCCCCCCCCCCCCCCCGCCTCAAGTTTTGGGATGTTTGGCCACAACATTTATGTGACATTGGAGTTAGATTATCACTGACTTCGTGCACAATTTTACGAGAATGCATTTCACAATTTTTACAAATGCAACTTTACCATTTGGATTATGAAACGCGATTTCAAGTTCAACTGAAAAAAATACAAATTGCAAAAAGGCCGACTCACTCCGATCAGTTGCTCCACTTGTTTATGTTCAAACCATAGAGCAATTACTTCTAGAGAGGGCGCACTGTAACTTTGCTTTGCACGTCTCAAAACAAAACAAAATCACTGGAGGGCGCTGTGTACTTTGTATGCACTTTCGTGAAGTTTCATCATCACGCTGATGCAGCATGCACGAATGATAAATATTGTCTAAGACGAAGTCTGTTCACAGAGAGAGGTAGGAAACTAGGATTCCTGCAGTTACCGTAATATTGTGAGTGACCAATGCGAATATGACTTTTTAATATAAAATTTAAATTGATTGTTGTGCTTCCAAGTTTATTTAAAAACCTCCCCATGTATTTTCTTGCATGTCTTGTGAAGTTGTGTTGCATTATTAAATGCATGTTTTCTACATTTTTTTGGACTAGGGCTAGGTAGCATCATCAAATTTTCAAAGTTGATTCGATAGGGTAGAATTTACTTTATCTCAAACTTCAAAGAGCTTTCAAAATGCAATTAAACAAGTGGTCTCCTAGCTTCATAGGGCAAGAAGTTCTGAAATTATTGAAATTTTTACGCAGCTGTACGGAGGCGCGGATGTAGAGTGAAGTGGCCCTGCATTCTATAGTTGTACCGATTATTTGTACAAACGTATGGGAAATTTACACACAAATAACGGCATTGCTGCTTTGGGGAATCCACAACTTTTTTTCTCCAATGTGATTTTATAACAAACCAACTTTCTAAGGTCAACTACACCCTGCAATTCTCTTTTATTGATGTTTGGAGCTCGGCGAAATGTTAGGAAAATAAATTGAATAACTGAAAGTCTGTCTCTTTGTATCATTGATCTAGAGAGGTAAATGGCAGAGCCTAACGCTGTGTCACAGCTTGCCGATATGGAGCTGAACGATGGGACAGGAGACCAGTTGAGCAAGGATACCAGCGTTGCTGATGATGACCGGGTGGATCCGTGGACCGTAGTGGCATCGTCAGAGAAAGGCATCGATTACGACAAGCTCATCAGTACGTAAACACTCTTCATGGTATTTTGTGTTGGGAGAAATACAATTTTCACATTGGGTTTGCCCTTCACAAGATGTAATTTTAAAAGCTGTGTTTTCATAGGGCTGTCCCTAGTCCGAAAATTTGGGACTCTCAATACTGTGTATGAGAGTCCCAAAACTTAAGGTATTAAAAACATGCAAAACAAGAAAATAGACTGGCACCTAAAACAACCAGTCCATCAACCGTTCAGTACTGCATCAATCGACCATGCCAAAAGAATTTAAGAAACATGTGGCATGAAGCGGGAACTAGTCTCAATTTACTACACATTTCTCCATAGTAAAGCCACCAGACTATTGACACTGAATGAAGAGGTCAGTCTTTCCAAATAGTTGGACCATGGTGGGACATGTACCAGTCTAGTCTTTAGCCCCATTTTGGAATCTTGACTTCCCACTCGTGTGCAAAATATTGAAGAAAAGTCTCCTTTAAAAATTGAATTGAGTCTGCAAACTTGGTTGTTGAAATACTGAGGACATTTTCTTTGCCCCAGTGGAATATTTGGAGAAATTTGCTGGCTAAACTGTGAGTAAAGCGGGCCTGATTTAGTTTTGCAGGTTTAAGAGCACTCCAGAGCCCTGTCTGGGCTGTCCCTTGCAAGCTCTGTGGTACAGTGGTTTGACGTTATTTGGGATTCGCCACAAAGTTTGAACTAAAAATGAAAAACTGACAAGAAATGGTTTTTTTTGCCCATTACAGAAAGGTTTGGAAGCTCCAAGATTGACCAAGCATTGCTGGATAGATTTGAGAAGGTCACAGGTCACAAGCCTCACCACCTGATGAAACGAGGCGTGTTCTTCTCTCAGAGGTACGAAATCAATCAATCAATTTGGCGATGGAGTAAAAATGTGCAGCTACGCAGTCACAAATTTAAAAAAAGACATTGACAAACTAGGGAACCGGCAACATAGGGCTGGATAGCACAGTTGGTAGCGCACCGAAATGGTGTTCCGGAGGTTGAAGGTTCAAACCCTTTTCCAGTCATTCTTTGTTCAATTTTATTATTAAATCTTAAGAAGTAGATTCGTAGACAGAGTAAACTTTGGAATGCTGTAGTCTGATTTCAGCTGTGTTGAGATGTAAGTTGAAAGCCAATCTAAAGTAGTCCACAAATCTACATTAGTAGGATTTTCGTATGACCTCAAAATAGGACCGTTTCTTCAAGTACGTTTAGTGCTTTGTTTGTTTTGAGTATTGTGTAATTGCATTGTAGTGTCTTAGTATTTGTTAAATGGTTTAAGAAATAGGCCTTATTCAAATGTTGGCCCTCAGATTTCATTTTGAGAACTTTGGGCTTCTGAACATTGACAGATATTTGTTTGAGGAAGGGCGTCCTGTAAAACGTGAAATCATGAAATTAAGTGGTCATCTTTTTTTCTCCCATAAAAAAAAACAATTAAACTGACGTGGTGCTGCAGTGGTAGTTTGTACAAAATAGTGGTGGGAGAAATCGGAGATTTCGAAATCCGGTTATCCTATTTTTTTTTTTTGTCAAACCGAATAACGGTTGTCCGATTTCGCCAGAAGTTCCCATCCAGCTCACAGTCATGCCAACAAAAAGTGAGGAGTGAGGTGTCCCATGCAATGCCCTCCCAATGATTGGGGATAGTTTGCAGTGATTTATTGACCATTTGGCCTTTCCAAAAACACTCCAGAGCTGTAATGTTGACAAAATGGGTAGGAACTCTCTGATTAGTTGAAAGGACAGGCGATTCATATACCAAGAAGACCGCTAGCAAGTGAATGCAGTTCCTCTCAGAGACCAAGAAGCAAATTGGGGGATGCTGCAGTTGTTTCTTTAGCCTGTGTCACACACAAAAATTAAATGTTTTTAAGGTTAGTTTCGAATATTTGGTTTCCGAAATCGAAACCGAATAGTGAAAATCAAACTGATTTTTAAAAAATCCAGATTTAAATCCGACCACTAGTACAAACCACCCATTCACATGCATACATTGTTTTGTAGTGGAGAATTAATCAGCAATTTTTGAGATGGCAGAAGTCATTACGGCAATTTGTTCTGTCACTGTACTCTTGTTTTCTATTCATTGCTGCAACCAGGGAAGTACACAGGATACTAGACCGGTATGAAGCCAAGAAGCCGTTCTTTCTCTACACGGGCCGTGGGCCATCCAGTGGCTCCATGCACGTGGGACATCTCATACCATTTGTCTTCACAAAGTAAGCCATTCACTTAAGAAAGAAAGTTGAAAGTTAAGCAAGTTGAACCACTTTTTTTTCTCCATTTCAATGTTTTCTACTGAAAAGGCAAGCCATGTTACTGTCTTTTGCATCCACAATGAAAGACAAATTAGGTTCCGTACTTCGACAAAACTATATGTCTCTTAGTCACTTCTTTTTCAAAATATTGAGTGTCTCTTTCAATTTTTTCGGTCAGATCTTTGAAGTTGCGTTCCTTGTGCTATTTTCGAGTTTCAACCAGAAAAAAAGGATTCCTTTTCCAAATTTTGGCAGATTCAGCATACTTTCTAGTAAAAGTGCTCAAGGGGTTAGGGTTAAAGAGACTCCATGATCCTGTCTCTTCATTTATAGTTAAAGTTGTGGTGTCGGTATAACTCAAAAGCTGCCTACTCAAATTCCAGGTTTCTGTTTCAAATCTGTTATAAGACAGGCCTTTCCCCCTTTTTCTCTTTCTGTCTATCAAGATGGTTGCAGGAGGTATTTGACGTACCCCTCGTCATCCAGCTGACAGATGATGAGAAGTTTCTGTGGAAGGACCTGAAGGCGGAGGAGGCTTTGAGGCTAGCCAAGGAGAACGCTAAAGAAATCATCTCACTAGGGTTTGACTCGGAGAAGACCTTCATATTCTCCAATATGGAATACATAGGGTAGGTATGGTAGTAACATTGAGCTCAATTAACTTTCCGTGAATACTTACTTTTACATATATATATGTATTTTCCTTGAAAAATATTTGAAGTCTTCTTAGGTTTTGCGTGTGTATTACGTGGGGCAGTGTGTGACTAAAGAACGGCTCGGCTGTAGCTCGAAAAATGTAGTTGAGAAACTACACAAGTTTTTATAACTGTGCAACTTTTTTCAAAGGGATGTATCACATTTTGAAAAATAACTCTTCATATATTGTTAGTGTTGAGGTCAGTTCATACTTCAGTTGAAAGCAAGTGCATTGCGTACTTGACGTCAGAAATCAGTTGCTGTAAAATGTGCCAGAGTTGAAATGTGTTCAACGTTTATTTGTGAAACCATTTTGGAGTCAACTTATCTTCAGAATTGTCAGCTGCTGTTGAGAATCAATTTGCAAGAAAATATAATTGGTTACTGTGGAGATATCAATTCATCAAGAAAAAAAAGTGGAGTCATTATTTTGAGTTTGGAATCACTTCTATTCAATTTTGTCACAGCTTGTGTTTATCTATAACAATCAAAGTCCACAGTATGGGCACCGTGTGCGCCCATGGATGTGACACACCGCGTGCGCATACTGGTGTGTAAAAGCACAAAGTACGCACAAATAATTTTATACTGAATGTTCACAAAGCCATTGCTTCTTCGCGTGAGTTAGGCGTCGTCAGCAATGCATTTGAATGTCTCTCCCAGTGGTCTCCCCCAACTCTCCCTTTCTTACCGTTGAGGGGGTACTTGTGCACGGAGCCCATACCTTGCCATCTGGTTGAATAGTCAGCTCATGTTATTGTTCTTGCAGTTCATCCCCACCTTTCTACATGAACATGCTCAAGATACAGAAGTGCATTACATTCAACCAAGTCAAAGGCATATTTGGTTTCACAGATAGCGATTGTATCGGTAAGTACAATATCGGTGTAATTGCAAAATTTTGAAAAAAAACCCAAATGATTTACATGATTATTCTTATTTCACTTGGATTGTATGGTCCTTCATCCTTTTTGTTCATAAAATATAGTTTGAGTCACATGGCAGTGTGACAACGCCTCTTTGATGTATTTAAATTGTTTTGCCTTAAAGGGAAAATACAACATTTGCAAACATCAAAAAACAAAATGATCAAATTATCATGAAATACCTTACTGAATTGTTAGGGACTGACAGTCTAAAGCATCCTTTAAAATCGTGGCTCCTGGTGGGCTGACATTTTCAAGAAAAACTGTAATTTTTCCAACGCTGGTTGGCCGACCAGCGTTAAAGAAAACTGGCTTTTTTCAAAAACTGTTCTTAACTTTTCATATTTAGTTATTCTGACTTTTCTTTGCCATTGATCACACACCTGTGAAGGGGTACAAGCCTGCTAGACTGATTCTCTGACCTTACAATTCCCCAAAGTGTATCAATTGCTTCGTTTCATCTTAAGTTGGGTCAGGGAACCAGACTACAAGAGCATGATTGGGTTTCTTGGTTTTTCCAGCATCTACAAGCCCAAAACATGAAACAAGTCAGTTTAACAATATTTTATATAACATACTAATCCTCCAAATCCATTTATTTCTGAAAACTGCAGCAAAAGCAAATGTTGTACATTCCCTTTAACCTCAGTCCTCCAAAATCCTCAAAAAAACATCTGGTTGATTCAGGAGGATTGAGGAGGTCTGCCTCCATGTAAAAAATGGATACAGCCTCAATCCTCCAAAATCATCCGTTCTTGAAATTTGTTCAATGAAGGGGTGACCACTGCCTCAATCCTTCAAAGTCTTCCAACTCACTTTAAACATGTTGTAGCAGTAAAAGCTGAGCAATGCATTGGCCCTAGGCTATTTTGATATTTTTTTCCCATCTTTTTCTATCTCATGACAGGTAAAATCAGTTTCCCAGCCATCCAGGCCGCGCCGTCCTTCTGTAATTCCTTCCCCCAAATCTTCGGCAACAAGAAAGACATCCCTTGCCTCATACCCTGTGCAATTGATCAAGTAAGTCACTCCATATATAGAATGACCTCTCAAAATGGGGATCAGGGTATTTGACATCAGACCTTTAAATTGAAAAAAAAAAAAAAAATTACTAGGCTTTGTGAAGAATATTTTTGTTCAAAATCCAAATGTATGCGGGATTATTTGGACTGGTCAAATGCGAAGACTGCACCACATCAACTTGTGTAATTCCAGGCCTGCTACGTTCATTTATGGCAAATCAAGAGTGTTCAAGTTCATAACTTTTACATATTAACCCTTTACTTTTGGATTACCTTTATTTTGATACACCCTGAGTGTAGGATTTATATCCAGAATGATTCCATGAAGACAATGGGGTGAATGATCCTCTGCCGTGTTTTTTTTTCCAGGATCCTTATTTCCGGATGACCCGGGACGTGGCACCCCGTCTCGGCTACCCAAAGCCTGCACTAATCCACTCAACGTTCTTCCCAGCGTTACAAGGGGCTCAGACTAAGATGAGCGCCAGTGATCCCAACACCTCCATATACCTGACAGACACACCCAAGCAAATTAAGAACAAGGTAAAGGTTGATTGAATGGAGCAAAAATGACTAGTAGGCTTATTCCACGAAAAATCACCGAGATTTTGTTCAATTATTGACTGAAATTTAAAAAAATGAGGGGCTATGTTTTTCAAGAGGCCATATCTCAGAAGCGACTTGGAATTGGAACGTATGTTTGTTGTATTTTCATAAGATGCATATATTTTTTTTTAAATTAAAGTTTCATCCACATCAGTGGAGTGCTGTGGCCTCGTGGTTCAGGACACTGATTCATGGTCTGCGGGTAAAGCTGCAGGTTGTGGGTTCGAGTCCTGGCGGGGTCATGGTGCGTGTGCCCTTGAGCAAGGCACTTTGTCACTAATTGCTTCTCTCCACCCAGGAGTAAATGGGTACCTATGAGGGCAGTGATGGTTATTGTGATTGAATTAGCTTCCTTGCGCCTAACAGGCTGCATCGAGCTGTATACTCCCCAGGGAGCTGAGGTGGTATTTGCAATGTTTAATTGGCCCAATGATTAGGGGTAATAATAATGTAAAGCGCTTTGATCTTTGTTAAAAGCGCTATATAAGAAGCTGTTATTATTATTGTTATTATCAGAATTGGTCACTTGACAACTTTCATGAAATTTAGGTGATTCTTCGTCATTAGGAAATTGTTCATGAATTCGTTATATTTTTGCAAGCTGTTTGCCTCACCTGCAACAGGTAAACAAGTATGCCTTCTCAGGGGGCGGAGCTTCAGTAGAAGAGCATCGCGAGAAGGGAGGCAACTGTGACGTTGACATTTCCTATCAGTATCTGACATTCCTCATGGAAGATGACGAACGTCTAGAACAGATCAGACAGGTATGTACGCCAACCTCCAAACAGGGTGTATGAAAAGGATATCTCCAAAACTCATGGGTGAATTTGTAAAAGTTATGAACATGAACACAGTTAGTGTTTCTCATTTACAAAGGCAGATTTAGAGAAGCAGGGGGTGGTTGGAATCGCTAATTACCCTCTCCTGTCTGAACAATGGTTTTCGTTTTATACATATTTGATGTGATCAAGCTAAATGAGTCATTTGTCGGGAACTTTCATTTGGAGAATCAGGCCAAAATAGGGCCACTTCATCACATCACTTCATCACATCTCTTGGTGTTCCGACTTCCATAATTTTTCACAGCAGTAATGCTGAGATTGTACTCTTTTCAGATGTGTAAAAAAAAATGACTAGGGTCGACAAACGACTCATTTAGCTTGATCGCATCACATATTTCTGGGGAAAAAAACTCCTTTTCTTTCATAAAATAACATCATGATGGGATGTGACAGCTCAGACTTAGACCAGATTATCTGCAGGTGTACCTAGGTTTGAGGGACTCAGAATTTCTTGAAGTCAATTCCAATTCTGCCAGGAATCACAATTCCATACAGAAGTGACTCAAAATTTACCCTGAATAAACAAACACAAAACACCTCCATCAGATTGAATGACTATTGCACAGTCATAACCCCTTGCTCTACCTGATCCTCCAATTCACTTCAGTATTTGAAATACTGACCTCCAATATCTG
The DNA here is from genome assembly GCF_015706575.1 of Patiria miniata. Taxonomy (NCBI): domain Eukaryota; kingdom Metazoa; phylum Echinodermata; class Asteroidea; order Valvatida; family Asterinidae; genus Patiria; species Patiria miniata. The sequence goes on from NW_024037049.1 coordinate 4,807,029, forward strand.
CCATTGTACTATGGAGTGAACCACAGTACACTGCAAGAACTGCCAAAAGCTCTTTTCACACTAGACAAATCTCGGGGTTGACGTAGGGTTGACTTGACGCAGGGTAGAAAACATGCATCGTTTCACACTTGAAGAATTTCAACCCTGCGTCAACCCTAAGTCAACCCCGAGATTGGTTTTGCCCCGGGTTGAACTCAACTCTGCTCTAGACCAGGGTTGATATTTTTAACCCGGGTTGAAAATCTTGCCAGGGTTCAAAACAGTAGTAACTGAGCATGATAAGCTTGATTTACATGAAACAAGTGTGCAACGATGCGGGGTTGAACGCGGGGTTGAAAAATCAAAAACTCAACGCGGGGCGGCACTGGGTTCACCCAGGGTTGAGTTCAACCCGGGTTGAGAGGCTCTAGTGTGAATAGGCCTCTAGACCCTACGTTGCTCTCGGGCCCTCAACTACCCACAAACCCTCTGCCGATTATCTCATGGATTTTTATTTTTCTCCCAGTCTCACCCCAGCATTATATCCCGGATAAATGGTTGAAATGTTTATCCGCAAAGGCCCATAAAAAAAATGCACATCTAAACGTGATTATTTTCCTCTTTTTTTCATCAAGGATTACACCAGTGGCAAGCTACTAACGGGCGAACTGAAGAAGGAATTGATCGTTATACTGCAGAAACTCATAGGTGATATTCAGGAAAATAGGAAAAAAGTCACCGATGATGTAGTCAAGGACTTCATGCGAGTACGGAAACTCAAATACAACTATTAATGTAGGATTGTTTGAAAAAACAATGACTTGTTATAAATTAAAACAAAATTATTCTGCTGTAAAACAGTGCTTGGAGTGGTTTGGCATCAGTCATACGCAATGTCCAATTTTTAAAACCATTTTGTTGCTTTTTTTTCACACACTCTTTTTTGTTTTTTTGTTTGGGTAAAGTGGTGTTGTAATTGTTTCTTGTCATTATCTCTAAAAACTAGCTTTTTGCAAGTGTTTTGGTAATGGCAATATCTGTCCAATCTGTTCCCCTGTAGGTATGGGCTTACCTGTTGGAGAACAGAGGTCTTATTGAAGTAAAGTGTCTTGCCAAAGAACATAATGATTTGCTCATTGTCTGAAGACTTGCTGATAAAATGCATGAGTACAGTATTACTATGCAAAATACTAGGTCATAGTGCAGTGATGTGGGGGGGGGGGGGAGGGGGTGTGCATGGTTAACAGGTTTAATCGAAATTGGGCCGTTCTGTTCCGTGTATTGTAAACAATTTCTAGTCGAAATAAGCTCGCTGGAAAAAAACATGTTTACAACCTAAATGTTTTTGTCTTTCTTATAAAATAAGTAAACTCTCATTGCAAGGACAGTCATTATGTTGTGACATGCTTCGCCATAAGATCTCGTCCTGATATGATGCAGCACTCCGTATACAAATTATGAATGACCATTTATCATAACGAGGACATGCAGAGCACACTAAAAATAAGATTACAATTAATCCAAGTGGGATTTTGGCACTTAAATTTGCCGAAGTGATAACTGGGAAAAATACAATGATTCCATTTGAATGTTTTTGCAAAAACAGTGGAGAATTAGATTTGCATAATTTTTAGCTACTTAAATCTTTGAAAGCTTCAATTACTATATATTTTTTCTGGTACTTTTTATCATGGAAAATTGTTGTGAGCAGTTAATTTCTTGTGTTACGAAAGGGTCCATATTCAGCTATCTCATACTTACATAATGTTTTGTAACATTGTAAAGAAAACATATTAAAGTAAAAGAGTGGATGAGGAAAATGAACAAATAGATTGAGACCAGGCCAAGGCATTTATTGAGCATAGAAAGCTGTCTCCTAACTTTGGATTTAATTGTCATCTTTTTTTCTTCTCCATCTTATTTTAAAAAGAACTTAAAAATATACTATATATTGTTCAAATTTTGTGGCATATCTCCATGTGAAAATGACTTGTGAATAAAAAAATTCAAATATTAACCATGAAGTTTGAGTTGGTTTCGTTTCTACACATGCTTGCTTCCCAGTTCTTTGACATATTTGTTTAATGTCTTGCCTACAGGCAGCATGTTTGCTGATGCTTGAGAAATTTAAATTAAAGTTACTCTCCTCTTCAACTTAGAATTTTTTTTCAAGAAAAATAGAAGTTTAAGATAAAAATCTAGGCCTAAGGTTTGTTTTGCAGCTGAAACTCGAAAGGATTCAGGATTTTCAAAGGAGGCGGGGGTGGGGAGGGGGTAGAGTCCAACCCAGGGGTGGTTCAGGCGTTAAAGACAAAAGGCAATATATCAAGCAATAGTGAGTGATGACGCTATAAAGGAACTCAAGGAAAGTTTTGATTTTTCTGCCATGGTGCAAAATCTATTAAACACTTGTCAGGGGGTACTGGGGGGGGGGTAGCTTTAGCCACCCCAACCAACCCCTTGGATCTGCCCTTCTGAATTATCTCTTGCAAGATCTCATTCTTTGTTGCAAATTGGAACTTTTCCTCGCAGAAATATTAAATTTTTCGTAATTTTTTCAGGGTAAGTGTCACCGTAACTTTTACATGGTTTGTGTCAATCATGAACTCTTGGTTCTCGCCGCGTCAAAAAACCCTCAAAATGCCGCGCCAAGTGAGCTCCACAAAATATAAATACCGCCCCCTTTTGACAACAGTAAAACCTCGGTCTCACTGGTTCCGTTTTGTGCATGTAATGTGCACCGAAAGTACGGATTACCAGCAGTTTCCAATATGGCGCAAACCAGCAGTACAGTTTCAGACATGGGTTCCATGGGCGACACGAGTGCTGTCGAGACGAAGGATGTTATTGTTAACGAGAAAACGCCCCTTCCGGGAATCAGTGAAAAAGACAAGTTGAGAGCGGAAGAACTGAAGAACAAGGCGAACGAATTTTTCAAAGGTATACAGGCGTTGAAGTGGTGACAGGTTATCATGGTTATGGGACTGGGAGATTGAAATGGTCCAACACGACGATGAACACAAACGCCGGTTCTGCATTATATATTAGCCTAGTCCGAGTAACTTGGACCTAACTTATCGCCTTTTTTAACATTTGGACATGGTCTGGTGATAGTAAGGTCCAAGCTAATACCGAGACCTAGACAACACAGTCACTGACAGTCCCCAAAACCAACATTTTCCAACGAAAAACATCAGATTTCACCTTCAAAACGGCCTCCAAATTACTAGATATGTCACCTGAGGTACAAGTAGACATAGATGATTAAGATGGTTGTAGGATGGAACGCCGTATTATCGCGGTTCTTATCACGTTTCTCGTTCGGAATAGAGATTGCCCACTAACCTTCCAGAATTGTCCTGTCTTATGTGTAGTATAACTCTTCCTTTTTAAATTAATATAAACAAATCTGACGGGTGGTGTGGTTTATTCCGTGTACGATGCCTGTGAAAATAGACATGCGCGGCGTGTGCGAACGGAGGTGGACTCCCTATTATCGCGGTATGCGGGAAGTGGTTTTTATAATGATCCCAACTTTTTTGTTCATAGTTTATCTTTGACCAAAACACCCCCTGAATAAAGTCTGATATTTTCCCTGTAACGTTCAAGTTGATTAAAGACAAATTTTCTGCAGGATGATTTCTTAAGACCCTGCCCTTCCCCCGAAAGGAAAACACAAATCCCTGAGGAAAGTCTACTGATCGGCGATTGAGGGCGCCATTCACTTTACACGGTGTGCCGTTTTATTTTCGCTAACGCGCGGTGCTTATTTTGATCCCGTAAAAGTTGTTACGATTTCGCGCTGCAAATATCGTCGTTCGACTTCATTTTACATTTGCAGCTGAAGAATGGGAACCAGACAATGGAACTTTCATGGACAGAGCGCAATTAAAGATTTATGTTAAAATATAAACTGTAACTTTTAGCAGACACGGTGAGGGAAAATTTTGCAAGTTTTGGAAAACGTTAATATTTATTAAAATTGTTAAAAGTCCCGAAAGACACAACATTTTTTAATCGTCCTTTTTACAACTCGGTAGAAAATCCTTGATGACTGGTGAACTGGATAAAAATCGCCACTTGAAGGAGTTTTGACACTGTAAAAAGAGAAATTTCCCATGCCGCGATAATAGGGATGCCGCGATAATAGGGAGTCCGACTATACTTAAGTTTACTTACGATCCGGAAAAAAGTGAAATTTTCCGTTCAATTCTGAAGACCCCCTCTGCCTAGGTTGTCGTTGTTGTGCTCACGTTCAAAACTGCATGATAATGGCGTCTGACCTCGACCTCATGCAAATGTCGTGACGGCGCGCTTGCGCACAATGCACTGCATGCATGCACGGCAGATTCCCCTGCGCCGCGCCGACGACTGTTTCCTGATGTAGAGTGCTGTGTAAGTTCGCAGTACGCCTAGGAGTCGCGCTGGCTAGCCAGGCGCATGGCTGGCTAGCACTCTTCAACAGGAAACAGTCAAGGAATCTGCCGTGCATGCAGTGCATTGTGCGCAAGCGCACCGTCACGACCTTTGCATGAGGTCGAGGTCAGACGCCATTATCATGCAGTTTTGAACGTGAGCACAACAACGACAACCTAGGCAGAGGGGGTCTTCAGAATTGAACGGAAAATTTCACTTTTTTCCGGATCGTAAGTAAACTTAAGTACAACCATCTTAATCATCTATGTCTACTTGTACCTCAGGTGACATATCTAGTAATTTGGAGGCCGTTTTGAAGGTGAAATCTGATGTTTTTTGTTGGAAAATGTTGGTTTTTGGGACTGTCAGTGACTGTGTTGTCTAGGTCTCGGTATTAGCTTGGACCTTACTATCGCCAGACCATGTCCAAATGTTAAAAAAGGCGATAAGTTAGGTCCAAGTTACTCGGACTAATATTAGCCCAGGTCATGCAGGTTGGACTCCGTTACACACAACGGAGTCCAGGGTATGAATGTCTCCTGCCATAGCGAAAAAAAATTATAACACATTTTTTTTTCATATTTTTACCCGACGGAGGAAGCTGAAACTTCGCTTACAAGTTACATGTTCCTTGTGTCCAGAATTGTACCTACGCTGGGTTTTGGAACGGCAAATATGTCCGCGGGCGGCGTGTTTACCGAAAATAAACCACAATCCCACGCTTTCGATGAAAACATTTTCAGTACGACTACGAGTACGAACTCCCCGTGTGAAGATTACTCACGCGCCTGCATGCAAACCTAGCATGCTGCAGTAGCGGCAGCAAATGGCACGCGTGTGTACGTCTTCACACGGGGAGTTCGTACTGAAAATGTTTTCAATGGAAGCGTGGGATTGCAGTTTATTTTCGGTAAACACGCCGCCCCTGGACATATTTGCCGTTCCTAAACCCAGCGCAGGTACAATTCTGGACACAAGGAGCATGTAAGCGAAATTTCAGCTTCCTCCGTCATGTAAAAATATGAAAAAAATGTGTTATAATTAGTGTAGTTTATACCCTGGACGTCAGTCGTAATGCGATAAAAACGTCGTCCAACCTGGGCTAGTTCTGCATAGGCTAGCCCAGTTGTGCCTATCAAAAATAAAGACTAGACTGGTAAATGTGAATGTCGGACACTTCGCCCCATTTCCACGTCGCCCCATGTCACTTCGCCCCTAACCACTTCGCCCCATCCCCACTTCGCCCCATCCCCACATCGCCCCATTCCCACTTCGCCCCATTCCCACTTCGCCCCATTCCCACTTCGCCCCATCCCCAATTCGCCCCATCCCCACTTCGCCCCAGCCGTTACATGTAAAAAGTAACAAAACATCTCATCTATTTTATTGGCTTAAAAACAATTCCAACAGATACACTAATTGCTAACCAACGGAAAGAATTAGCCCACCAAATGAACAAGGCAAATTATGGAGGACACCAATGTACATGAGGACACCAAAAAAGCAAAATAGTAACCCACCTTGTCTGTGCTACAATCCAAGCTTGAAGAAGAAAAAAAAAGCCCCCCCCCCCAAAAAAGCCGCGTGGCCGCGTCAATTCCGGAACTTTGGTCTGACCAGAGACCGAATATTTATTTTTTTTTGGCCTAAAAAGACCCGACTATACCATGGAGGAATAATCCTCCATGGCTATACCAACCCGTCTCCCACTTATCTGAGAATGACAATACCTTTGACATCCTAATTTCACTCTTGGAGGAACCAATCTACATGGGGCGAAGTGGGGATGGGGCGAAGCGGGGATGGGGCGAAGCGGGGATGGGGCGATGTGGGGATGGGGCGAAATGGGGATGGGGCGATGTGGGGATGGGGCGAAGTGGGGATGGGGCGAAGTGGTTAGGGGCGAAGTGACATGGGGCGACGTGGAAATGGGGCGAAGCGTCCGACATGGTCCAACTATTTGAAAAGACTGACCTCTCCATGCAGTGTCATTAGTCTGGTGGCTGACTATGGAGAATTGTGTAGTAAAAAGAGACTAGTTCCCAGTTCATGCCACTTGTTTCTTTTGGCACAGACTGAGTTGATTGATGCAGTAGGCCTACTGAAGCGGTGTTGGACTGGTTGTTTCAGGTGCCAGTCTATTTATTTGCTTGTACATTGTATTTCATGTTAGGATAAAATTAGAATAACCAAAATTATGAAATCTCTGGTTTCTCTTACCACTATAAAAAAAACCTGACTTTGTTTTGAATTACAGCACAAGATTTCCAGAATGCTATCATCTACTACTCACAAGCAATAGAAGCCAACCCACTGGTAGCAGCATACTACGGTAACCGCAGCTTTGCTTATCTCAAGACAGAATGCTTCGGTCTTGCATTAGAAGATGCCAGCGAGGCATTAGCCATCGACAGATCATACATCAAGGTCAGTCTCTGTCAATTCAAAGGCAAATGGAAACCAGACTGGTTTATTTCATCAATTTAACAGAGGACTTTTGAGAGAATGCACGCTTTTGGGCAAGAAAATGATTTTACCACAAAATTATAATAGTTGGGAAGAATGTTCAAGTTAATGTACAACATTTGCAAACATTAAAAAACAACCCATCAAATTATTATGAGTTCCTCACTGTATACCTCACATACCTTGCCGTATGCTATAATTTGCAAGAAAAGTGGAATTCTTGTATTAATTTCCAATAATTGTTGGCCAACCATTGTTGGAAAAAAACTGAGTTTTTCAAATACTGCCCCAAATTCACCAAATTCAGTTAGTCCACATTTTGTTTGATTCAGTTACACATCCATGAAGGAGTGCAAACCGGCTAGTCTGGTTCCCTGACCTGACTTCCCCGACGTCTATAAATTGTTCCATTTCGTCTGAAGTAGGTCAGGGACTACAAGAACAGCATTTTTTGCTTGGTTTTTCCAGCATCTATGAACACACAACCTTAAACAGGTCAGTGTAACGATATTTGACCTCCGGAACACTGGACCAGTGTTCTACCAACTGAAGCCATATTTTGGGGTCTCCGTATTAAACCCATAATTCAATGCCTTTGTTTATTGGGCACTTCAAATTTTCCTGAATTTTGCAGGATCTTGTGGTGAGGGTTAAAGCAGTCAAGGTGCTAGAACAGACCAAACATAATTTGCTTTCGATCTTGTTGTATTTATAGTAAAAACAAGATATAAAAGAGACCCTTAGGTTGTTCTGAAAAGATTGTACTCTCACTTTTTGTGTTAGGGGTACTACAGACGGGCTACAGCGAATATGGCTCTTGGGAAATTCAAGAAGGCGGTCAAGGATTATGAAACGGTACTTATTTTTCACCATATTTATCAATTTGGAACATGAAAAAGAATAGTGAGTGTTACCAAGGTTCTTATAACCGTGGTGAGGTTTGTGTATTTGACTTAGAGAAATTAGATAAATGAGGCTCATAGTGCATGGCTACAGCCATAAAACACAAAATGGGCCTGGCTTGTGACGTGAGGTTTCATTATTTTGCCTTACTTTATGGACCTCGTTTTCGCCAACTTTTGTCATTTCAGGTTTTGAGATTCAGAATTGAGGTTTTTATTTTCCTTCATACTTCAGAAATAAACCTGATGTTTGCCAACTTGTGTCATTTGAGTTAATGAAATACAGACACAATGTTTCTCATTCTACCTTCATACCTCGGAAATAAACCAAGTATTTGGCAACTTTTATCATTTCAGACAATGAAAATACAAACTCGAGGTTTTTCATTTTGCCTCAAGATATAAACCTCATTTTGGCCAACTTTTGTCAATTTTGGTAATGAAATACAGTAGTTTCATATATAACTTGCAGTAATTTTTAATCACTCACTTTTTAACTTCAGAGGTGTGCAATGAAAATCATTCTAACTATCGATCATATGCTGTTATAGTTTTACCCATTTAGCTTCATTAGATTGTTTTCCTTTTTACTGCTATTGAGAGTAGTTTGGCGGGTTTTTTTTTTGGGGGGGGGGTGTGTTTTAATGACATTTCGTTGTCTTTGTTTTTCATTTTCATTTTTGTCCATTTTTTTGTGTTCACTGCAAACTATATTTTTGTTAAGGCTTCATGTTACAATTTGTATATAAGATTTTGATGTGTCTTTGTTTTTAATCCAACCACTTATTTTGTTGTTTGGTTGCAAATAAATAAAATTAATAATAATAAAAATAATAATAATAAAAAAAATATACAAAATAGTCACATAAGTTTTTTCATTTTGAGTTTATGCCTCAGAAATACACCTAGTATTGGCCAACTTTTGTCTACTCAGGTTATGAGATAAAGACTTGAGGTTTTTCATTTTGCCTTTATGCCTCAGAAATAAACCTACTATTTGTCAACTTTTGTCATACCAGGTAATGAAATACAGACCGAATGACAAGGATGCCAAGTTGAAGTTCACAGAGTGCAGCAAGATTGTCAAGCGGCAGGCTTTTGAGCGGGCAATCAGATCGGACGACTCCAAGAAGTCGGTAGTGGAAAGCTTGGACATCGAAAACATGGGTAAGAGGTCCGGAGGATATTATTGTCAATTTAGTAGCACCTCTTACTTTGGAGATTTTTGGGAGAACTGTATTCCTGCACAGTGTAATTGAAGTCATCCTCACTTACTGGGATAAGAGAGAGATACAGATGCCTTTACCTGTTTTCTTACTGTTCCCCTGTTTTTTTGCCTATACGGTTCCTGTATGTTAACAGGAACTGATGTTTCTGTTTGGATGTGTTATTCTCTATCATATCTCTTCCCTCCTCCCAAAAAAAGGAAAATTCACAACGTGAATTGAATTAAATTGGAGTGAATACTTTGAACTGAATTCCAACAATTTACATAAAACTGATTAAATCACAAATTTCCTCCTTTTTTTCACCCTCCCAACACCCCCCCCCTTCCCCCTCCCCTCCCCGGCCTTTGATAGATTTACCGTACAATACAATCCACTTTGCATCCAAAAGGATCATCGACTATGCTGCATCCAAAAACTGATCTGTCTTAACCCCAACTCTCTGGGCAATGTTGCATGAAACCCTCCTAAATCCTACACAATGTTCTGTGCTAAAGCCCATTGAAACATTTTTAGTACTTCGCTCCTATGCAAGCATACATTCTGTGTCAAGTTGTCCTTACAGTCAAAATCAATCAAGTGACTGTTTTCAACAGTTAAGATCTCCCAGCCTACATAAAGCAGGATTGACTGGCTGTGACTGTTTAGGTAACTTGATACAGCTATGCTTTGACTGTAGGTGATGATAAGCCAGCTGTGCCTTCCACTTGCCTGCTTTTGTCTGTTGACTGAATTTGACTAGCCACAGTGCTTGCTTGAAATACGATCTGACTGTTGGTGACTAGCCTGTGAAATAGTCATGGCAGGGGAGAGGATTGATTTCTTTTGACTGTCTGTGACTGTTCAGACAGCAGGAGGGTTACTATGAAGGGGCATGGTGGTTAGGGTGTTCATTTATAAATCCTATGAAATCCTACAAAGCCGCTAGGCTGAATTTGAAAGATCTGGGAGGATGAGCGTTAGTCAAGTTATGCCTTGACATAACTTGAAGAATAATTGGAGCATTTTGTAGGGGTCCTTATGTCGTCAGGTGTTTTCTAAGACCACTTCAGGGTTATTCATGATTTTCACCAGTAGACTCGTTTACATCAATTTCATTGAAAAGGGAAGCAGTTTGCAAGCAACCTGCCAAATTATTGATCTGGCTTTCCGAAAAAAACATAATTGTTCAGTGAGACAAGGAGTGAAGTTGTGAACTTCCAGAAATCTACAGTAAGTCTTAATAATGACACATTCCAAAAGTTGTTTTGAAGCCGTTTTGTAGTTTTTGTTTACTTATTTGTGTTACTATTTGCCTTACTATCTGCCTTTAGTACTAGTGTTGGTTCTGATTTGGTAGCTGACATTTTTCTCGCCATTAAAATTTGATTTCAACTTTGATTTCTGATCCCCAGTTTTAGAAGACGACTACGACGGACCCAAGTTTGAGAATACAGTGAGCAAGGAATTCATGGTGGATCTATTAGAACATTTCAGACAACAGAAGAAAGTTCACAGAAGATATGCATACACGGTAGGTCAGCTTAAAAAACGCCGCGTGCATGCAGCGCGCAGAAGGCCAGGTATACGCGCACTGTAAGTTGTCAACAATTACAGTGGCGCACAGCTTCAAAACTGATGAAAACGAAAAAAAGGTGTAATGAAGACAGTGTCTTGAATTGTGCTTCTTGCGGCTCAAGTCAGCCTGATATAAATAATAATTACAATATTGGATGGCTTGTTTTCGGTGGATACAAGAATATATTGCACTCGCTATGACAATATTGCACTCGTCTTCGACTTGTGCAATATTGTCATAGCTCGTGCAATATATTCTTGTGTCCCCCTCAAAGCCATCCAATATTATATAATCATAATAATGAATTAGGATTTATATAGCGCCCTCCATAAAATTGATCATGCTCCTAGGCGTTTTCTATAAAAGTTATTAAAGACAAAGTTGGATTAAAAAACAAAACCAAGCAGAAGGCTTTGTCGACCAAATTCTTTGAACCAGTAGAAATATAAGTCTTTTGAGTACACAGATTAACACCAACATGCAAGAAATATGCATACAAATTTGCATAGAAACATTACTGATTCGTTGTACTTGAATTTTTTAGCAAACGCTTTTAGGCTTTTGTTTGTTTGGTGGCTTGCTTGCTTGTTTCTGTGCATATTTTGTTTGCGGTACTTGCTGCAATATCAGAATCGGACCAGCCAACCGACCCCGGCAAGCTTGGCGATCGAGTGTTAAAACGTCTGCACTAGTAAGCAAGAGGTCGTTGGTTCGAGTCCCACCTGAGTAGTTTGTAAATATTTTCTCACAATCACTCGGGACAACACTGAGTACACAGTGTTTATAAAATATGTCAGTAAAGGGCAAAAACTAAATATTGAATTTACATCATCTCGACGCAAATTCCATCTTATGAATTGCCTTTTTTTTTAATTACTTTTCTTGAGCCACACGTTCTAGTTAGGAAGGCTTGCTTTCAATTATACTACTTTATATTTCAGAATACATGTACTTTTCAGACAAAAAAAAATACTTAGGATCTTTAGTTGGTGGAATGTACCCAGGACATCCAACACATTAACCAGTTTGAGTCAGAGGACGTGATAACACGCACTGCCTGTTTTTATACACAGGCACGGCTGATGGGTTAAGACGTCAAGATTGCCTCGCCTCGCCTCCGGGTGATGTTTGTAGAGGCGAACCGTGTGTTGATCTTGAATTGGCCGTTGTGCATGGCCTATTGTTGTACAATTTATGCTCCAGTGCACCCCGGAGTATTGCAACATATGAGGTTTAGGCAAGAAATATCGCACAAATACTGTTGAAATGACTCTTGCGAATCAGCATTTGTGGTGTTTGGCTGTATATCAGAAGTTGGCTTGAAAATTTGCCTTTTGCGAAAATCAAAATTTTCAGCAGAAATAATCCCGGCGCGAAGTGGTTAAGTGATCTAAGGGGTTATTTAACATATGTAATCTTTCAACCTTTTCTTCCGACAGATATTAGTACAAATCAACAAACTGTTCAGGAAGCTGCCGTCATTATGTGACATTACCATTCCAGAGGGGGGCAAGTTCACAGTATGTGGGGACATCCACGGCCAGTTCTACGATCTCTTAAACATCTTCAAGCTCAACGGTCTCCCATCAGAAGACAATCCTTATGTATCCTTGAATTGTTTTTCACTAAGTTTCCTCTTGTGGCTATGGCCCTTGCACATTGGTTAAACAATTTTAATCAATGTGCAATTATTTATTTTGTATTTTTTTTTTGTAAATTAGGGAGGTGTTAATTACCCCTCAGCTGAGAGGCTCGAGGGGTATTGTCATCGCCTAGGGCGTCCGTCCGTCCGTCCGTATGTCTGTGCGTTCTGACCATACCACCCTTGTGGGGTGATGTTCCTTTCAGGACACATCACCCCACTTTTTTCACAATAGAAAAACATCACCCCAGAAGGGAATCTTTAGAAAAAGGGATAATGGGAATGTTGTGCCCATTCTTGAAAATCACGCATTCTCGAGAATGTGCATGCACATTCTTGAGAATGTGCAACTGGATCCTTGCTCAATCTTGGCAAAAAATAACTCTTCCAGATTGGGCGCACATTCTTGAGAATGCGCGACAAGATAACGGTCTTGTCGATGCCGAGCACCGGCTGCGCTTGGCAAGTCTAGCTGAATCCTCGTTCAAGTTCTCAATAATTATACTGTTGCAACGCAAGGCGCTGAAAAGTAGAGTGGATATGATAAGTAAAGGCGTATTGATATGGGGGGGGGGGGGGAGGGGGACGGGAAAATATAAGAGACATAATAATACTAGTGCAAAGAATTCTGATTTTTGGGATAATAAAAGCGGGGGGGGGGGGGGACGTAAGAATGAAGAATGTGAAGAATGAGAATGAATACTGCGACATCCCATAGTGCTAATGCTATTTCCCATTTAAATTGCCACCAATTTATTGTTCACATCCCACCATAACGTCGCAGAGCTGGATTCTATCTAGTCAAAAGAGCAATTTTGGCAGCTTCTGGACATCGTTTTTTTTTTCGTGGCACGCATATGATACATGCAGGGACTTGTAACTTGTCTAGCCTAAACAAAGCACTTCCCAGACTAGTTCCCAGTCCTCCGTTATTACAAAACTTCCCATAGTGGGCAGAAAAAAGCAATAATAACAGGTTTAATTTGATTCAAATTATCGTAGTTATACGAGTACAGAAGCATAGCACATTTTCTTTCCTCTTTATATGAATTGTTTCCCTTTTAACCGCTATACAATTCATTTAACATAATTATGTCGTGCAATGTTTGTTAAGATTGGGCAAAATTCATAAATTGTGCACGTGATATTCCCACCCAATCTTAAGAATGAGCGCTCATTCTTAAGAACGCGTGCTCGTTCTTAAGAATGGGCGCTCATTCTTAAGAATGCGCGCCCATTCTCGAGAATGTGCATGCCCATTCTCGAGAATGCGTGATTTTCAAGAATGGGCACAACAGCAACACAATGCTATCACCCCACAATTCCGTCTGGCTGGAACGTCCGTCCGTCCGTCCGTCCGGGTAGCTTAGTTTCCGGATGATAACTTGAGTTAGAAATGTTGTTTGGGGTTGTAACTTCGGTAGGGGGTTGCCCTTAGGAGTAGGCAAGTTGGGATTGGTTTTGAGGTCAAAAGGTCAAAGGTCAAGGTCACCGTGGTGAGTTAAAGGTAAATGGTTTCCGGATGATAACTTGAGTTAGAAATGAGATTTTGATGTCTAACTTTGGTAGGGGGTTGCCCTTGGGAGTAGGCAAGTTGGGATTGGTTTTGGGGTCAAAAGGTCAAAGGTCAAGGTCACCGTGGTGAGTTAAAGGTAAATGGTTTCCGGATGATAACTTGAGTTAGAAATGAGATTTTGATGTCTAACTTTGGTAGGGGGTTGCCCTTGGGAGTAGGCAAGTTGGGATTGGTTTTGGGGTCAAAAGGTCAAAGGTCAAGGTCACCCTGGTGAGTTAAATGTAAATGGTTTCCGGATGATAACTTGAGTTAGAAATGAGATTTTGGTGTTTGACTTAGGTAAGGGGTTGCCCTTGGGTACATGCAAGTTGGGATTGGTTTTGGGGTCAAAAGGTCAAAGGTCAAGGTCACCGTGGTGAGTTAAATGTCAATGGTTCCGAAAGATAACTTGAGTTAGACATGAAATTTTGGGGTCTATCTTCAGTAGGGGGTTTCTCATTGGTACAGGCATGTTGGGACTGGTTCTGGGGTCAAAGGCCAAAGGTCAAGGTCACCATGTTGAGTTAATGGTTTCCGGATGATAACTTGACTCCGGCTAAGGGGTTTCAACAGCAACGCTGTTATTTTTTTAATTTTGGATCTGCACTTCACTGATTCCATTTCAAATAACACAACTTTTTGGAAAAATGCTCAGAACCTGTAGACTTAGAGATTCAAATTTTCTGTTTTGTTACAAAAGAAGCATTATTAATTAAAATCTTGATTAATCTGATATTCATAAATACCTAAGACAGTTTAGCTATTCCTATTGGTCGAGAGCCCGTCACGTGGCCGGTCTTAAACGGATGATAAAGACATGGCTAGCTGGTCTTAAACACTTTTCCAGTCTCACATGAAATTTGGACTCCCATGAAATCCGGTGCCTTTTAACGTTTCATTGGTTGAATGTTCATATATTCCTCACGTATGCATGCGCAATGTACTACCAGTGAATCAGTATTTCATGGTCCGAAATTCACACTACACCAGCCCAGCTGCGTTTTGCGCGACATCGCGCAGTACGTGCGACGCGCATGCCAATGGCCTTATAAGGTAACGAGTTGTGGAGGGGCAATCCATATTATAGTCAGAGGGGTGTTTCGTAAATATGAAGTAAAATTGTTGAACAAAATGGTTGGCAACGTCTAGTTTTTGACTTGTTTTGATTTTTGGACCAAAAAGATTTTTTTTTTACCGAAAAGGTACTTATGAATGGGAATAAAGATGTGTTCGGTCGGTATTATACACTCTATTTAAGACCGTTCGGAGTCTGGATGGGTGATAATTACCTGAGGCGAATCCAGACTCCCACTGGTCTTAAACATAGTGTTATAATACCTCCCGAACACACATTTAATCCCTTATTAAATTGTAAGCACTGAATACTTTGGAGTGGCTGGGAGCATTCAAGAAAAATAACAAGCTTGCCCCAGTCGGTTTCACCAAGCCACCTTCTAGATTTTTACTTCCAAGCTCCTTGATTGCATTGAGCGTTCAATGTTTCAAAAATAACTTTGAGGAAGGGCAAAAATTAGTATACATGTATCAAGACTAGCCAATTACAGTAAAGTTGGTCCAGAAGAGTTTGAGCTAAGGGGTCTAGGTAGTCATCTGAGTCTGAGTCAAATTTTTGGGACAAGGTAAGACTTGAGCAAGTCTAATTCACAAGTGACGGTCAGTCAGTTAGTCAGTGAGATTGGTACAAAGTAGGGGTGTGCATCGGACCCGGGTACCCGAGTACCCGACCGACTTTACAAATTACTTAGTAACTTCTCAGACAATGAAAAAGAAATGTTTGAATGCCATTTGTGGGGAATTTTCAAAATGAAAACCCGGCCACGTGTAAAACCAAAACAGATTCCACGTTAATGTGCATTTGAACACGTGGTAGATGACGCTCGAGAAAAGTTGCAGTTTACACCGTTAAAGAGGTTGTGGAATGCTCGAAGACATTTCCGTCATTTCTCGGGTATATGTAGCCTAAGGTGTGATGAAATAAAAACGACTATTGTGTCTGTCATGAAATGAGTACAAAAGGTACTTTTGAGAGCTGTTTTTCAGGTCCTGTTTTGACCCGAACGTGCAATTTGTGTAAAAGTCGTCATTGGGGGCAGCAAACAAAACATAGTAAATTGTGACGTAATAAACAGGACTCCCGATGCAGCGTAGTATAAACGAGTCCTGTTTATTACGTCACAATTTACTATGTTTTGTTTGCTGCCCCCAACGATGACTTTTACACAAATTGCACGTTCGGGTCGAAACAGGACCTGAAAAACAGCTCTCAAAAGTACCTTTTGTACTCATTTCATGACAGACACAATAGTCGTTTTTATTTCATCACACCTTAGGCTACATATACCCGAAAAATGACGGAAATGTCTTCAAGCATTCCACAACCTCTTTAAGCTATAAAGCCCTTCTGGGAATTGAATTTGGGGGTTGGATTTCTTTTACAGGTATCCGGGTACCCATATTTTACTTCAATAGGGTATCCGCATCCCTTATTACCTGTAATTGTACACCACTAGTACAAAGAGGACTGTTAGACTGGCCCTAGAGGATCAGTAAACTTTACATCTTCTTGCTGCAAAAGTCAGTCGTGCACAATACCTGTAATGACATTTTTTAATGAGATATACTAGCCCTTAACCTGATGTATCAGCTATTTAATGGTGACTTTGTAGACAGGGGGTCCTTCTCAGTAGAAGTTATTCTGACATTGTTTGGTTTCAAGCTTCTCTACCCAGATCACTTTCATTTATCAAGAGGTATGTATTCTCCTGTGAAGAGTTACGTCAGCTTAATCCCTAGGACTGCACAGTCTTAATATGGAATTTTGAATTTTTATATGAAATTTGTGATTGTCCATGACCAACAGGCTGTAACATTACACGTCAAATTTGTACTGTCATATGAAAACCTAAAAAAAATAATCAGTCAGTTGGCTGTTTGACTTATTCAGGATGTAACAGTTCATAGTATTCTCCTACTTTTCTTTAAAAAAAAAAGAGGAGTGATTGACAATTCCAAAAAATAGTTTAACTTCAGGAAACCAACTGTAAAACCTGTTAATATAGAAGTGTTAGTAAATAACTTGATTGAAAATAGCATAAATTTGCATGCGAGAGTAGGAATTGAGTTGTGAATTGTTTTAAAGCTGATGATTTATTCTCCTAATATGCATTAAATTAAAAAGAGTGAACCTTTCAACTTTTCAACCAGTTGGTTTCGTCATATGGGTCATTCTATAAATTTGGGGTCCAAAGTGTGACATTTTTCCCGTCCCTGTTACCTTGGTACTTTGTAATTTGCCATTCAAGCATCATTAAAAGTGACTTCAAATGATTGTTTATTTGTTGGGTAGGTAGTTTGCTATTCATAATCACTCTTGGAGGATGACTGCATTAAGGAGTGCATCAGAATTATACAATCATAGATGTCAGATGTAACAGGGACGGGAAAAAAAGTGGACCCCAAATTTATAGAATGACCCATATATCAGTCTCAAAGTGCAACAGTCAGCAAGTGTTTCCGTCCAACTGCTTCATTCTGCAAATCCTCTCATCCATTTTGAATGTGTTCAAGTTTTTAAAATTTGGAGGAGAAGCAGTTTGTTACCGACATCGCAACTTGACCTCGCTCGTTCACAGAGTAAGACCCAGGCATTTTTGATCTCCCCTTCAGGTAACCACGAGAGCGAGACCATGAACCAGATGTACGGTTTCTACGGCGAGGTGAAGGCCAAGTACACGTCACAGATGGCCGATCTCTTCACGGAGGTCTACAACTGGCTCCCGCTGGCCCAGGTCATCAATCAGAAAGTCATGGTGATGCACGGCGGGCTGTTCAGTGCTGACAACGTGACGTTAGACGACATCAGGAAAGTAGAACGGGACCGGCAACCACCAGAAACGGGTATGTGGTATGCTGGGGAGTATTTTTATTAAAATCAAAACTCAGTCTAACTTTGATTTTGTCACTGGCTTCCACAAGCACTGGGGGAGTGCGGCCTAGTGGATAGGATTTGTGACTCGTGATCAGAGGGTCAGGGGTTCAAATCCAGCCACTGACCATATGTTGTGTCCTTGGGCAAGCCACTTTACCCCCACTAGCCTCTTTCCACCCAGGAGTATAAATGGGTATTGGCATTAGCTGGGGAGTAACCTGTGATGGACTAGCATCCCATCCAGGGGGAGTAGAAATATTCTTAGTCGTTTCATGCTACTGAAACCAGAGATAAATGCCGGCCTGATGGGCCACATTGGCTCATACAGACTTTACTTACTTTTTACTTTTAACTTCCACAAACCATCAAAGTGAGGCTGCCTTCTTAACTAGTTAGTCCCCGTACCACCCCAAAGCGCCATGCCTGTTTCTCCTTATACTACCTCAAACTGCCCCTGCACTCCATTATTTTATCGATTTATCAAAAAGTAACTGCAGTGTCGTAAAGTGTAATGCAAGTGCTAAAGGAGTAAGTGTTATTGCTTTTCACAAGGTATAGGACTCTACCATGGAACAGTTGATCTGAATTAGCAGAACCAAGTTTAGCTGATTCCGTTTTCAACACTAAGAATGGAAAAGTCTTTAAAGCTGATCCATACTTTCCGGCAAAGAGGAAACTTGACAACAATGGCAGCAAAATTTACTTGAGTTGAAATGTATTCAACCTCTGCTGTTTTTCAGAGCTAGAATTCCCTGTTTTAATGTTTTGTATGAATTTGCTTTGCATTGTGATGCGCGCGGCTGTTGGTATCCAACCTCGTATGGCTTGTGGCAAATAATTGATTGGACTCGTCCAACCATTGTTGACTAACCAGCATTCAATCAGAGCTAATCGAATGGTTAACGTTAGTTCCCGGTCGAACTGAGTGTTTCAGCTCTGCGACAGTTATGCGCAAGGGACATAATGCCCTAACCCAAATATTATGTGAGCTTGAGAATTTAATTTAATATAGATATCAATATCAATATTGCTTTTTATCCCCCTGGCTGTAAGGGGGGGGGGGGGGGGGATATTGCGATAGCGTATTCCTTCTGTGTGTCTGTGTGTTATGTTTTGGTTAGGTTAACTCTTATCAGGACAATAACTTGAGAAATACTTTGCTTAGGAACTTGAAATTTGGTTTGTGGGTTGTTCTTGATAGTCTTAAGAAGCCTATTGCTTTTGGGGCCGACATATCAAAGGTCAAGGTCACATTTGCTAATAAACAATAGAAATCTTGTCAACGCAATAACTTGAGAAATACTATATTTCGGAACTTGAAATTTGGTTTGTGGGTTGTTCTTGATAGTCTAAAGAAGCCTATTGCTTTTGGGGCCGCCAGGTCAAAGGTCAAAGGTCAAGGTCACTATCGCCAAAACAATAGAAATCTTCCATTTTGGTTAGGGACACTGACAAGTATGCATACTAACTGACTGTATATAAACTGCCAGCATGCCGGGGGGATCGCGCAAGTTTCACTTGCAGTATTTTTGACCTTTTCTAAACAGGTATCATGTGTGAGCTTCTATGGTCGGATCCCCAGCCCCAGCCCGGCAGGGCACCGAGCAAACGAGGCGTTGGGTGCCAGTTTGGACCCGACATCACAAAACGGTTCTTAGAATCCAATAATCTAGAATACGTTATACGAAGCCACGAAGTGAAAGCGGACGGCTACGAGGTTGCACACGATGGGAAATGTATAACAGTCTTCTCAGCCCCCAATTATTGGTAAGTTGGCTAATCGTCATATTAAGGTAACTTAAGTTGTTAAGGTTGTTAAGGTAAGGTGGTTAAAAATAATAACACTTTGCTCAAGTGATTCTCACCACAGGTCATGGGACATTCATGTGACTTCTAGCCACCCTCAGATTGGCTAAAACTTTTCTTCATTTCGGATGCATAATACTTCGGCCAGCGTCAAGAAAACTTTTTAAAATTGTTTACGTGTGTTTTTCTTTCAGTGATACAATGGGTAACAAAGGTGCTTTCATTACGATGGGTACAGATCTGAAGCCAAAGTATACCACTTACGAAGCAGTTGTAAGTTGATTCTTTTCTCATTACACCCAGCCAGTTTCTACATTGTCTTTAACTTTGAAATGTCAATTTGACACGGCCAATAATGCTAAGGAGTATATTCTCTAGTTTGCATCTATGATTTTTGTAATGCTTTTTTCCATTAAAGAATACAAACGAGGAATGAAAGTAGTTTGTATATGGTCATGATAATAAGTTACGCCGATATTTACTGATGTAAAAAGAGTCTTGTAGTCTTTAACCCTATGTTGGAGAGTGTTTTAAGCTCTGGCAGGAGCTTCTACATGTCACTTGGTGGTCGGATGGTCTGTCTGTCCGTCTGTCACAGGAAAATTAAAATTAACCAAAAGTATGGTGTTACATATGTACCATCGGCTTCACATTTTTCAGCTCTGGCAGGGATTATTTTGATCGATTACATGCAAGACTTCTTGCACTGAACACGGCCAGAGCTTATTGTGCACTAACACTTGTTTTAAGTAACCTGCCCTTTTTTTGTTTTTTGGTTTTTGGTCCAGCAATTTGTTTATAAGTTTTGCTACTGTTCTTATTTTCTTTTCTTGTGTTTATTTTTCAACAGCCACATCCAGATGTACGACCAATGGCATATGCAAATGCCATGTTTGGTTTTATGTAATGCTATATCCTTCAGGGCCTTCTTCTGTGACATGTCAGTGAGATCTGCAGAGCCAGCCTCATTCCGTCAGCTTTACTTAAAGGGACTATCTTGTATGTGCACAAACTACAGAGGGCAGTGTTATCATGAGGATGTCCTCTGGCATGTGGTGTCTTTGCATTGGTTTGTCTGTAAAATCTTGCGATGTCATTGGTTGTTGGAAGCATGCAAATGATTGGTATATGTAAATCATAGAGCTATATTAAAGTCTTCCAACTTGTACCAAATAGGGAGAGACTTTCTGTTAAATTGTTTGACAAGAGGGAGACACGGGGCATTAGAGAAACATTTGAATGTCTTCCTTATGTTTTTAACTACCATATCTAGAAGGAATTTTATCGTCGAAAGTTGCTTATAACGATTCCTTTAGTCGAGAATAGTACAAGTGAAAAGTTTTGGTTTGGGAAAGTTTTTAGAATTGGGGTTTTGGGAGGTTTTTTTGTTGGTGCACAAGTCTATGGGAATGTCTCCCATTTTCGGTAATTGTAATTCCCATAGTGCTAACTCATCAATTCCTCACGTAGAATATATTTTGAAACGTTCTGGCTGCTGTCATTTTGAATTCATGTGCATGTTTGCAAAATATATTGAAATTAGAATGGAATTTTGCTTGATGAGCTCTAAATGCTATACGGATGTCATTGGTGCGTTTTCTATTAGTAAGAACAACAATCACAAGTAGAGCATATGGGTGTTGAGGTTTTGCATCCATGTGACATTATCACCTAAACAATGCAAGATCCGCCATTTTGGACGCCTAGCGTGCTCGATCGATCGTACAGTACATGTACATTGCATTATGCCTAATGTGCATGTTCTGCAGTATTTTGTCATGGTCAATATCCGATTTTTCTCCCAAAAGTCGTCTGGTAAGCCCCAAAATATTGAACAGCAAGTAAAATATGATGAACAAGCGTTAATTTGATGTGTGTCTCAAACGCCTTGGAGAGTTGCGAGTATATTTCCTGAATTTCGGAAGTGGGCGTATTTATAAACGGTGTCTATGGCATTTTATTTACTAGTCTGCAACTGTAGTCAAGCAATATGGCGGGCGTGTGTATGACCACTGACCTGTGACATCACGTGAGATTCCACAATTGTTTTGCGTTTCAGTTTGGGTCTGTAAGCTATGTCCACATTATTTGTGTACAAATGCAGATATGCAAGTAGCCGGACAAAAATCTCTCCATAGGTTTGTGCACGCACACGGAAGCAGTAATTTAATATAGCTCTATGATGTGCATACAATTTAACAACAAAGTCCTTTAGAGCAGCAAAGTCACGAATGACATTCATTGATGGTGCTTTGTGGCACACTTGTGAGAATTGAGGACATAGCTTGGCACATTGGGATCGGAGTAGTGTGCATATGTTTATGTTTGCAACCTGCCTTCTGCCAGAAAACAAAATATTGGTGGGTGGGGGTACAGTTTGGATAGGTTTGCCAGGTGGAGAGCTGTGGTCCAATGGTTATGGAGTTCGACTCGTGTGCCATGGTACGTGGGTTCGAACCCTGAGGTGGAACATGGTGCTTGTG
Organism: Patiria miniata; assembly: GCF_015706575.1. NCBI lineage: Eukaryota > Metazoa > Echinodermata > Asteroidea > Valvatida > Asterinidae > Patiria > Patiria miniata. The sequence goes on from NW_024037049.1 coordinate 4,829,011, forward strand.
TTCTTGGGCAAGACTTTTTACTACAATTGCCTCTCTCCACCGAGGAGTATGAGTACCGGTACCTGTAAAGGTAGAGACTAGAATGCGCTGATCTCGAGCTGCTGCAGAGAGCACTATAGCACCACATTATTTATTACTATAATTGTTAATTGGGGGGGGGGGGGGGGGGGTGCGTAGGCATCTGGCGCACCCTGTCTCGGGTACGGGCCTGTATGGATCATGTTTACTGCCCAAAATTATCCCCAGAGGCAAAAATGTGAACTATTTGCTGAACTTTGAAAAAATTATTGTGATTTGAAAACAATAACAATCACAGAACATGTACCACATCCCTCCTACTATTTAAACAGTCACAGATAGTCAAATTACCATGAACTTCCCCTGCTATACTTTTAACACAGGCTAGTCACCAACAGTCGGATCATAATGCCAAGCAAGCACTGTGACTAGTCAAATTCAGTCAAGAGACAAAGCAGGCAAGTTGTGGGCACAGCAAAGCTGTATCAAGTTACATAAACAGTCACAGCCAGTCAATCCTGCTTTATGTAGGCTGGGAGCTCTTACTGTTGAAAACAGACACTTGATTGATTGTGACTGAAAGGACAACTTGGCACAGAATGTATGTTTGCATAGGAGGGTTAAGTAAATGGCACAATCCAAAGTCACAGATAAATGTGCTTGATTTGGACAGGGTATTGCCATGATGGCGACAGATTTCATGCTTGTTATTCCGATTTAGAATGTAAGCAAAATTGAGAAATGTTTTCACAGTTGTCCACGGTAACATCCAGATTATGAGATTCTGAGAATTTGGCATTGTGTGGGGTATCTGTATATGGTGTGAATTCTCCCCAATAGTTGGCCAGTGGACTCGAAACAAGATAAACTGCAATTATCATGTTACAATTTTACGTATCATTTGTGCTGAAGGGACTAAATTCAGCTTTTAAACAACTGTAATTTGATTAATTTATGGACCTCAGTTCAAGAAGTTTTCTTTTGTCCACCAATAATTTTGCCTGTAGCGTATCATTTGTATTTTGTATAAAAACCAACAACATTTTTGTACATAAGTTTGTTATGCACAAATGGATGCAGCAGTGCTGTAATATCTGAAGTTTTCACTCAAGGAAGTTTTTTTTTTAAATGAGATTGTTCAGTTTTCTGTATTTTCAACCTGGATGCACACACTTTTTTCCTGTACATGTATTTCACTCATAAGCCATTTTCACACTAGAGCCTCTCAACCCGGGTTGAACTCGACCCTGGGCGAACCCAGTGCCGCCCTGGGTTGAGTTTTGTATTTTTCAACCCCGCATCATTTCACAATTTTTTTCATGTAAACCAAGCTTATTTCGCTCAGTTACTACTGTTTTGAACCCTGGCGAGATTTTCAACCCTGGTTGAAAATCTCAACCCCGGTCTGGAGCAGAGTTGAGTTCAACCCAGGGTGAAATCAATTTCAGGGTTGATGCAGGGTTGGCACAGGTTGAACATTTTCAAGTGTGAAACACCGCGTGTTTTCAACCCTGCGTCAACCCCAGGTCAGTCCCGAGATTTCTCCAGTGTGAAAAGGCCTATAGAAGGACCCAGTAACTTGAGAAACTTTTGGGAATCTCAGTGGCATTCCAAAAGAGTTTCATTAGTTACTCCTTTTTTGTATCTTATTCTGTTTAAGACAAAATAAAAGCAAGTGTACAAATAATATTGGGGGGCATTTACACAGCAAAACTAATGTGTGTTTTCTCATTTTATGGGATTGTTTTCCATGGCGTTCAATTTCACACTGCACTGGTAACTGTGTAACATAGACCCCTTGCATGGTGGGCCCTCACTGGGGGAGGTATTTGTTATTTAAATTCAGTGAGAATGAAAGTATAAAGTGTCTACTCATGCGTATCACAGGAACTAAAAACCTGTCCTCGGATGCAAGGGGTCTTTTCTCAAACTCACGAGAGGTGCTTAGTACATTAATCTGTTGAACAGAGAAGTGCCGCATAGCAAAAAGCAGGCATCAACTTAAAATTCTTTGCCACTCATCCTGTTTATGATTGGTTCTCAATTTTTTTAAAAACCTATTTACCAAGCAATTTTTTAATTTCCCAATTTGCAGCTGTATGAGATAGGTCCTCGAAGAGTTGCATTGCTTGGCGGGATTGTCTTTAAGGCCAGTTCTTACTCCACGCAAATGCGAAGCGAAATTGAAGTCATGAAACATTCGCTACAAAATTTGCCAGAGTTACAATGTGTTAAACTCTTTGCAAAAACTGGTGATGTCACAAATTTGCGTTTGCGTTAAGAGTATGAATCGGCCTTTATGATCAGACATGTCTCTAGAAGAGGGCTAAATATTGTTTTATATAAACGACTACTTTGTGCCATTCTGAATGGAATGATGAAATTTCACTAGCTGAATAAATACAATTGTTTTGTACAAAATACTTCTGACTTTATGTTGCTTTATCTCAGTCCCTCATGTGGTTGGTATTGTACCTTAATTCCATTCTTAGATAATGTAGTGGTTTAAACTTCAGCAGCAGGATAGAAAACAGTCTGGGCCTGTCTCGATTCATATCCGGGACGAGTTCTGGACAAGTTGCGGACACTATCGGGAATAAGTTGCAGGACTCTGAACAACTTCCCTGCAATCTTCCCGCAGTGAAGTTATCAGTATTGGTGAGTCAAGCTGTTGCTAATGAACATTTCCCCGGAACATGTCCGGGACAAATGCAGAGCTTCTTCTGGACAAAGTAAATGAATCTACCCACAACTTGTTCGGAACTCGTCCCAGATATCGCATTGAGACACTGCCCTGAATTAATTGCAAAAGACTGATGGAAACCCTCACTTATGAAACATCAGGAAAAATATACCTCCAAAGTGTTCAACACGCACATTGGTTGCAAGCATGGATAGCTATCTCTAACAGTCCCGAATCCTCCAATTTTAATATGATTTTGCACACCCCCTAGGGTTAGCAGAGTTGCACTTCTGTTCAATTTTCAGAGGGTAATCAAGTAACTTTTGGAACTAGTGATCATCCAGAGATGATCCAGAGATGATCCCTCCTCATGCCTATCGCAATATTGCAGCATTATTCCTAAACTAGATTACAAAATAGAGCAACTTTGGAGTCCACTTTGATCTAAATTTTCTCAAAATCACTAGCTCAAAGTCTGTTCAAATTTGGGACCTGTCATTTTTTTGTGCACAGAACTTTCGTAAAAAAAAACAATGGTTTGATCGACGGGAAAGTTTCCCTATTTACAGGCCTGCAACTAGCAGGGCACTTTAACACCTTGATAACAATCCGGGCTAGATCTCTCATAGACTGTATCATGGTTGATGGGACTTCTGAGCCACTTCACGTTATTTGGGCTCTGGCTTGCGTCACAGTTTGAACAATCTCTGCCAGTAGATTGTTTCTGTTCTCTTTTGTTACCTGAAAAGACAAAAACACATAAAGTACTCAGTACTAGCACATATTATTGAGGCTGCCTTTTTGGTATACATGAATCAAATAGGTGAGTGACTCGGTATTTTGACCATGGAACCATGACTGCTGTGTTACCATGCGCACTGTGTACCAAAGCAAGGGCGGATCCAGGGGGGCCAAAGGGGGCCATGCCCCCCCCCCAAAAAAAACGAACCCAATTTTTTTTTTTTTTAAAGTGACCGTCGCAATAACGGCAGGCAATGAGTACACCATCATCTTTTCCTCAAAAAAAACATTGGTTACAGTGGTCAGAAATTGCACCACAGAGCATCTAAAATCAAAAAAAAATTGGGGGGGGGGCCTGTTTTGGGAGAGATTTTTTTTTTTTGGCTCCCAAAAAATTGTTCTGGATCTGCCCTTGTACCAAAGGCAAAGGTGTACAGATTTCACTCCTGGTTTTTTTCTGAGTTCATTCTTTTTACTGCTATTGAAGCATTTGAGCAGTACATTTCCAAAACGCAATATATCCCAGTGAAAAAAAGTGAAAAAGTTGCACAGTTATGAAAACTTGATGAACGTACACAGTACCAGTAAAACAGCTGTTTCTAAACTTCATTTTTCACTTTAGGCCAAAAAAAAGTCTCCGGTTTCTGGTATGCGCGCACGTCGCCATAGCCATGCGCGTCGGCAAAATGAAAAAGTTTTTTTTTCAATGTAAGATGTTGTCTAAAAACTGCCAAACTCACTGGTTTGACTGGAATCCTGCTGCTGCACAATTTTAACGTGTTTTTAGATGGGGTTACGATCGAGTTTAAGCTTTATGTGGCCTCTCTGGACTGCCATATATTTTGCACTAAATTTAGTCGGGCACCATTTGCAGTCATCAGCCGACATTTGAAGAAGAAAAAAAAGGGAAAAAAAAAAAGCCGCGGCGCCGCACCACTTTTGGGGCAAGCTCCAAACCAGAAACCGGAGACTTTTTTTTTGGCCTTACTGTATTCTGAAATTGTATTTGATGATATAACAGCTGTGAAAACTGACAACAAGGCAACAAGAAGGGGGCGGGAAAAAGGTAACAAAATGGCATTTATCACGTTCTGGAAACAAACGCTTTATATGTAGACAACACAGCTTTTGCCTGATTGTCCCTTCTACATGTAAATGGACTTCACAATGTTGGTTTATGTGAAATACAGAATAATGCCAGAAGGATGAAACTCCCTTATTTTGTGTGGATTTCTATGGACTAAGTTGATTCTATCATTAAGGCTCCACAATAGAGTCTTACCATGAATACTTTCACGTCTGTCCTACTCCGGACTTCTTCAACCAATCCCAGTGGCTTGCCTTTAGGCACAGGAATGGTGCCGAGTATCGGGCAAGCTGATTGGCTGAGAAGTCTCCGCACCAGCTGGACAAAACTCTGACTGAAAAGCTCCATCTTTCCTATTTCATCTATGACGAGGATGGATGAGGTAGACCTTCCATGCTCCTGTGATAAAAAAATACAGGTTGCCTGTTTACTCAAATTACAACTGACTTTTGTAAAACCTACCTTAATTTTAATACAGAGAGTTATATATACATGCTGGTTTACAAGGCCTGTAAACTGAACACTCTACTATCCGCTCCGTTCACAAGTACCCCTTCACCGGCAAAGAGAGTACAGTTGGGGGTGACCGAACGACGCCATCTTGCCTGACTGCAATTTGTTTCCCGTGAAGCGTAGCCACTGCGTGTACATAGTACAAATCCCCTGGTGTACGTGCGTCACACACACGGAACAGTGCGCTTCAACCAGCGAAATGTCCCGCCCATGGGACGTCGTTGCTAGGTAAAAGGGCGCCCTCTTTTGTCGGCGCACAGAGCTCATATGGTAGCGAGACGTGGACCACCGATGACTGACAAGAGCGCCACCTAAACAGCTTCTACCTGTAGTGTTTTAGATGCATTCTCCTGATCTCGTGGCAGGGTCGAATTCTAAACATCATTGTCTTGGACAAGGCCAAGATTCCAAGCATGTCCTTACTCCTGAACCAACATCGCCTGTGCTGGCTGAGCCACGTCCGCCGGATGCAAGATGGCCGCATCCCCAAAGATGTCCTCTACGGTGAGCTCACTGCCGGTTCCAGGTCAATGGGCCAGCGGGTCCTGCGCTTCAAGGATGTGCATGAAGCAGGTCGGCATAGACGTGGACACATGGGAGGCTGCTGCGACAGACTCCAGCAAATGGCGTGATGCTGTGCGGGCTGGCACTCAAGACGCCGAGGAGTGGGCCAAGCAGTGGAAGGCGAGGAGACAGGGGCGCCAAGACGATGGAGCACGCTGCACTTCCACCTGGCATCCCACCTACACCTGCAACAACTGTGGCCAGGAGTGTCTCTATCGCATTGGTTTGTTCAGCCCAGTCGCTCCTGCACAAATGTGACCGGCTCCACAAAAAAGGGGCATTAAGTCGCACTGTGCATTATTATGTAATGGCCTGCCCACCATTGAGGGGGTAAACATTTTGTCAAAATGTGATTTTAATTTTTTGTCATGAATGACATCTTTATTACCTACAGTTTCAGGGTTCATTCACAGAAATGATGATTTTGATGAATAAAGTGGATAAAACAACCATTTTGTGTGCATCTTTCTGTTGCTCTACATCAAAGCCAGCTATTTCAAAGCCTGTTTTCTCAGTTGTGTAATTTGAACTCCAAGGAAGTAATTCATATGCAAATATGTCATATCTCCAGAACGGGAGAGACTATATAGCTCTATTATATACCAAATGAAAGCTTACATTGTGGGCTTTCCAACAATAACTCAATTTCACTTTTTTGCGACATAATACCCTTTTTTGTGGAGCCGGTCACAAATGACTAATTTCCCGACGCACATACCATCGTCTTCGGAGACGGAACGGAGCCTACTAATACTGGTGGATACGTGCGCTTTATAAACAAACATTATATGATTGATTTTCCTAATTTCTCCTATTGCAAATTACAACTGACATTTGTGAAACCTACCTTTACAGAGAGTTCTGGAAGAGCAAGACTTTCAAAGGAGACCAGGTCTACAGTATACTGGCCGACAGCGGGTCCCCTTCCCTGCCTGTGTAACAGCAATATTGTTTGCATTATTATTGTAAGTTCATGCATTATAATGAGGCATACCAACTGATATTCCACTCACAAATTTATCACATCACAATTAAGCCTTTTATAGTAAACAAAGAAATTATTTTACTTCAACACCAAATGTTCTCACCCAACTCTAGCCAGAGGCCCTCTGCGTCCACTCAATGTGATAACATCAAAACCGGTCCTCTTACCGCCAGCTCGCGCCTCTTCTGTGTAGAACCCATGCAAGTTTAGAGAGCTCTGCCGAAGTTGCTCTATGGCTTTGTGTATTAGGGTGGTCTTACCGACACCTAGAAATGCATGAAACAATATGGTTTGGTTTGAATTCAAACATTTTACAAAGTTAAAGCAAAAGTTTTTACTTACAAGGCCTCAACTTTTCACGATCTAGTCTGTTCTTTTGGTGGTTAATTTTTTGAATGTGTAAAATAAATTGTAATGCTTATAGCAATTTCCATCGTAACAACAATTTAAAAGCGCTTTACAATTATTCCCCGGTTCATCAGGCCACGAGACCACGCGGCAGGGCACATTCGGTCCTCTAACCTCACAGGTATACTCCTGGGTTGAGGGAGGCAATTGTAGTTAGGTGTCTTGCCCAAGGGCACAAACACCATGTTTCTGGCAGGGTTCAAACCCATGCACCATCGTACACGAGTCAAACAACGTAACCACTGGACCATGACATTCTACAATAAAAATCACTTATAAAAATCAATATCCTCTCCAAGTTGCCGGCCATATGTTGTGTCCTTCGGCAAGCCACTTCACCCCCACTTGCCTCTCTCCACCCAGGAGTACAAATGGGTACCGGCATTAGCTGGGGAGTAACCTGCGATGGACTGGCATCCCATCCAGGGGGAATAGAATTAGAAATACTCTCAGTCGTTTCATGCTAAGGAAACTGGGGATAAACGCTGTTCTGATGGGCCACATGCACAGACTTCACTATAAGTAGTAACGATGTAGGTTTTTTCAATTAAAGCTGTACTGGTATGGCAAAGGCCCAAATAATTGTTGGGACATTACCAACAAGAATTTGGATCGTCTAAACTAAGTTGAACGCTTCTTCATTTAACAAGTTCAATCTTGCATTTGATAATAAATGAGGGTCCCTAATGAAAGAGAACTACATGTTTGGTAGCAAGTACAAATTTGACCATTTTACAAGACTACTGTGTACACGGGTGCCTTGTACTCGAAGAAGAAATTTTACAGTTGAAATTACTGTTGAATGGTTAAAATTGCAACTTTTGATACCTGGAGAACCAGTGAGAAATACATGACGAATGCAAGGGGCTGAAGATGATGTTGCCATGACAACTGTCTCATCTTATGCAAGATGACCAACAATCAAACGATGACCAGTACCCGTTGGCAAGGTCTGTTCCAAAACTCTGCGGATAAATAAAATTTAAAAATGAGAAAATGTTAATAAATGTTCTCCCACTTTTACTCTCAACGAAAAAAATAGCCGGGCTATAGGCTAGAAAGTCGCTCGTACCCCCCGCCCTGCAAACAGGGCGTTTGTAAGGGCTGATGAGCTTCACAGAATCTTGTGAAGGAAGTACAGATTGACCTTCGCATGCAGCTAGCGCGCGCTACGCATGATGGGCACCGGAAGCTAGTTCTACGTCACAGGTCACGCAAATCTATCCAATGAGAGCTAAAACGACGTCAGCCCTGACCAGCGTCCTGTTTGCAGGGCGGGGGGTACGAGCGTGCACGTGTCACTTGTCAATGGAACTATACTTTCCTTTAAATAAATTCTGTGGAGCCACTGGCCATCACTAATTTTTCCCTTCAGTGACCTATCAGTCATCAGAAAGTGATATATGTCCTAAAAAAGTCGAATTTAGCAGGGCAAACATTGAAGTTACTGAGAAAACACTTAGACATTTTCAGACCAGTCTCATACTGTGCACAGGGTGTCAAGTGGAGGGAATCTTTCTTTAATTACTTCAATAAAATGTATGATTTTAATACCAAAAAAAAGTTACATTTCGGGAAACAAAAAATGGGGTTCTCATGGAGAAATTCAACCCGTGTCATATTTCACTTAAAAACGAGCATCTATCCTGTACAAACAACCCAACCACTATGGCACTAATTCAGGCAAAAGGATTCGAAATGTTTATTTTGCAAAAAGAAATGGTATCCAAATAACTGCAGTTATGCCTGCCGTAAGTATCTCAAATTTCTGATACATCTCTCCTCTTACCCCGTCCCATCCCCCCGCCCCCTCCCATCTCCAGCATACTGGACAGTTCTTTTGTGCAAGGCTTAGTTTAAAAAAAAAAAGGCACGAAAGTTGAAGATTTCACTCAATCACTCATGCATCATTTTCCAACTTGGACTATTAATATTCGACCAAGAAAATCATTGAATGATTATATTAAGCATGGAGCCACATAGGGCCGAAGTCAAAGATCTTTGAAGCAAGTAGTTTTCTTCTGCAAAAAGCTTAATAAGACTTTAAGAGTATATATTATTTGCAAACTAACGAACTACGACACCGCTAATGAAACTACACTCTACAGTGTTTTGATCGTCACAACGCCACGTGGCGGAAGTGACGTAACTAAATGACCCAAAGACCATTGACCGCCTGTGACCTGTCAACAAACAAATGAAAAGACAGGCAGCACTCCCAGCAGGATCCAGCTTGTTTACGTTTTCTGTTGCAGTCTTGTTGATGAAATTTTTGCTTTGAAAACGACACGGGAACAATGGGACAAAGTTCAATTAAGCCTCACATCGAGAGAGCTGAAAAATCTGGCGTTTGTCAACTTGCAAACATGAGTTTGTCGGAGGTAAGATTGTGGCTGTGTTGGTTGAAATGAATTGAATGTCATGAATGTGCACGTATTTCCGACATGTCATCCAGATCTGTTGCTTTGCACTTTGACTGAGAGAACGATTTCGTTCTTGTATGTTCTTATTGTTGTCTTAAGTTCACTGACATGACTGAAACATTTCTAGTTACTAATTTGGGGAGAAAACATCTAGGCACATTGAACTTTTGGATTAAATCAACAATGTTTCATGAATCATTGAATGTCAAGCTTGGTGGTGGGGGTGGGGGGTGGGTGGGTGTGGTTTGCATGGCCATGGCTGGAGAGGAAACTTGGGGAATCCTGTGTACTTTACACTTACAGGCCCCGCTCTTGTTTGAGCTCTTATGCCTATTTATCATTTCAAATTGATTTCTGCAACGCAACCTGAAGCATTCTTCTTTTAATTCTATGACGGTCTATTCCCCAATTAGTAGGCTATTTTTGTTGTTATAATTTTGAAAAGTGAAAATGGGACCTGCCATGGCATAATGAGGAATTACTCCCAAATCCTTGACTTTTGGAGTTATTGTATACCATAAGCTGTTTCGCGGAAACCACCATCTTGCTTGAAATCGTGATTGCACAATGGCTCGGGGCCGGGGGAGGGGGGGGGGGGGGGCTCACATGATCCAGACTGAAAATCTGTAACATAAAGGCATAGGGAGCTAAGAGCTGTTCTGAAAAACATCTCTCTTTTTCATTTGAAAAGAACACAATTTTGGATACAGAGTTTTAACAAATAATAAATGGGACATTAAGCTGTCTATGGGTACAAAAGTTATCAAAAAATACCTCACATGCAAATGTACCGAGCTCAAAAAGGGAAAACAATTTGATCGCGAAAGTGAGGATTTTGTTCTCTTATTGGTCTAAAATCACCAAAACCTGAAGTCAGTGTTGATAGGAATGTTGTAGAAAAAGAGCAAGGGTTTGATTATTTGAGGGAAATTAAGGTCACGTGAAAAAGTGAAGCAGTTTTTTGTCCCCGCCCGCTTCCTTTTTTCCCGGCCGCCTCCCCCTCTTTTTTTTCTTTTTTCTAATTCATACATTTGCAATATATTTTTCAAATATGTTGTCAAAAGGAATCTAAGACACACATTGCCAGCTTCCAATACCAGTAGCTTCATACCCATCACTACCAATAAAAACTGTTATAAATTTGCATTCATCCCTTGCACGATCGTCGATTTGAACGCTTTACCAGAAACCATCATTGCAATCCAAGACAAGAAGAATTTTCAAGGAAGCAGTACACAACTACCTAAGCCAGCAAAACAAATAACTCATCACTCTCTCCGCAATTTCATCAAGCGCACCGAACCCTGCCCGGTTGGCCCCTATATTTAGGGGTGTTGGGCAGTATTACATCAAGACAAGACAAGAAGACAAGATTGTCTTTTTATTTGCTTCCAACAAAATTGAAGCTACATGTATAGAAAGGGTTTATGGATCCTTTGGACACAATTTTGTATCAGCAAAAAAGGCGAGAAACTTGAAGAATCCATCCACCATAGTGGGAAATCCGCCATCTTTGGGGGAAAAAAGTAGTAAAAGAAGCGCCCGCCTCCTTCAGTTTAAAAAAAGGGATGGACGAGAAACTACTTATTGATTTACTCGACCTAAGAGGTAGAACTGTGCTTAACAGGGCAATCATGACAAAATTCAAAACACAAATGAAGATGCACAAAACCGTGTTGATTTTAAGAAGACATTCTCAAAATCTCCACTAAAATGTCTCCGATTGTAGACATCTAGGGATGCCGCTTAAAATTCTGTGGTATTCAACGGGGGAGTGGATTTCCTAATCAAAAGTGAAGTTGTAAAAGAGTGTATTTTTGAAAGCAGTACAGGGGGAGTAAAAAAAATTAAACCCAAGTGGCGGGACAAATTTTTAAATGAAGTTTTGCCTGTGGCACTTTCAAAATCTAGGATATGAAAGCCCAATCAATGAGCTTTCTTTTTAATAGTACAAGAATCATTCAAATCACGTGTACTTTTTAAGTTACTGAATTTTGAACACAAACACCGTTTGTTCTGTCAACGGATCACAAAAAAAGTAAGTGTTCTTTCAGCAAAACAAAAACAATTCTCATAGGGATGCATGTGAATTGATTTCATTTTGATGAAAGAACACTTACCTTTTAGTTAGAATACTCAATGTCACACAGTTGTATCATTTAGTGTGGACAGACCCTTGTACATTGTACTATAATTTTATTTGACTGGATATTTTGTACATTATTTTTTCAACTCGGAGACTTTGGAGTTCTTAGAAAAAAAAACAACCAAGCGTTTATACTGAATCAGAGCTGAGAGCATAGATTGATGTGTTTGCTGCCCTCTGTTGAGGAAATATAATTAACACAATGTTCTTGTACAACACCTGCTCTCATTTAGCACTCTATGCAGGTTTTTTAATTGGACACACATAACCATAATGTACAAAAAGTTGGTGCAGACTTTCATTTGTTTCGTTTCACACTCAGATACATGTGTTGGGCAAAAAGTAATGAAATATCACAGACACGGCTGCCACTGTACCTGTCTCGTGCTAGCTTTTGGCCTGTTTGGGGCAAATGAAGAAGAATATTTTGAAGAGTGCCTCCTTGACCGAGAAAGAGTGACTTGTGATGACTTGTGATTGACTTGTGATGGACTTGTGATGACTTGTGATGACTTGTGACTGACTTGTGATGACTTGTGATTGACTTGTGATGGACTTGTGATGACTTGTGATGACTTGTGATGACTTGTGACTGACTTGTGATGACTTGTGATTGACTTATGATGGACTTGTCACGGACTTGTGATGACTTGTGATTGTGACTGCAATGACTTGTGATTCACTCGATTACATTTCTGATCTCTGTTATATTCTGGTCTTTCTGTGGCTTTTACCCGGTACATGTTGGTCATCATTTAAATTTAAGGTCCAAAGTGTGACATTTTTCCTGTCCTTGTTACCTTGGTACTTTGTAATAATGTTTTATTTGTTGGGTGGGTAGTTTTCAGCTATTCATAATTACTCTTGGAAGATGACTGCATTAAGGAGTACATCTGATGCATCAGAACTTTTTGGTTATTTTGGTGGGTTAATTTGTTCATTCACCACTACTCCCTGTTTTTTTTTTTTTTTAAGAACTAGCCTGAATTCACAACAAACCTTCAGAATAGTCCAGTGATAACAGTTTATCTTTGTAAATGAAACGAATGTCGAGCACCAAAGCATCAAAGCAGCGGCTTGGTGCTGCTGTTCAAACAAACAAAATATACAATATACTGCAAAGCCAAGCAATTCTTTCATTAATCATGTGACCTTGACCTAAAATATAACTAGTCCTTTCTGGGATCTCTTGGGAGAATTTCAGAGACAGAATTCATATGCAGTACTCTGTGCAAAGTGGATGCATCATTCATCCAGCTGATTGAATGTGTATAGTTGTTAGGTTTTTCTCTGGTGTAAAGAAAAAACTAGCCAAGCCCACTAAAACCGATCCCAAACCAGTCTAAGTCACTTAAAGTCAGAGTGCTCAAAATTCTGTTCAATAGATTCACAACATTTGGCTATTTACTTGAAGTCTTTACTGGCTTCGGTCTCCACAATGGGCCGGATTTAGGCCAATCATTGGAATTATGGGGTAATCCTATACGATAGCACTGCCTGGCCCTCTTCACAGGCTTACAACCAGTCTAAATCACAAATAACAGTCAGTCAGTCAGTCAGTTGGTCTGTCGGGAGGGGGGGAGTCAGTTAGTCAATCAGTGAGATAGGTACAAAGAGGACATTTGGCTGGCCCTCTGGGACCAGCAATATGTACATGTACACAAAGTTGTTTTGGTCGCTTTGACCCAACATCGTCATCCCCGTGCCAGTAATCCTTGAACCCCACCTGCGCGCCACCTTCCCAATTTCGTTTCCAAAATCACCCTCACCACCCACTTTGCTGAAAAAAAATCTGAGATCCGGATCCCAGCATGCATTGCCTTGAAGGCTTTACAGACACCACTAACTAGACAAGAGGGAGAAGGCCTCTAGTGCCGGTACATCACGGATTGGTTAGCTCAGCCTGTGGACAGTTCGTGCTCAGACCCTTCCTGAGCTGACTTGTTTATGTACAGAAATGAAAACAGAGCCCTGGCCACCAGCGCAGTGTTTGTTGATTTGGTTGCAGATTATTATTATGATATTTTTTTTTTCTTATAATCTCGGAGGCAAGTTGTGTTGTCCACAAGAAAGTGTCTTGCCTTCTCTTCTGTCATCGTTGCGAAATGTTTTGTTTTTTGTTTTTTTCAAGTTTTTGGTCATCACCTCTGGCATATGATGTCAACAGTCACAGACTCTGGAGTATTCAGACTGAAGGCATAAAAGGTTTAAATTTCAAAAACTTGTTTAAAGTTCTCTCAAAAGAAAAGAAACATGTTATGTTTTGGAATAATTATAAATATGTGTACATTTAAAGGTAATATACAGCATTTGCTTTTGCTGTAATTTTTAGAAATGGATGGATTTGGGGGTTAGTATTTTATGACAAATGTTGTTACACGGAAGTTTTGTGTTCATAGTTGCTGTAAAAACCAAGAAAAAATGCTGCTCTTGTAGTCTGGTTCCCTTACCCTACTGCAGACAAAACGGACCAATTTATAGACATTAGGGAATTGTCAGGTCAGGGAACCACACAAGCTGGCTTGCACCCGCTCACAGATGTGTAACTGTGGATTAACTAACTTTGGTAAATTGGGGGCAGTTTTTGTTGTTGAAAAAAGTCAGTTTTTCCAGTGATGGACAGCCGACCATTGTTGGAAATTGATATACAAATTCCACATTTCTTGAAAATGACAGCACATCAGGTGCCATGGTTACACAGGATGCTTGAGACTGTCATTCAATTACAGTCAAGTAAGCTATTTCATAATTATTTGTAAATTTTGGTTTTTGATGTTTACTAATGTTGTATTACCTTTAAACACAGTGAAACTTTTTTGGTTGGATGAGCCTTGTTCACAATGTGTCCCAATTCCCACTCCAAATCTTTCATCATCATCATCTTTTCCAACTCACCACTTCCTCTTAAAGGTGTGAGTTTGACCAGTAGAGCAATACAGTACAAAAGATTAAAAACCTTCCCTCTATGGTTGGTAAATTCAACAAAGCCATCCCAGCAGTCAAAATCAATCCAGTGACTGGTTTTAACAGTTTGGTGCCCCTGCCTACAAAACGCATGATTGACTAGCTGTGACTGTTTATGTAACTTGACATGTAGAACTTTACATTTAGGAGATCAAATGATAAGGCAGCTGTTACTTGCTTTTGTCTGGTGATGGAATTTGACAGTCACAATGCCTACATGAACTATGATCTGACTGTTGCTGACTAGCCTGTATACGCGTAAGTTATGGGAGGGAGGATAGAATTTTTGACTATCTGTGACTGATCAAAGATTTAAGTTAAAACAATTTTTCAATCTTATTTATTATTTATTTTAAACAGATGCTTGACCCTAGATACCATCCTTATTAATTCAGACCAAATCGTGGTTAACATTAGAGCACAGTCATTTACCTTTTACTTTACAAGTTAAGGTGAGCTTGTGAGCTGTGCAGACTCACGGCAAGCTGGTTTTCGTGCGGTCTGCAAAGCCTCTTCAGCCCAAACCTACATGTAAGCCCCCAAACCAATAGGAAGCTATAAATCATCACAAGTTTTCTAGTCCCGCCCATATTTAGAGAGAAGGTTGTTCCTCAGTGGTAAACCATAATGAGATTGCAAGTGTGTCACGGTCTCCCCTGAATTTATGAAAGACTTAGTTGCATGATTTGTGATCACTTTATTCGGGGCTTCTTGAGTTTATCACACAAGGCATTCCTCTTAAAGTCATACCTACAATGTATGTCAGTCCGTCTGTTAATTAAAGAGTTGTTCTTCCTCCAACTTGAGCCCATTCTACCGCCGAGCCGAACTTACTTGAAATGAGTGCGGCTATAGCTTGTCTACAGCACGGCAATTGCTCTAAACGCCGAACTTAGTTGTCAAACCTTAATGCATCTGGAGTAACTGGCCAGGTTAAGGCCGTTTAATGAACTTTAAAGTTTCAGTGCGATGTACGAAAAACAATACTCACTTTTAGAATCTGCCACTTTCGATTTGGCGTCCTCCAATGTCGATACAGCGCTGGAGACGGTGGCGGAAGGTGTATGCTGCGGCCGAAAGCTTCTGAAGGAATGCAGGATCACCCCTGATATTATTGCACACCTCCTCTGTCGTTCGGTGCAACACACAATCGAGGAGATGTGCAATGACATCAGGGGTTATTCTGCAATCCTTCAGAAGCTTTCGGCTGCAACACGCACCTTCCACCACCGTCTCCAGCACTGTATAGACATTCCGAAAGTGAGTATTTTTTGTCATGCCTTGTTTACATGATCTGAAATTTTGGTTTAATTCCATTGGTAAACAACAGAGCTATTTAGGAACAAAAGTAAGCCGTGTTTTTGGTTTTTTGACACGTAGTACCGGTACATATTCTCAGAATTTCCTGGGTAGCATTGCCAAAGTTCCCAAGACTAGATTTGATTCATCTTAGCCACCTATATAACCACCAACTGTAGCCACCTCTACCGCCACAGCATCTTGGAAGTGCTAGTCAGGGACTGGCTGTAGGCTTATTAGGTACCTAACACCAGTCTTGGACCCAGACTGCCTCCCACAGCAAGTTATTGTATGACTAACATCATCACTGGCCCCCAAGTTTTGTTTATAAATACACTCAGGATTGAATATTATTACCAGGAAAAGTGCAAGTAACATGACTGGAGGCACCGGAGGGCGTGGGGGAAACAGCCATGATGGACTGATTAGTCCTATGACAGGCTGTCGGTCAGACAGGAACTGCGGGAAGGACAGACCTGTTGAACTACACGCACACACTTTGGAGAGAGAGAAAAAAAAAGCCGAAATCTTGGATTAGAAGTGCCTGTACCTGTACATGCACAGTCACAGCCCTACTCCCACTCCCCCGACCCCCAGTGGAACCGGTGCAGATCTGAACATTTTTAGTGATAGCGGGGTTTATCTTAATCATGTCCTGATATGTCCCAGTAGTGCCAATACACGCACATGTACCAGCAAGTCACAGTAAAGCTGTCGTTGGCAGCGAAATCCAGTTTTACCTTCTGAAAAAGTTAACAACTGCAAATTTTAGAGTTATTATATTCTCCGTAGTTTTGATTTACTTTTTCCAACGCATGTTTTTCTTTGGTTGTCCATGCATTGGAGTGTTACAGTGAACGTACTTTAAACGTTTTATCAGTGAGATTGGTTCTTTGAATGTACAGTATCCTTGCTTTTTAAAGTAAAAAGTGACTTTAAAAAAAAAAAATCAACAATGCAGTTCCAACAGGGTGCAATTTTTAAAAGATACCTTTCATTAAGTAGTTCGTCAAAGTAACCAGAAAATGGACATTACTTAGGCTGGATTCAAAAGGGAAAAGAGAAATTGAAAATTCTTTCCAGACTTCAAAGTCGGAATTTAAGTGGTGACATTACTTTTTTAAGGTGAAATTAATGATGTTACAATAAATAAAGACACACCCCTCCCCCCAAAAAAATAGAAAATAAATAAGTTCAAGGATTTTTTTCTTAAGGAAAATTATACATACTTGCTTATTATTATTAAAAGTATAATAATACCGGACAGCGCACGTATCTACCAACAGTTATGTAGGTACTCAAGGCGCTGGTAATTATGTCTATTTTTAAAGACAGGTAAATGAAGTTTATGAGAAATATGAGACCCTTTATTACAAAGGGTATACAAGGTGCTGCAGGGCATATTGCAGCCACTACCAGAAACATCGTGGCAAACCCCTTCTCTTAGCGAAACGTGTTACTGGGTTCTTTAACGTGCATTACACAACACATGGGACCTATGGCTTTACGTCCCATCCAAAGGACGAAGCAATCATTGTAAAGTACCTTGCTCAATAGCACAAGCACCATCTTCCCCGTCGGGATTCGAACCCACGTACCACGGCACACGAGTCGAACACCGTAACCATTGGACCACAGCACCCCACAAATTGTTCAAATTGTTATTATTGAAAAACAACCTTTACAGATTTAAGACATACTTCCGATATGACTAAATTGTTAATTATAGAGTTTTTATTATTATCGGGGGATCGTTAGCTTTCCAGACTGTCTGAGCAGACAGGTTGACCTACTGCCAAAACTATTTGATAAACACCAGTGACAGGAAGTTGCTCTTTGTGATGTCCTCAAGAAATATGCCAAGTATGGGATTGATATTGGTGGGGTGTGTGCAGATACCGTATACAGGGCCTTATCAGTCCCACAGCAATTGGGTCAAAGTCATGGCTAGCCCACCGCTTCCTCTTGTTTTATAAGGTTAGCCTGTGGGATGATTACTTTGCGATAGCGACTTCCAAGCAAATGAAAAAAAAAATGAACTTTGGTCGTAAATACCGGTATGTACACAACCACAAGCACAGTGTTTTGTCTTGTCCGGATATGTTTTTTTTTTTATGAATGGGTTTGCACTTTTTGCAGCGATTTCACGTTTTCCTAATTACATCCATTAGTTATAGGGAACCACCATGGGCGTCGCAAGGATTTTTTCGGGGGGGGGGGGACCAAAGCACATTTTTTTCTCAAAAAACCTTGTGCTTTCTCTAGCATATTCTCAATTTATCATTTATTTCGAGGGTTGGCGGAGGACATTTATCCACCCCACCCCAAAGATCCCAAATCAATTGTATCTGGTACTTCTGTGTTGTTACACTGTAAAAAAAGTTGGGTCAAAATGGGTTGACAATTCGACCAATGCTGGTCGAATTATCGACTGCCTACACTCTTGGGCAAATTCTTCCCGATAGTTTGACAGTTTTTAGCCAATTCAACCCAATGTGAGGTAATTTCATACCAATGCTGGGTAAATTATATTGCCCAACAGTGTTTTATCCAACCTTTTTACAGCACTTGTAGAATTACTAGCAATATATAAGAACTGAATTCTAGAGATGTTTACTTTGAATATATTTTATTATCATGAAGCCAAGTCCTATGGCCAACGCCAGATGTTAAAAATTTGAGAAAAGTTTGAGATTTATAGTATACATATTTAATAAGTGAAAATCAGTAAAAGTTAACAGAGAGATATAAAACTTACATTGTACCTAGGAAAAAAAATGGAGGGGAAATACAGCCAGGCTTAGGCCAAAAAAAAAAGTCTCCGGTTTCTGGTATGCGCGTGCGTCGCCGTAGCCATGCGCGTCGGCAAAATGAAAAAGTTTTTTTTTTAATGAAAGATGATGTCTCAAAACCGCCAAACTCACTGGTTTGACTGGAATTCTGCTGCTGCGCCTTTTCTACGTGTTTTTAGATGGGGTTATGATCGAGAATAAGCTTTATGTGGCCTCTCTGGACTCCCATATATTTGCACTAAGTTTAGTCGGGCACCATTTGCAGTCATCAGCCGACATTTGAAGCAAAAAAGTCGGGTAAAAAAAAAAAAAGCCGCGTCGCCGCACCACTTTTTGGACAAGCTCCATACCAGAAACCGGAGATTTTTTTTTTTGGCCTTATCTTAAGTTGTTTTTATTCACGAGAAGTAAACTTTTGCAATTAATGCTTTACTACTTTATCCAGCTGTCCACATTTGATTTATTGCCACTGTTGAAAAACTGTTTCACAAAGTGTATAAATCAAGCTGTGAACCACAGGAGATGAAATTTGGCCTAGATATTAAACCTAATTGTGCTGCTGATGAGATTGCCCCCATCAAAAAAAAAATATCCACACCTCAAGTATGCAAATACAAAGTGTATTTAGTTTACATTGTGTTTGAAGCCATAAATTTTGCACAATAAATTTTCCACTAGTACCATAAAACCACAAGGGGCTGAGTTAATCCAGCGCAGACTTGGCGCTGAGTGCCTTACACTTTCGTCAATCAACTCACAGATTGCTCAACCACAAAACCCACACCTCTCTCTTGTTGCCAATTGACAGGGAGTTCTTCTCACTTGTCCTGATCCAAATCAGGTGTGACACCTTTGGAAAATCTACCTAATTATCACCCGTATTTTATTTTAAGGTTGTTTCAGGGAAATGTTTTTCGCTTCCGTTTGCCTTTTTGATTGTTGTCTGCTTTTTGTAAAAAAAGTCGCCAGAAATATTGGACCGAGAGTCCAGATTGGGATCAGAGTGTAATTGAGCAAACCACAGAGTCTCGGCCCACTTGACCGATGCCTGGAAGTGACCATTGAAGAGTGAAACCACTGACTAGTCAGTGATGAAACCACCTCCGCTGTTGGGTGTGTGCCGATTGATGGATGGATGGCTCGCTTTGTGAAGGCAGACGCCCTCTAGCAGTGGCAAACACCGTTGTTGAAAACAGGGGAATAGCCGCTAAGCATAGCCTGTCATCAGAGTAATGTTAAACTCTACACGAGTCTCAATCAAAGAGCACCAGGGCCTCAGGACATTTCAAGAAATTTATGAAACAGCTCTTGTTTACCATGTTTAGAATAACTAAGATGTGAGTAGAGCAAGAGGAGACATAAGGAAAATTCATAATGCACAATATAAAAAAGCATCACATCCTACATGTATTTATCAAACTTCAGTAACACTTGTACACATGTGTGAATGGGGACCCAAATGGTAGCAGAAATGCAAGTTCTTTTTCAGTTTGTGGTTGATTCTGGTCTTTATTCTACTGACCTCAGGTGTATAGGTTGTGCCTCCACAGATCCCCCCACCTGGATCCGAGAAGGTACCCTTCCCTTTCCAAGCTCAAATGTCTAATCATACTATTTACAATGTAATGTACTCCAAAGTAGCAGTTGGTTTGAGCAGATGCGTAAAATTGCTGAACAACATGTCAAGGAGAGAAGATTACAAATGAACTGATTCCCCGTCTATTATTATTATTATTATTAATTATTTCTGGTAATGAAACTAAGGATTCCTCAAAAGCGCCCAAGGCACTGTAGCTCGCAAGCCTGAATAACCTGTAGAGAGCAGACAATGAGTTCTAGTTTTAGAGGTGGGAGGAAAACCCCAGAAGAATGTTCTGGGGAAAACCCACGGAATCAGGTATAGTGACTGAAAACCCAATCCACGTGTTGGCCCAGGTGGGATTCGAACCCGGGTCACATCGATGGAAGGCGGGGAAAGTACTGCTACGCCAACCTGACTTCCCAGTGCCAACCTGACTCTATAGGATGATCTCCTGTCTCCTGTGATCTCAGCCCCAGTTTTCTTGTTTCATCGCAAATTATACAGGCATTCCAATTAGATACATGAAGTCTACAATAGATACATGAAGTCTACAATAGATACATGAAGTCTACAATAGATACATGAAGTCTACAATTCCTGTCTTAGCTAAACTTTTGTAATTCTTAATTGTTTACAATGTAGGTGCAAGTGAGTACTTCTTATTAGACCATCTTCCCTGAATGATCTGTCTTCAATTTTGATTTTTTTTTTTAAAGTTTATAAATCAGTTGTTTTAATATTGTGCTGTTTTGTGTTGTACATGTATATATATACATGATCCTATACTTTGTTGTAATTTTATGCTTCTATTCCTTTTAACTGCTATTTAACAATTTTTAATTCCTGTAAAGTGTAAACGTGGTTATATCAGCGACTCTTTTGTGGCTACCTACCTCGTGTTTTTATATAAATAAACCAGAATAAACCAGAATAATAATAAAGCCACAGGGAAGATCGAAGTGGTCATTAGATATGCATACATATTTTGAAGTGATTTGTGGTCACTTTGTTTGATGAAATCTATGACTCTGTCTTTGAAGACCTTGATAGTGGACGTAACAACCGAATCTGGTAACTTGTTCCAATCCCTTTATGTTCAGGGTAGAAATGAATTTCTGTAAGCATCCCATAGGTTTGATTTTAGTTGGTAGTTGTGGATCTGCATGTGCTTGTTGGCACTGACTGGATAATTCCCCGTGTGGGTTTTCTTCATCGGAACTAATCTATATATAGCTGCTTCACATGTCGCTGCTGTAAAGTATCCCATCCCAAGTTGGTGATCATATCAGTCATGCTGGTTAATGTACATGTAGTGTAATTATTGCAAACAAAGCATGCTGCAATTGCTCCATTTCTGAGGTTCAAGTTGGTTCTTGGATGCCATATCAGTTCCCCTTTGATTTTTGCAGTAGACTTCTTAAGATCACCCTAGCATCACACAAGATCTTCACTGAAGAAAGCCATCTAATATCAGGGATATGTTTTTGTAGAGTTTGGAGGATTTTGTGGGACTGAGTATAGTGCAACCAACCACTAATAAAATGCACCTGATTTCAGATAAGGTTTGATGCCATTGGAGGTTCCAAGAATGTTCCCGTGGTTTTTTACAGGATCATTAAAAAAGGTGCCAAATAAAAATGCCCTTGGGAGTTATCACAAATCACGTCTATTTTTACCAAGGTGCTGGAGGTGCGGGATAAATTGGAAATCAGAAGTCCAGTTTTCAAAAATCCTACTTTCAACTGCCTTCAGTACAACTTGAAGGCAGTCATTTTTTACATTTTTGGTCTGGTTCTCATGTTGATATCTTAGATTTAAGTCTCTTTTTTTCAGGTTTGTAACATTTTTCCTCTTTTTTTCTTTCTATCATCCCCCATCAGTTTCCTCCCGATCTGCAGAGATTAGTCAAGAATCTACGCATGCTGGATTTATCCAGCAACAAGATCCCTGCCCTTCCTCCGACGATCGGTGGGTTTGATGCGCTGAAGAGCCTGAATGTCAACAACAACAGACTGGGTAAGTTAGAAAGAAAAAAAATAATAAATCTCAGTTAGAATTTGTAGCAAACCACCAAAAACAAATGCTTGGCAATGTGGTCTTTTGGCGTAGCAATCCTTCTGAATAATTCCCTACTATGCATTCAATACTGGCATGTGCTTTTTCAAACTTTCAAGTTTCTTTTTCGAACAAATTTTGAAGGAATGTAATGTCCTGTAAGAAATAAATTTGCTTGTTTGCATTTGCAGGCCTTTATACAGTTTTTAAAAAAGTGGTTTTACACAGCGTGTTTCAGTTCAGAAAGTTTTTGGCGAAACGCTGTAAATATTCAGTCTAGTGACGTAGCCATATTCATGTATATGTATGTTAGTTTTGGATTGACGTGTTTTGTATTAATTAGCTTGGTACGATGGACTGATCCTAGCTACATGATGATCATGGCCTGTCAACAATTGCCCAAGACATGCTCCGCGATCTATGTGCAGCTGCACCACATATCCTACGTTCTATCCCAATGTCTGCTACCTTTGCGTCTTTTCCTCTCAGAGGATTGCAAAACCTGTAGTTTTCCAAGTCTACATGTAGTTTTACATGGTCGCACTAATGGCACGTACGCGTGTACACATGCACGTTATGCACAGTTAGTCTGTACACAGCTCACACGTACGTTACTTGTAATGTGTGGTGTTTATTATTATTCATAAACTGGACTGTCAGCAGAGTGCATACGTAGCTAGGTCCCGTTGGCTACAGATTCAAATTAGAAGTGGGCACTGCTAATTAAAAACTTGAATTTTTGTGTGCGATATCTCATTTGAAAGCTCATAACTAATGCAATGCTACAAAATTCATTTGAAAATCTATTTTTCGGGGTACCACACCCAAAAAGCATGTACATGTATAACTTTAAATGTCATTTATGGCAAGATCTGCAGGTTTTGATCTCAAAATTCTACTACTTGTCATTTGTGTCAATGAGCAAAGTGTTCAGAGTGGCAGTATTTTTTGTTTTCAATAATACGGTTAAAACTTCTAGATCTACAGAGTGATTTGTACAAACAAGTGTTACAAATCATTTACCCCACCAGTCGACATCCCATCTGCCAAATGACTTTCATTCTTGCACGTCTTTGGGATTAGGGAAAAAAAAACACGCTCCCACCACCCTTGGGGTTTGGGCATGTCCTCCTTTAGTTTTAAGTTCATTGCCAGGTTAGGGCAATCGGTTATAAATTCATCCCTTGGAAAAGACAACAAAAAAAGAGTGCCCGAACCCTCAGCTGTCAGTGGTCCAATTTATGCATGTTTGTGTGGTTTAGCTGTCAAACAAATTAACACCTCTGTCATGCCCTTGGAGGCCTCCCCCCCCCCCCCCCCCGGAAAAAAAAGTGTTTTGCCCAATTTGAAGAATGATAAAATTTACAAGTGGTAGACCTTGGTTCATTAAAACGAGCAGTTCATTTTGCCTTTCTTCTGCCGCTGTGGCATGATTCGTTTCATCAAACATAATTCAGTACTGTAGTTTGAAAGTAGTTCTTTATAAAGAAATAAGCTATCAATAATGTTTCTACATTTTATGTTGTGTTACTGTTCAAAATACGTAATGCAAGTATGAAACTGTTTTAAGGTTTAACACAAAATTGACAAGTCACAGATAATTAGCCAAGAAGGTTCACAAGTTCACTTAAAAATTTGGAATGGCAAATTGCTTGAGCTTTCTGAGTATTAATACATGTGTAGTACCACTGGGTGAGTAACTCGATTACTCGAGCACTAGAGCGTGGTTTATACTACTCTTGCTACTCGTGATTTTTCATATGGAGTACTCGTCCTTGCACGAGTAGAAGCAGGTACTCGCGAGTAACAATTTAGGGTTTAGGGTTCACGGCTCAATACGTCCCCTGCAAACAGGGAATCACTCCCTCCACCTCTCTCTCCCCCCATAGGTTTCCATTCGTCAAAATAAGAAAAGTTAAAGTAAATGACTCAAAACGTCACACAGTAAGGATATCGCATTGCTGAGGAATGTGGCGTGACTTGCACACTATTTGCTTGTAAGTTACTTCCCGTCATACTAACTTGTCATTTTTCTGCTTTCATGGGAATTCGGTTAACTATTCACGAGTACTCGATTACTCGTGACTAATTTCTTTGCGAGTATACTCGCGTAGAAAAATCCACTACTTGCCCAGGCCTAATGTGTTGGTATGTGTACATGAAAGTTTGACATTCCAAGTTCGTGGGCCAGATATTACACACCCACCCACCCAAGTCTGTGGTATCAGTGACATGTGGGACCTTCTTTGACTGTGATAGGTAATAGCACTTTGTCGGAACCTTCTGACATCTTGGCTGATATTTCAAGGGTTATCTCAAATTTGGATGGGTTGGGAGAGGGACTTAGAGGAAGGGTTTGTGGTGTACGTGTCGATGAGAAAAGAGAGCGGGTAAATAGGTCTGTTCTATATTAAAGATAGGAACATTTTGTGTACTTTGTAGGTTTATCTTCAACTAAGAATTCTGGTGATATGCTTGAAGTGTACTTGAATAAAGCATACAGGCACTTACATGCACCGGTGGAGTATGATACAGATCCCATAATCTCCTAAATAGTGTCGGTCTTCAGCCACTCACCCAAAAGGGCTATTGAGTACATACTGCAGTGCATGTGGCTTAGTCATGAGCAAAAGTGCCTTTCACACAATCCAAAATCTCCGTGTTGGACCCGTGTCCATAACAGAGATTTCAGGAAAGCTTTTCACAATTTAGCAAGAATCCAACACGGCTTCTATATGGGTCCGGCACTCTACACGGGTGAAATTCAACCCTAGTTGGGACCTGGGTTAGGCTTCATTGATCTACCGGAGTAGAAAAATCCAAAAATCTTCAGGCAACTGTGCCTGAAGATCCGTGTTTGATGAGACCCATGCAGTTCTGTTTTAGAGCGTGAAGTCTCGCAGTCTACGTTCACTTTTCATGTGAATGTCTTGATACCAAACACTGACTAGTTAAGTCACAGACTCCCGTGTTTGAATTTACGCAATTGTTGTGAGTGCGATCGACTGAACAGATGTTGTGGTCAACTACTTTAATTTTATAATAGTCATCAATTTGCAATATTGCAGTATGTTGTACATTTTTGATTGTAAATTGTAATGCTTTTTCTTTCGAAATACCCATTTATTGCCCTTGATTGGATGGGCCCAGTCAGGACACAAAAATGAATGAAAAACAAATAGTGCATTAAAATAGTGCATGAAAAAAATAGTTCAAATAATCCTATTCATTGTGCCCAAATGTGCTGTATTCTCAGAAAATCTTGCAGGTTTTTTTAGGGTGAACTTACAGCTCTATTGTGGACCCACGTGAGGGAGGTGGAAGTGCAAAAAGGCCTAAATTAAATAAATAGTTTTTCATGCATCCCATCAGCCTCTACCAACCATTTCCAAAAAAATTTACATAACAATTACATGATTTATACGTGAAGTGTCTTTTTTTTTT
This sequence comes from Patiria miniata, assembly GCF_015706575.1. NCBI lineage: Eukaryota > Metazoa > Echinodermata > Asteroidea > Valvatida > Asterinidae > Patiria > Patiria miniata. The sequence continues at coordinate 4,854,715 of NW_024037049.1, forward strand.
GGCTCCTGGGAACCAGGATATGAAAAGACTTCAGATGTCTAAGTGAAGAAGTGTTACCGTTATTACAGGCATCCACAGACAATTCCTCCCCTCTCCTCCTCCTAGGCTGCTGCATCCTTGTGTTTTCACTGTTCAGATTCTGCATCAACTGTTTTCTTAGACTCTCTGCTCAGATGGTCAAGGAATAGACTTGGTGACCTCAATGAGAAACGATTACTGAGGAGACACTTGAATGTAGGTTACAAACACAAATGCTGCGATGCATGATTGACGTAATGTGTGAAATACACGTGAGTGCAGTAACATCTCGCCAACATTTTATAATCAATTTGAGATGTGCTGTACGTGTTGCTTCTCCAGTAAGTTTCAGATATTATGTTTGATATCGATGATACTCAGATCCAATTGAATTTTCATTTTGATTTTTTGACCTTTTGGTTCAGTTTAAACAAATCTTTACATTTGCTGCAATGTGTAGTTGAAAATGAAATCCTTGTGTGACTGTCTCAATAATGACAGTTGTCCCTTTCACTCAGAATGTTTTGTACGCATTTGAAAATCAAAGTTCTTGTTTGCGAAAAAAAAGTCTGTAGATGCAGTGTTATAAAAACTCCCATAGAAATACATCAAAATGAGTTCTAAATAAAGATACATAGGGTACACAAATGGCAGCTGAAAACTTGCCCAGGTTGCATTCTGTCTTGAAATGTTTTTACCTGTTCTCTCTGGATCGCTCCAAAAGTTCCAACTGTGTCCCCGACCTTTAGAATTGTCACAAAACACCCGAAGACATCCGGTGACTGATCGTGTCACCTGGCTGAAAGACCTAGGAACCCTTATGATACCCACTGCCATAGCTGCCATCCCCTCTCAGCAGGTCACTTCCATCTTGGATGCTGGCCAAGGTCAGCGTTGATCAGGAACAGGTTTGTCAATTTAGTAAACATGGGAGGGGCTCCATCAGCAGCTATAGTGTTGGGGTGTAAGAGCAGGATCCAGTCATCCTCAGGTGAATCTTAGGCCAAGTCCAAATTATTTGGCTACGGCTTGAAATTACACACGAGTCTATGGGAAGTGGCTGCAGCCGCTGCCATAGACATGTGTGTAATATCAAGCCATAGCCAAGTAATGGCTACATGAGTCTATGGGAAGTGGCTGCAGCCGCTGCCATAGTCATGTGTGTAATATCAAGCCATAGCCAAGTAATGGCTACATGAGTCTATGGGAAGTGGCTGCAGCCGCTGCCATAGTCATGTGTGTAATATCAAGCCATAGCCAAGTAATGGCTACATGAGTCTATGGGAAGTGGCTGCAGCCGCTGCCATAGTCATGTGTGTAATATCAAGCCATAGCCAAGTAATGGCTACATGAGTCTATGGGAAGTGGCTGCAGCCGCTGCCATAGTCATGTGTGTAATATCAAGCCATAGCCAAGTAATGGCTACATGAGTCTATGGGAAGTGGCTGCAGCCGCTGCCATAGTCATGTGTGTAATATCAAGCCATAGCCAAGTAATTTCAAGCCGAAGCAGAGTAATTCGGACACGGCCTGTAAGACTGAAGAGTCTGGCGACCAATTTCATGGTGCTGTTAAGCACAGAATTCTGCTAAGGCACAGAGGAGATTTGCTTAATTGAAAAAGATTACCAGCCAACATATCATGTCGTGTTATTGCTGGTGACTGGCGCTCTGCCAATTTTGGGCCAAGCAAAGAAATTTGCTAAACAGCATTTTTTTTACTAAGCAGCAACATGTATGAATTAGAAATGAGACTCCCCCACCCCCCTTTCACAATGATGCCAAAAATGCATCTCTCTTCTCATAACCCACAGGTTTCACAAAACTCCTGACATTTGCACAAAACCACTGAAGAGTTCCTTTGAAGCATCTTACCATTTCTATATTAGGATGTCTGTCTAATTGAATCGGACATCAAACCTAATATTTACCCTGTTCACATTCCATTGACACTTCTAATCCAGAACTGTATCCAACCACAAAAATGTCTCAAATGTCTTGTAAAACTTTGACAATAATTTTGAAACACCTTTACCAGTCAGAGCTGTAACTGCCGAGGGTTGTGACAAAGGGAAATACCTTCTCTGTGAGTGGGCTCTTAAGAGTTTCATGTATTTACATAAATTCATTTTGACTGTAAATGGTTTTATGAAATCAGATCAGCTTAGACCAAAGAGCAAACCGATTGCAACACAAGTAAATTGTTGGGGGTTTTCAGCCAGCTTATATTCCTTTAATAGGGATACACCTGAACAGAATTACAATTTGGGATAGAATATCATGTTTGCTTGTCATACACAATGTACACTGCAGAGATTCACACCTGTGAAATAACTAGGCTCCTTATCAAATCAGGTAGTTGATAATTTTTTTTACCTGTTTTACCTGTTACAAACCCATCATGTTACACTCGTTGTTTTTTGTTCTTTGAGGCTCTCACTGAAAGACAACAACCTGTCCTTGTCAATAACCAATTAATTATAGCAGGTGTCTGGGAGTGGCCCCACAGTGAGACATCCAGGTGATGGAACAGGTGTGCCACAGACATCTCCTGCACAGGTGGTAGAGGCTGCCTGCGTGACAATACACCTGTACTCAGTGGGGTAACTGTATCTCAGTATTGCACATTCATGTAGTTCTTGCAACAATCAAATCATTGTTCGATCTCAGTACAAGCTTTTCAGGACTACATATATTGTATAATATTTTATAGCCCATTTTGGGAAGTAAATCATAGAAATGTTGTAACCATTAATTTGTATTTACATGTAGACATTAGCAGCTGGTATCAAAAGAACACTTGTTGATAACAAAAGTAGGTATAATGCTGGTCTTAGACCAGTCGTAGTCAGAGCACACAAAATTCTGTTTAATTGATTCTGAATGGCTATTCACTGGAAGAAGTCTTTGCATGCATCTGATTTACACATTGGGCCGGATTTAACCCATTCATGATTGGTGTTACTGGGTAATCCTATATGATAGCACTGCCCAGCTCTCCTCACCAGTCTACATTACAACCAGTCTAAGTCACAAGGGGAAGACAGACAGACAGTCAGTCAGTCAGTCAATCAATCAATCATTAGTCAGTGAGATCTAGCTAAATCGAAGACAAAATCTAACTCTAAGGGCTTTTATCCGGCTAAGTGAACAGCGTCACAAAGCATTCTGAACAGATGAGTCTGCATCATACGTACATGTTACATGAAGCTGATCTTCCTTTTTGATGGTTCATTCGCGCATGTGTAATATTGTCAATATTGAATATGGCTGCCGGATTTGCAAAGGATCATGAGATTTCTCTAAAGAGTTTTGTAAAATTGTGCCAAGATGATGTAGGCCTACTTGTAGGGCAAAGTAAGTAGCATTCAAATATTTGTTGCCATCAACTGTGTATTTTGTCACCTGGAAGTCTGTTCCTGTTTGTTAAGATTTGTTAAGATAGTGACATAAAATATTGTTTCTGTCTCCCGAAGGAGAATGGGAATGCAAAGGAGATTAAAATGTCATCATGAGTGATCACTAGCGTAATAGGCAAAATCAGTATCAATTTGACACGTCTCAAGCAGGGTGGAAAAGTACACATTAGGGTCGCCAATTACAGCATCCTTGAACTTGGATTACAGACTCAGTGGAATGGAGCGAGGAAACGGAGAGTTTGTAAGGAGATCTCGGAAGAGCCAACCCACATGTAGTTGGCACCTTGATAGAACTACTTACTATCTGGAAGGAGTGTAATAGCTTGTGAATTGCTAGGGTGATTGCTGTTTCCTCTGAGGACTACACGGTGGCACCAGCCCCTGCTGGGACCGCGTAACCGGCAATCGCAAAACGCAAATGGTTGTTGACATCCTTAAGTGTTCGCCATTGTTATAACCAGTCTGAAATATTGGGGGAGTGGTTTTATGTCACTGTTTTTACCCTGCAAAGTCTCACTTATCTGTGGTCAGACTGAATTCAAGAATAAAACTGTAATAGTTTCATCCTAATTCAATTTTGACAAGCTTAGACGTCAAGTTGTGACTCTCGTGAACGTTAATTTCCTGTGTCGTAAGTTATTCTGAGAAAGATTGCACGGAAGGACTGGTGCAGATGAAAGATATGTGTCAGATTTTTTTTTTTTTTTGAATGGGCAATTGCCATGGCAGAGCCAATTAACAAGGATATCTAAATAATGGTTCAGACTCAGAGAAGTGATCCAAAATTCCTAGTCTGCAATCAAGTGACAATTACTAGATGATGGATGTATAAGATTTGAAAACTATATTTACAGGTTTATTCACTGAGCTCTTAAAAGCTCCGTCACTTTACATGACACTGGAATTGTCCAGATTTGTTTCGTTAAAACCTCAATTTATGAATGACACATGAAAAGGGTGGGTTTTTTTAGTGTTAGGCCTAATGTTGTATTCATTTATTCATAGTGTGTTTTCACATTGCAAAGAATGAACAACGTATTGGTTGGGGCCCCAAACTAATTTAGAAAAGTAACTGTGGATTGGGGCTCCTGAAAAAAATTAATTGTCAAGTAAGGACCATCTTAATAAACTGAAGTATTTGGGAGTATAACATATGTTTATAGGTAACCACCCCCTGTTGTTCTCCTTTGTTTCTATTGGAATTTGTAGTATACTTGTAGGGTACTAAGATTTCTATTAACCAACTTACAAGGTTCCATTTTCCTGATCGTAGTGCCTCATTCCTTGCACATCATAATTTTCAATATGTATTTTTGGTCAATGTGCAAACAAGCTTAAAAATGGTTCTTAGCAGTGGCGTAAATCTGTGCCGGCGAGTGGGGGGGGGGGGGGATGGGGGATGACCAAAATCCAAAAATTCCCCGGCCGTGGAAAGGGGGGGGGGGGAGGGGAGCTGGACACCACATTATACTAGGGGGTGCTCTTCAGGATATAAGATGTACATGTATATTAGGTATACTCGCGCTTACATCAAAACGGCGCATTTTAAAATCGTTTGTACTTTGTTTATGCACTCTTCAGGGCTATTGAATACATTTTGGTTGTTGGGATGTTTGAAAAATACCTTGAAATCCGCCTTTTTTTTCTCATCAAGAAAAAGTGCGGGGGGGGGGATGATTCAATTGCCCATCACCCCTGTTCAAAAGTGGGGGGGACCCCCCCCCCCACCCCTGGGTTTTACGCCCCTGGTTCTTAGCCTTTTGGTATGACGTGCAGTAGAACACCACTACAATTAACACGATGGGGTCCATAAAAAATATTCATTATAGCGGTCGTTTGTTTTAGTGATTGTGCATTATAATAGAATTTGATATTTCGGGAGCCAAAGGTGGTGTTCCTTGTAGCCAAATAGCGGCATTTTACTGTATACCCATTTGTCATTATCATTGTTATGCCCAACTTAAAGGTAGAGTAGGCTTATATCATTTGTCAGTTGTGTATTTTTTTCATTTGAAGCAACAAAAGTGTTCAAAATTTAAAGAAGGGTGCTTAACAACTAACCTGATGAGGTTTTAGCTCAGTGAATGCTGTACAATGTATATTCCAAGAAAACAATATTCTAGGATCTCGATTTAAATTCAAAAGTTGCCTAGTTGTCATGTTTTGAATTGCACCTGAAATCAGCGTCCGGGACATGTTCTCATTCAGCCGATTGCAGCTACACAATGTCACGCACTGAACAGACAAATTATAAATGATAGCAACTGCATGCGCGTGTGCGTTGCGCACACCCATTCATGGCTTCGCCAAATTAAAAAAAAAACGAACTACTAATGGCAATTTCCAAAAATGTGTCTTTAGCCGCATCTTTGGAAATGACATTATTATTATAAGATGGAATTTTTGCGCCAAGGTGATATAAATCAAATCAGGTTTTGCCCTTCACCGACGTTTTAAACACTGTATACTCAGTGTGTTACCTCCCGAGTGAAAATTGGGAAAAAATCACTCGGGTGGGACTCAAACCCACGACCTCCTGCATTGTAGTGCAGATCTGCACTAGAAAGCAGGAGGTCGTGGGTTTGAGTCCCACCCGAGTGATTTTTTTCCAACTTTCACTCGGGAGGTAACACACTGAGTATACAGTGTTTAAAACGTCGGTGAAGGGCAAAACCTAATTTGATTTAATGACATTATTGTTTTCTGCAAAATAACAGCATGCCAGAAGGAATAATTTCACAGGGGATTTAGTGCCATTACTATCTTTAAACCAAGTATGCTTTTCAGCATTAATTTTGTCCGTTCCTTTTTGAATCTTTAGCTGCAAAATGTACTCTACCTTTAAGCCAGAACTGTCCCAACTTAAATGTTCCAGTCAAAATACTTTATGTTAAGACCGTCCCAACTATCAAAGTTGGACCGATGTTCTAGTTGGGTGTAACATCATTTTGTCTAGAACTTATCTGGAAATATCATTACAAAAAATGTTATTAAATAAATAGTAGCAAGTTGTGTGGAGTAGACTGTCCCATCAAAGTGTTCTCAAACTGGGCCAAGCAAGTGCATTCTGTGCATCAGGTTGTGTTGTCATTTGTCCAGCTATTAATCATGTGCTATTATGAGACTTATCCAACCCCAGATGGCAAAAGCCATTGTACTATCCCTCCCACTTTAGTGTCAAGTACATTCATCATAACCGTATCAATAACAGGGAGGAAATGTTGTCTGCATAGCCTGTGGGGGCACCAGTGATGAGGGTACCGGGTGTCCCATCGGACTTGTAAGTACACGTGTAGTACCGCAAAAGAACATTGAGGCTGTGGGAGATTGGCTCCTGGTTGGCTCCCGCTGTGAAGGTTGAGATTGTGCCTTTGATGTTGGGGAAGGTTTACTGACGAGGTGAAAAGCAACTGATGGGGGAGGCTTAAAAATATTACCAACTTTCAATCTAAGTTTATTTCCCCTCCCTTCCCCCCCCCCCCCAAAAAAAAAATCAACTTAAAAAACAAAAGTGGCGGGCCTAGAAAAGCAGGTCCCAGAGTGCACAAAATTCTATTCTATTTAGTGCATTCAGCATCTATTACTGGAAGTCATTTCATGGGTGTGGTCTAAACAATCACCTGGATTTAGCCCATTCATTGATGTTATGGGATGAATTATTTCAAACTTTTGGGCAAAGGAGATTCGCAAATGACGGTCATTCAGTGAGTCGTACAGTCGGTCAGTCAGGTACAAAAGAGGAATAGGCTGGCCCTCTGGAACCAGCAACTACATGTAGTTCACTACAAAAATTTGTCCGTCGATCTTGAGAATGGGGATGGGGTATGGACTTCGATGCAGAATTTTCACATACCGGTACCTCTTCAGCAAAAATCATAGAGCTATATTAAATTACTAGAACGCTAACTTCGTGTACAAAGTAATGCCTGCTGGGCGCATCCATGTTTGTGCACAAACCTATGGAGACCTAGAAATTTTGTACGGCTTTTGTACGGCTATTTGCATATCTGCATTTGTATTCCATACCGGTGCGTTATCGAAGCCAATACGCCCAAAACCGAAACGCACGATCAGCAAATGAGCGTGTCATTTTGCTCTACGCAACAGCGCAACGCGTACACGTATTCGCTGCTGATGCTTTTTGCCGTCACGTTTTTTTGAACAGCGCTTAAGTTGTTTGCGTATGTCCTGCTTGCGCGTTGCATGTACCGGTAGAGTACACTTTCAAAATTCAATCCATCTAATTTCATTATGTTCTACAAACACGCACATGAATTCAAAATGTCTGCGCCCAGGACAGCTTCAAAGCATCTCTGCGCGCAGAATGACGAGTTAGCGCTCTAGTAATTTAATATAAGTCTATGGCAAAAATGCAAAACATTGCCACTGTGTACCCCATTGCCAAACATGCAAAAACTTCTGGCAGTACTTGTACATGTGCATTCACTTGCACATGGAAAAAAGTGTGATGGGTCCATACAAATTGACTTGCTGTCATCATTACTGCCATCTACAGTTTCAACACTCTCCAATTTGGCCCTAGAGATTTGGTTAAAACATGCCTACATGCATTTGCACTAATAGCCTGTACATTGTTCACGTACATACATGTATATTTAATAATCAATTTTATTCAATCACTGATTGATAACCTAGTTCCATTAACCCTAACTCCCTACTGAGTTTTACTAAGAACAGTACCAAGTCTGCCAAATCCATCACTGACTCTGCTTCACATAATGCTTCAGGACCAAATCCACCCAAATCCACCACTGCTACATGTATATTAGATGGATTTTGATGGACTTGATACTCATGGCTTGCCTACCAAAATCCCCCCATATAATTGGGGGGGGGGGGTGGATTTTGATGGAGTTTGGAAAGTTAGGGATAAAAAACCTTGATGTACATGTACGGTACCCAACCCCTCTCGTTGAATTCCTGCAAATCATGCAAGTATAGACGTTCGGCAAACTGCTTGCAGTCCAAGAAGTAATGGGCGTGAGAATAAAAGTACAGAGTGACTTGCAAAATTAGTTGTTAATTGCGTCAAGGACTGAAGATTCACTTTGTTGAAGTGACGCCAGCGTTTCATGCACTACAGAGGAAATTAAATCCCAGAATTCAGCATTGTTGTCCTGAATGGTGACATAAATCTAATTGGTATAGTGGACAACAACAACCAATGGATAATTGCCTTACAAGAGTTTGGTGAACAAATTCGGTACAAATGTACATTTAAAGCTACAGTCCATCATTTGCAGCTATCCAAAAAGTAACTGACGCAATTATTGTTGAAAAACATACTTGGTTGAAAGATAGTAAGGGGACTAAACTCCCTGTGAAATTATTCTTTCTGGCAAGCTGTCATTTTGAAGAAATCAATGAAAGAAGGCCTTTCCAAAGGTGCGTCTTAAGACGCACCGTTGGAAATTTCTGTAAGTAGTTCAGTTTTTTTATTCGGCGAAGAGCATGCAAGCTTTGGCACGATGCACACACGCGCACGGTTGCTATAATTCGTCGGATCGGTGCGCGACATTGCATAGCTGCAATCGGCTCAATGAGAACGTGTCTCGGAAGATGAATTCAGGCCCAATTCAAGACATGATGCAGCAACTTTGATTTGAAATCAAGAATGCTGTTTTTCTTGCAATATACAGCTGAAGCTGAGCTGAAACTTCATCAGGTTATTTGTTCAGCACCCTTCTTTAGATTTTGAGCACTTTTGTTGCTTCAAACGGACAAAATGCAGAAATTACAAATGATGGACTATACCTTTAAAAGACAGGCAAACATACGTTCTTTTCCTATTGAAATTCATGAACAGCATACCACACACTTCTGAACAGTCTCAAGTAGTGGTGTGCATCAGAACCGGGTACCCAACCGCTGATGTCAGGAACGGGTTCCAGGTACCAATTCAACGAATCACTTAGTTACTTCTCTGACAATTTTTAAAAAAAAAGGGTTTTAAGGCCATTTGTAGAGAATTTCCAAAATGAAAACCTGGCTAATTGGAAAACCAAAACAGATTTCAGGTACATATGTGCATTTTATATAAAAACCCATATAAATCCTTGTCATTTGATTGGAGGATTGTAGGTCACGCGGCATTCATTAATCGAACCATTGCACGGCCTACGTCATAACCAGGCATTTTTGGTTCCATTCACCGTGCATTTTCGTCCCATCGCTTTCGATCTATTGCACACCACACGCACGCGCACGCTAAGACATGCAGCGCCCCGGTGCTATATTTGTGCTATTTAGACCATATCATGCGTTAAGCAGTACAAAACTTTCCTTTGAAGTGGATGCAGTTGCCTTGATGAGTTTTTTACATTATTTTAGGAACTTACAAGGTTAATTTCAAACCTTTGTTAGCCTTGAACAAGCTGGAAAAAGAGGAGTGGATATGATTTTGAGTTTTGTTTGTTCTTAAAGTTTTATCCTCCAATCGACAAAGATCTACTTGGATGTTATATAAAACAAATAATGAATGTTTTGCATTTTTTCGCCTCGTTGAATGGAACATTCAATCTTTCAACGAATAAAAATATTCTCACCTACATTGCACTCATAAATATTCATTACTTGTATAGTAACGCACGGCAGATGCCACTCGCAAGAGTTGCATTTTACTCCGTTAATGGAAATATACAACATTTGCAAACATCGTAAAATAAAACTACCAAGTTTTTACGAAATACCTTAATAGGATGTTGGTAAATAACAGTCTAAAGCATCCTGTAAAATTATGGCACCTGGTGTGAAGTCATTTTCAAGAAAATGGTATTTTTGTAAAAATTTCCAGCGGTGGTCGGCCGACCACCGTTGGTAAAACCTAACTATTTTTCAACTACTGCTCCAAATTTACCATTAATTCAGTCAAAATTTTGTTTGCTATTGGTTACATGTTCATGAACAGGTGCAGGCCAACTAGACTGGTACCCCTACCTTACAATTTTCCGGCATCTGTAAATTGATCCATTCTATATTTAGTGGAGTCAGGGAACCAGACTTTGTTTTTCTTGGTTTTTCCAGCATTTTCGAACACAAAACTTCAAACGCTGTTAGTGTAACAATATTTGATCTATTATACTAACCCCTCAAATAGTTCATTTCTGAAAATGACAGCAAAAGCCAATGATGTATATTCCCTTTAAGCCATAAAACCTTCAGACAACTTCCGGGATTGGAATTTTGGGGTTGGGTTTCTTTTACGGTTACCCGGGTATCCGTGTTTTATTTCAGTAGGGTACTCGGTTCCAGTAGTACCTGTAAATGCACACCACTATTTTCAAACAGATTGCTGAAATGATACCATTATTCTAGTAGCTTTTTTCAGTAGTTAGAGAGAAGTCCAAACTAGACCCCATCCATTTTTATTTAATTATATTGGTCTTTTTTCCCACTTGGCGCCTGTTAAAACTCCCATTGCCTCAGGCTTACTTGCCCGCTGCTGGCATATATTTTCATACTTCACACCCAACACTCCAGGAATCAAAATTCCAAACTGGTTTTTCTTTGCCTTTTTTTTTCTTCCTTCTTCGCAAGTCCTTTTGAGAGGGATTTGTCATCCCGGTGACTAAGGACACGTGTATTGCCGTCGGTAACAGTATCCGCGGAGATAGCATTGATTCCCTGCTGATAAAACTCCGGCCAATGAGATCCACAGTGCAGGTGTTTCCAAGTGGCAGAAAGTAAACAAAGCTCTGCCGCCGATCCCTCTGAAATAGTAGTCACAAATTGAAAATCTAATTGCCTCACCAATGTTTAGTCAGAGTTAGAACTCATGATTTTTTTTGTCCCAGCGCCATTGTCAGACTTTAGAAGTGTTGAATGTCATGGCCAGAATTTAATATTCAACGCATTAACTATTCAATTGCGGCTTTGGGTGAGTAATCCTGTAAAACCCACACAATTGTTAAGTTGACCTACAAGTCGACCTACATAGAGTGTGTCTTTTGTTACGCATGCACTTGTTGGCAACTCCTTGTATCCCCTGTAACAAAAATCCGCTTTGTTAAAAGAGGTCCATTTCAGAACCAAAACATTATATATTTATCACAGAGTATGAGGAAAGATTCCTGAAAACCTGTGTTCATCTATTTCGTTAAGGTATCTTAATTGCAATGCAGTACCTATCCAAACAACAAGGTGTTTAACGTACCGGTAGTTCTCAATTTAGTATTTATTTCTTATTCATCACGAGTCTTCCAGTCGCAAGTCAAAATGAGACAGTGGCACCCCGTTGTTATTGTTCATCCCCTGTAACTTTAGACCTTACTTGTGACCTGAAGTTGTGATGAACTTGCGTCTTACATGCTTGTGTTTTTTTACAGTGACAGGCAAGGCAACTGAAGTTATTCGGAAGTAAAATAAAGTAAAATAAGTGAAGTCTGTCACAAGCCAATGTGGCCCATCAGGCCGGCGTTTATCTGGGGTTTCAGTAGCATGAAATGACTGACTAGAGAACATTTCTATTTCCCCTGGATGGGATGCTAGTCCATCGCAGGTTACTCCCCAGCTAATGCCGGTACCCAATTATACTCCTGGGTGGAGAGGGGCAAGTGGGGTGAAGTGGCTTGCCAGAGGACACAACATATGACCGGCAGCTGGATTCGAACCCCTGACCCTCTGATCAAGAGTCACAAACCCTAACCACTAAGCCACACTCCCCCAGTTGTTCTGAATATGATTGTTATGTCACATTGACACACAGGTTATTCTATGCACATTTTTCCTGTCCCTGTTAACTCTGATCTTTGTAATTTGTCATTCAAGTGTCATCAAAAATGACTTCAAACTGATGTATATTTGTAGGTCGTTTGCTTGGCATAATCACTCATGGAGGATGAATACATTTAGGAGAGCATCCAGAATTACCAAATCAACAATGTAAGATGTAACAGGCAAATGAGAAAAACAATAGACTCCTGATTTATAGAATGACATGCATGGCAACCAGAGGCTGAATTGCAGCTCTTTCCCCGAAAGCAAATATCTTAAATCACAAACTGAAAAACATCATTAAAACTTGATACATTCAAGAAACAAGGTTATGTTAGAGCATCATCAACATATGACGATATTGTAGAACATATAATGTACCGTACATGTACCTACTGAGTACAGAGTTAATTGCCTTAATGAGATGGAATTAAAATAATTTTCCATGACATTCCAGCCAATATATCAGCTTGTCCTATCTAGGGGGTGCTACTTCCAAGTAAGTATATTGGTTTCCTGTCTCGAGGGGCTACCAATTTGAGCAGACGTGTCACTTGCCATACTCAAGGAGTTACAAGCAAGTAGGTAACCACACCCAACTAATTTGACCCTGATTCAGAAAACAAGGGAAATTTTGTGCAAACCTGATGAACATAAACCTCATTTCACCTCCACCACACCAGGCCTCGGTGTCCAGAGTGCCCTCCCCCATGTGGAGCTTCCCTGTTCTGTGAAGTATCACCTTTTCTTTGGCACGTGAGCTTTCCAACATATTTGGCCCAACATTGTCCATTCCTTCAACTCCTCCGTTTAATGACACTCAACAGGGATGGCCCCAGCAGGAGGGGGAACATAAATAGTACATGCCTCTATCATAAATTACTGGTCCCTTTTATAAATTTCACTTTTTTCTTGGTTTTTTCTTGAAGTTGAACAGTTGGCGGTAGATAACCTGGTTGCAAAGAAGGACCCTGCTGTTTTTTGGTCGTTTTTTTTCCCCAAAGTGTTGCCAACCTCTGATCCACGTCGTTAATCATACCAGTGAACTCCAAAGCAACAGTGCTCTTTCATTATAGATTTGGGCTTTTTTTTTTCTGTCTCAGGTGTCCGAGAAACCTGATTTCAGCCTCTCAAAAACGAAATCTGTTTTTTGTCTTGTCAATTTTTGTTTGATGAACAGTATACAAATATAACATGGTTTGAGGGTGGACAGTTGATAGCTCCCCGAGGTATTGGAAGTTGCTGAGGGAACTAGTTTGTCAACTTCCAATACCGAGGGGAGCTAATATCAGCTATCCACCCGAAATAAACCATGTTATATTTGTTTTACTAAAATATACCTCATACATATTCAGTTGCCGAATTTTCCTGTTGCAGTATGCACCGCACGGGCATAAATATTCGGAGAAACTTGTCCAGCTCACCAGAAGAATATTATTGCTCAACCTCAGAAAAGCTAAGTTCGTTTCCAAATACAGTAACTCCAAACTTTACTTATATTGCTAATCCACAACAGCAGCAGATATGCACAAGCTCAGTAGTCCCAATATTTTTTTTTCATCGAAGCAACTTGCCCGGGGAGAGTTCCTCTGGGTTTAACATTCCAAAATTGACAATGATAACTATAATCTCTTGAAAGGAAGTAAAGGCTCAATCCACCTAAATGGAGACAGACTTATCTTTACAAAGTACAAGCCTGGTGTAGCTTGTGGTCTGTATTAAAACGCTGACCATATCAGAGAAATGGTCAGACGTCGGAAGTTTCCTCGGGCCAGATCCTCGGGCCAGATCCTGGGTCAGTTTCAGTGCTCTGACAAGTCGGTCACTCCGCAGGGAGAGACTCTATACAGGGTTCCCGGTAATCAGAGAAAACCTTGAAAAGGAGTTTCCATTTTTCCAGTGCGGAAACTCAGGAAATTCGAAAGTGACCCAGAAGGGAAAGGTTTTCGGCAAGTTTGGCGTATGTGCATATTGTGCCATGCGTCCAAGTTGTTCCACTGACTGACTGGCTATGGTGGGTTTTTTTTAGTGTTTATGCAGTGTGAATATTACACACCTCTCCAGCAACATCATGACTCAATATTGCAAAGTTGGTTCTGTGCTGAGTGCAATCATTGCTTTATGCATTGACAGCAATGCATCTTCTACTCTCCCCTCCCCCACCACCCCCTTGAATTTTTTTTTTAAACTTAAACACCCTAGCCACCCTCTTTGGAAACTCCAGCACATCTTACAAAGCGCTGCAATGCATTGCAACCCGACTTACGACATGTAACACGTCGCAACTCACGACGCGTCGTCCGTTTCGCGAAACTTCCTTGACAATGGCTTAAAACATGTCCCAAGTTATGACGTGTCTAGTGGTCATCGCAAATTAAGAAGTGTCCTTTTCTTAGCCAGTTTTATGCCATAAAAATTGCTTAAACAAGACTAAGATACCGAGACAATGTGTGTAAAGTTGTAAATGGAAAATGCATTGAAGTAATTGAATTAGCCTGGAATATCGCTCTTGCAATTTCAAAATAGCTATACAGTCCACCATGAGCTTGTTTTCCTTTAAACCTGCATCACACATCCGCCATTTTGTTTTACGTTTTAAAAACTTTTGGAGAGGAGATCCGACGACTCTTTGTTGAATATCAGAGGACTTTTTATGAGTCACCGTGTTATGCTATAAATACACCTATGATGCGTCACAATTACGACAGGTTTTGTAAAATGAATCGCAGGACGCGTCGGAGCTGCGACGCATCGTAGGGATACGACGCGTCCGATACAGTGCTGCAATGCTGGATCCCCCACTGAACTGTTTGAACGTTATAAATGTGTTCATTTAAAACAGGGTCATCCTTGCCCCTGTTCCAACCCCTAACTGGCAGATCTTACATTAATTGGCACAGGTTAGCATGCAATTGAGAAATATCCCTTCTTTCTTGTCATGGAAAGTTCAGATTGCCCCACCCTAACCATCCCCTCCCTCCCCCACCCTTAAAAAAAAAATGATGTCAGCATCCTTCAGAAAAAAAATAATAAACCTTTCTGGCAATTTTGATTAAGCTGGCTCCTTATTTCCCTACTACGTTCTCTGCTCTTAAGTCTTTCCAGATGATTGGAGTTGCAACTGATATGTTATTGCAATCAGTGTCATTTCAGACAGTCTGCCCAACTTCAAGGAAATACTGTTCGAAATTAGATGCGACAGCACCGATTGAAAAGCTCTTGGTCAGGACTCAATGTCAAACCTGTCTCATGCACTTCTTTTCACTTGTGATATTTCAAAACGTGACACCGTTAGACTGAGTTTAAAATACATTTTCTGCTGTACCTGTATTTATAATGGGCAATAATTCCCAGTTTCCTCCCCTCCCCCCACCACACACAATCTATTTTCTTGCAAACCCATATTGTGTGGAGTTTTGGACTATCAATTATCTGAGATTGCGATGATGGCTTTGTTGCGCATATAAATTGATGCTTTTAATACGAAAGCCATACTAAAGCCCTAGTGTACATCCATACAAATGTGTACAGTTGCATGTTATATCAAACTAGAATGTAGCTCATTTGAATTTTTTCTAAGTTACATGTATCTCGGTGACTTGCAGAGTTGCAGTCATGCACTATTCGGCAGACTTGTATTCGAGTCGCCAAACACTGAGTCCCAATCGAGTATGAGTGGGGTCCGCTCATAAGTCCGACGCCTCATAGGTCCGACGCCTCATAAGTCCGACAAAATCACATCCCCTAACCAAATAAAGGCCCATAAGTCCGACGCCTCAAAGGTCCGACGCCTCATAAGTTCGACAACGGAAAAACGAGGCGTTTAATTTGTCGGACTTATGAGGCGTCGGACTTATGAGGCGTCGGACCTATGAGGCGGAATAAATAAATTTTATGCCTCATAAGTCCGACGCCTCATAAGTCCGAAATTTCGGACTTATGAGGCGTCGGACCTATGGGGCGTCGGACTTATGATATGGCCCAGTATGAGTCACCTCTACCAAGTCCGAGTCTGATTCTAAATAATGAGTCATGCAGGTTGAGTCACGAGTTACAAAGGTCGATTTCAAGTCCGAGTCATGAGCCAACTTTTAATAAGTACTCTACATGTATTGTTTCGGTTTGCGTGAACATGCATGTGGTAATAACTACTGCTTAGAAGATATTTAGTTCTGAAAAGAACTTGTCCTACTTATTATCAACTTTCCCTATGTAGCTTTTGTTCTGATAAGGACAGTCCTGCTTTAAGTTCTAAAAGAACTTGTCTTTGGTCTCAACGTTTCGACTAGCCTGCTCTTGTCATCGGCAGGAGACTGTTGACTCAACATGTATTTTGGAAATGTATAAAATGTATAACATGTATATTAAAACATCAATATTGGAAATAAATTTTGAGCCTCACACACTGTGTATATGTGTGATGCATTTCTTCTGCACCACACTGACTGTATCGCTTGCTCTGGAAAGGTTCGTCTTCAAAAAAATTTGTAATTGTATTGTTGAAAAAATAAGTGATTTGTGGTAATTTTGCTTGAGTCCCGAATCACGCAGGTCGAGTCTCCAAATTGAGTCAATAGTCATATGTCATCATGACTCGAGTCTGAGTCCGAGTCTCAGGAAATGGGACTCGAGTCGGACTCAAGTAAGAGTCCAAGTTATAACTCTGCTATTAGGGACACCCCCTAAAACAAAATTGAACTCAGAAAACCATTAAATTCATGAATATGGAAACTTGAATTGTCATTAAAACCAAAAAAAAACACCAGTGAAACCAAGCGCAGCAATCTGGGGAGGGGGACGTTAACAAACTGACACATGAAACAAAGTAAACGTTTATCTAAACTTTTACATAGGCCGACAGTTTAATTTTTTTAATTTATCTAACACTTCACAAAGGCTGAGCTGCTTGTCTGTGTGTCACTCAAGAGGGAGGCACTGAGCATCGATCTAGGCCCAGCAGAATATTGAACACAACAAACCTATCACTTGTATACAAGTGTACATGTATGTCTTACACAATAGTTGCCAGTCATTGTAAAGAAACCTTTCTTGAGCTGTGATAATGTATTAAGGTGCTTTTGGAGGCATTTAAATAGTTACCCAGGCGTCCGTGATACCTTGCAAAATAAAACTGCAAGGCAGATTGCATTAATATGAGGTCCCATTCTTAAAATGAGGTTCCATTTATATATTTAGGGACAGTCGTGAAGACATTTTGACTTTCATCTTGTGAAGGTCACACCCCTCAAACTGTTTGCTTGTGTGTTCTCTGCAGCATCCCTGCCCGCGGAATTGAGCCATCTCAAGAAGCTGGAGAGTCTCCTGTTGAACAACAACAGGCTGACCTCCCTGCCTTCCTCCTTAGCCAACCTCTCGGCCCTCAAGACCCTCTCCCTCGCCGGCAACAAGCTCCAACGCTTCCCCCTGCAGGTCTGTGCAATCCGGCACCTGGACATGTTGGATCTATCCCAGAATTCCTTGGGGGAGATCCCCGACGGTGTGGGCAGGCTGCAGGCCATTGAGCTCAATGTCAACCAGAATCAGGTGAGTACTACGGTACATGTTGTATGATATCTAACTGCCATGGTACGGATCTTCGTAGTGTTGGACCGGTAGGACACTAGCACAGATCTCGCACTCAAGTCCATCTTGAGTCGCAATTTTGGTGACTTGGACTTGACTGGAGCCAACCTCGTCCCCAAGGTGTCGAGCAGTACGCGCCCACATCTACCTGCTCTCTCACCCTGGTATTGGATCATTTGCATGTGCAAGATTTTTGAACACGAATGCACATTAGGAGTAGTCTGGTGCCTGCCTGTGTGTTACATTTGCGTTTGTTTTTGTATGCGGTGTCTGGGTAAAAACAGAATCAATTCGTCGCAGCGCGAGCATGGCGTGAGTTACGAAAACATGATTTTAATTTAATTAAACTGTTACGATCTTAACGAGACAACATGCAGTATCACATTTCATATTAATATTAACAAACTGGAGAGGAAATGAATACGGTATTTTTCGAGAAGGCGTGGACGAATGATCGCGAAAACACGTACTGCACGTTGTGAATAACAACACCAAGTACACGATATAAATCCATTTCTAGCCAATTGCGGTATCGAATCAGGATGCAGGAAGGAAGTTTCCTATCCAGGGTTTACTATTGGAAACAACGTTGGAAATAAAGTAAGCACTGGGGACGAGGTTGGACTGGAGCGCCATCAGTGAAGAACTTGGACTCGGACTCGAGCATCATGACTGGGACTTTATATTGAAATATATTGAAAATATGGTTCATTCATGCTGACAAGTTGGATGTACACAGTATAAGTAGTGAAATTAGGTTGCAAAGGAAAACAAATCATAAATTAAATTTGGAAGACCTTATTTTAAGACGGATGCAAAGCGTCAGCATAGGGGTCAGGAAAAGCCAAAGGCTTTTTCCCCCTCCCCCTTTCCCATTCCCTATATCACCCTTATTGTGGTTCCATGTACTTACACGTATGCTAGCATTAAACATAAATGTACAAGGTAAAGACAAGTGACTTATTACAAAACAATTAACAATACAATACAATAAAAACAGCCGGAGATCAGACCAGAATAAAGAATTGAATTCATCATCATCATCATCATCATCATCATGGCAACCTCGTTATCAAGGATTTGTCTGCCTCATTTTCCTCCTCCTTTATGTTGGGTACCTTTCCGTTGATGGACTTGGCGGTGACTGTGCAGACCGAGATGAGAACGGAATTACCTTTAAAAAATAAATATTTTGAAGCGGGTAAATGATCAAAAATAGGTAACTGATCAATAATCACCTGATAAAAATTTACTTTTCTATTAGTCATCGGTAGCCTACAACATTTGCCGGAAAGTACTTTTATACTCAGTGGAATTTTGCCACTGTTCACGCTCCCCCATTGTCCAGAAATATACCGCTTATTAAAAAAGAAAAACGATTGTGTATAAAGCAATTATACTTGGAGCCTGAAACTCCACAGACAATTCACACCTGGCCTGGGTTGCTACCTCACAGCCTGGGGACAGACAACATTCCTGTGGTCACTCAAGAGAACTGAGCTGTACTCGGTGGTGAACATGGATAAATATTTGGCTATCATCGTCATTCCCTCTGCTGTCAATCGGCTGTCAAACTCCCTGAATAGGGGTGCTACTTTTCGTGATGGGGACCACTCGTTGAAGAAAAGGGAATGTCCAACCTGGAAAAATTATTGGAATTTTTGGGATATTGAGACATTTTATAATAAGGTAATGAATTGTTCATTGTTCAATATAAGGCCATTGGGATTTTAATGGAAAGGAAGTGGTTACAAAAAAAACCCTGTACCTGCTCTCTGACCAGCAGATATCATACTCATCACCCTGGCACAGTTACAATGTAGTTAGAAAATACAATGTACATTTGTATATGAGTGGCTCTTATTAGGGGGATTAAAGTTTGATGCAGCAGTTTCAAACTTGTATTTTAAGCCAAAGACGTGGGCTCTTTGTTTGTTGTTGATCAAAAGCCATAAAACGTAAAAAAGTTGATACACTTCCAACGATTTTGCTACTGTGGTACTCCATGTTCAGGCAAATATATAGTGTGCGTCACATGCCCAGTGTGCTCAACATCTTATCTGTGGTTCTCAAGCATCCAGTTGTAGCCAGCACGTGTGGTGCATACTGTGCGCATGTGGCGTGGAGCGCAGGGTACTGGGTCTCACGATCGCTGACTGGTGTTTAAACGGCGGTTTTACACCACAAATGTGACGGCTCTCGACCAGTAGGAATGGGTGAACTGTCTCGGCCTCTCTGGTATTCACGAACTACAGTTGAATTAAAATCTAGAATGTGTTGCCATCAGCATGTACTGACAATAAATAACCAAGGCATCAAAGTTCATTACTGGAATTCCGCATTGTATAAAATGGTTTGTGTAGATGGCCGGAAAAATGTGGAAAATGTGAAGCTTGAAAAATAACCAAGCAACGTCAAAGGAACAAATTTGGCCGTGCTCAGATTTGAGGATTTTGACTGCAAGGGTGCCTTATCACCCACGATAAATCAAGTCTTTGGCAAATGCACAATCACATGTATTATATCAGACGAGGACATAAAATATCTAACAGCTCAATAGTGTCTCCAATACTGGGTTATCGGTGGAGTAAAATTGATCGTATATCAGAACTTTCACTTTGCCATTAACCGACACCTGTTTTTCCTCAGCCATAAATGACAGCCAGAGACAGTAGGAAAGAACACAACGCACCCAAAACCTAAGTAACCCAAAACGCTGAATATCACTCTATCAATTACAAATTACCTGAGCTGCATAAACAATGGCAAGCAGAGCTAGTTGCCCTGAACGAAACAGGGAGAATCAAAGCTGTTGTTGGTCAAACACATTACTGTCAAGAAAACTACAGGTGTGCGTGTTGGGAGAGGGGAGCGGCAGGGGTGGGCTGGGCACTTGTACTAGGGAGAAGTCAGGGCAACTTAGGGGAAAATTAGGCCAAATGATGTCAGCGAGCTATTTGATATGAAACACTCCAGATTTTTGCTTGAGAAGGTACAATGCCTAATGGTTTGCATCCAGAGAATTGTTCGGATAATTAGAGGTGTATCTGTGGTTTGCTTTGTCTCGTTTTATGGGGGTTGGGTCATTTGCCCTACAAAACTTATTGAGGTTATTCCTGTAACAACTTGAGGGATCTTTTGTGTCTCAAGTCATATAGGTGGAAGGCTAGTAAAATCACTTTTGATAACAGAGCATTGAAGCAGTTTTGGTTCAAAGCCCTTTATGCTGGTGATTGGTGAGTGGGATAATTAGTTACATGTGTATACGGCTTAGTCAGATTTTCTACATTAACATCGCAACAACGGAAAGTCCACACTCATTGGAGGGGTCATAATTTTGAATCTGATCGTCTTATGATGACGTCATTTATATACACCTTTCAGGGATTTTGTTAGCTACATTTTGATACCCTGTTTGCTACCAAAGACTGGTTTTTGAAAAATGATGCAGTGTGAAAAGTTGCAAATGTAAAGATTACGCGAGCAGAAAGTGCTAAGCGTAACCACACATGCCCGTAATCGGCCCCTGTGGACGGCACAGTGCCCAAACAAAGCGCGGGTAATTAAATTCGCGTGCTCCCATGCATGCAATCACTGTACGATCGGTATTCCCTGCCGTTTGTTTCAGGCAATATGACATTGTCACGTAGCAATATCCGCTCACATACTCTTTAAATTTGCAAATTTTCAAAGTGCATCATTTATCATAAAAATGTTGTCAATCTTGGACGATTTACAGTCTTTGGTAGCAAATGGGGTATTAAATTGTTGCTAACAACATTCCCCAAAGGTCTATATAAATGACGTTATCATAAGACAATCAGATTCAAAATTATGACCCCTCCAATGAGTGTAGACCTTCTTTTTTTTTTGCAGTGTTTATTTTGAAATTTGACTAAGCCACATACATGTAATTAATTATGCAACTAACAAACCACCAGCAGGTTAAGGGGCTTTGAGCCAAAACTGCTTCGGTGTTCTGTTTAAATACCAAAAGTGATTTCACTAGCCTTCTACCTTTATGACTTGAGACACTAAAGATCCCTTAAGTTATTACAATGTACAGGAATAACTTACTAACCCTTAATAATCCTAGCAAAGGTGTGACTGATGTTCTATTTCATTTCGCAGTGTTGCATGCAGGGCAAATGAACCAACCCCCATAAAAAGAGACCAAGCGAAACCACAGATACACGTCTAATTTTCAGAACAATTGTCTGGATGCAAACCATTAGGCATTGTACCTTCTCGAGCAAAATATCTGGAGTGTTTCATATCAAATAGCTCGCTGACATCATTTGGCTTAATTTCCCCTACATGTAAGTTGCCCTCAATTCTCCCTGTACAAGTGCCCAGCCCACCCCTGCCACTCCTCTCTCCCAACAGACGCACCTGTAGTTTTCTTGACAGTAATGTATTTGAAGTTATCATAAGATGATCAGATTCAAAATGATGATAAAATAAGTGTGGACTTTTTGGCGGTGTTTAAATTTATAATGTACATCTAATCATTGCAAAGTTTTGGTGGGTGCTACATTTACCGCATAAAAATTCGAGGCAATATTCATTTCTTTATGTTTTCTTTCCTTCTATAAAAAAAAAAAAAAAACAAGTGGCAACTCCAACAAGCACAACCACATCAATTTTAATTCCAGATCGTGTGACCACAGTCACCTCCCCTTCCCTCCCACTTTGCCTGCCTGTGAGGCTGACCTGACATAAATTTATGCCATGCACGTAATTAACCCAAAGATGATGCCCAGAAGAATTCCTTACACCCCCTTGACAAGAAACAACTTGCACGACACCTTTTTTTTTTATACCCTTTATAATTTACGAGGAGCTTGACCTTTTCTCGCTCCAGGGAGGGATCATCAGCAATGTGCAACTCTCCTCTAAACCTACATTTGTGGACCAATCAATTTATGGACAGTTTGGTTTCAGTTGGATTGCGTTGGATGTCTCTGTATTTTATAAAAGAACACCCTGTGCAGCATCAATCTTGGATTTATGGTTGTTGTGTTATTTTATGTCTGTTTATTACAAATACTTCAACCATTGCTATGTCGTCACACTATTGTTACAAGTGTGGATTCGGAACTACGAATCTGTTACACTGGTCAAAAAGTGTGGATTCAGAACAACGAATCGTTAGCATAAGTGTGGATTCGGAATTACGAATCCACACTTTGAACATGTTGGACAATTTTTCTCCATAATGAGCATTAATAGGACCGTCTGCATGAAAGCTTTCCTTCCGAAAATTACCAATGCATCTTCACTGTCAGATTCTCCGCTGTCACTGCAAAAACTACTTTGAGTCTGAAAGAAATCATCGTCTGAACTATCCATGTTGACGTAAGGAGCCTCGTACACATACTTGGTTGTACGGGTACGGGTGTGGCGATACACATGCTAAATACGCCACAATGATTGATTACGTACAAGAGCCTCGAAAAACTCCCAAGATACGCAAGTCTTTTCATCTCCACTCACTGGCCTGTTAAATACTTCTTTTGATGCAATGGTTTAAGTCGGAGAATACACTCGCAAGTGTGGATTCTTAATTTACGAATCTTAAATTACGAATCCACACTTTCTCGTGTATTCTCCTTAACGGAACTTCTTTGTACACTTAGAAGTGTCAGTGTTTGTCCATACAATTTTTTACTCATTTTTTTTTTATTTGCAGGATTTTCTCCTGATATTGCCATCAGCAAGGAGTTTTTGACTGTATATCTCATTTTAAACTGATTAATTTAAGTGCAGATCTGAGTCAGAGGGATAATAGTTTCCTGGAGGAAACAACAATTTTGCCTTCAATTCACTTCATATTTGTGAGGCGTTCTGGCAAAATGAGAGGGAACTGGGCACGGGCCGCAGTGGAGAAAAATGTGAACAAGCACGAGTGCACAATAAGCTTTGGCCCGGTTCCGGAATGTCTCACTTCATATGCAAAATAGACGTACATACGCATCGATCGAGACAAAGGGGCGTGTTCCAAAAAAATTTTGGCCAAGAGTCATATACTGACGATGGCATTGCATTTGGTCAATTGTTGGTCAGTTGGTAGTTATATGTTATGGGAAAGGGGCCCGTTTTTGGTCAATTTCCCAGGAACAGACCCACCGACCAACCGACCAACCACAAAGTGACATGTAGAAGCTCCTGCAAGAGCTTAAAAACTGAATGCGGGTGATTTTTTTTTTCCATTTTCAGATTTATTGATATAAATTTGTAATCTTTGATATGTCTACTACACATGGTTTAAAGAAAATGTATAAATATTGTGGAATAAAAGTGTTTTCTTAAGGAAAATAATTGCCATCTTTTATTTTCACGAATGCGAAACTTGAAACTTTACAGGTCTTTTTCTCAGTATTATACTTTCTTGACATGTCGATGAATGCAAACTATTATACAGCCATAACTTGTCAACAGAATGTCCAATTGAAGTGCAACAAAAAAAGTATTGTAAGGAGACTTTAATCTCTTTACCTGCAAACCCTCATTTCAACCTCTGCCCCATTCTCATTTTGCCAGAATGCCTCACATTTACAATTTACATTCACAGCAGTACTCGTACAAACAAGTCTTTACCTTTTCAGCAAACATGCAAAGTTTGCAGAAATGGAGAAATTGGTTCTAATTGCATATAAGAGACAATCCAAACTGTTTAAATATGTAATCACAATTTGTAATAGTATCTGCAGGTTTAAATTAAGACTTTAAATACTGAAAAGAGAGGGTATTGGAAGTTGCTACTGCTGAGAAAAATGTGTACATAATCCATGAAAACCCTAATTGCCCTGAATCCTTCAAAATCCTCTTTGCCAAAGTGGAGAAATTTGGAGGATTGAGGTTACATGCTAAAGTGCGTTACTGATGTCGTAGGATGCACTTTGTCAAGGTGTTGGGCCGGACCTTGTGTTGTTTTTGCTCAGCCATGCATAAATATAGGCCTTGATTATGCTTGAATTCCTCCGTACTGCTCCAGGATGTCACTGGCCAAGCCTCAACATATTGACAGTCACTGCCGCAGGATTTTGCAGGATTCAGGCAGTGGTTACCCCTCCACGGACCATAATATTCAAGAAATAATGAAGGAATTTGCATGATTGAGGCGATATGCTATTTGTCCATGAGGCCAATTGGAGGATTTTGCAGGATTGAGGCTACATCCCAGCTAAAAAGGCCGAGGGAGTTACATGTAGGGTTAAATTAATGTTTGATATCCACTGAGACGAGATTTGTTGAAACTCAAAACCAAAGCAGTTGACATGTTATGAATAGATTACACCTTATGTATGTCTTTGACCAGTCTTAAATTTGCTCTCCAAAAGTATGCATCATAAGATATCGGCCCCTTGTGTGAGCTAGAGGTAGGGCCACAGCTAGAATGAATTAGGGTATTTCCCTAACCCAAGGTGTCACGACTCTGCCAACCCTCCCCCCTCGGGTGTAAAGCAATACATTAATGTCAGCTAGATGAGCACCTACTCATAACAGCAAACGGGAGGTTCCTCTCCAGAGAGCCTGTGAAGTTCAGATCCCAAGGTACTGGGGGTGGAATCTACTCCTATCCAAACAAGGTCAAGGCTTGTCCTGGAAATCAAATTACGCCTTGTACTTTGGCTCACCTTGGAAAAAGTTTTCCCCCATGTTGGGCCCTGGGCGAGCAGAAAAAGTGCAATTTACACTGTACTTATTTTTTCAGGTGTAAACTGCAAAAAAAAAAAGGGGGGGGGGAGGTTTCATTGTTGGGTTTTGAGCAATTCTGATCCAGATGCTGTCAAATCTTGCAAGATGACAACCTGTCTATTGTGGCCAGATGTGTGATGCTATTGTAACGTGCCCATTGTGCCTTTTGTGGTAACCAGCTCTTTGAGGCCATATGTTCTTGAGGCCATGTGACCTTGTGTCCATTGTGGCCACTAGGTCATAGTGGCCACCTTACAAATGAAGACTAATTTGGCGACAGCCATTTTCTGCTGTGGCACCAGGCCCTCGCGGGAGTTGTACTCAAGTAGAACGCATGCACTTCGGGATCTTTCGAACAAGAGGGTTACCAAGAGGCACGTGCGCCTCGTCTTTAAGAATGCGTGCGTCATGTGTGTGAGCGTGACACCACCACAAAAATGGCTTGTAATTTTGTTCGGCGAATTCCAGTATTGCTTCTCTCTCCTGCTCATTCCATGCCTACATAATTGTGGCCACTTGAAGGTACAGGTAATGCACACCATTTGCAAAAAATGTGTTTGTGGAGATTCAACAAACAACAATATAATAAATCTGAAGCAGGTTATTTAAAAAATAACCTGTCAAAATTTCAGCTCAGTAGATATGCTTTTTTAGAAAACTGCAAATATGCATAGTATCTTCATTTTTCTCTTCACAGAGCACAGGTTTCCATTGAAAGATATGGTTAAAGATGGTAATTCCCCTTTTCTCAGAAATGACAGCATACAACTTACAAGGTGCAATGATTTCACAGCATGACCCTATTATTTACCGTATTACAGTCAACTATGATATTTCATGATATTTTGACAGTTTCATGTTTTAATGTTTTCAAATCGTGTCTACTACCTTTAATTAATGTTGTCCAGTGTTTGCTGTGGCCCCTTCTTTGGCCTTTTCCTCTAGCATCTCTAGTGTTGTAAATAAACGTTGAATATGAACAGTACACTTGATGTCAAAATAATCATTTTTTTATTCAGAACATTTGTTATCATTAGTCCATCAGGATAAACAAAAAATGTAATTTCTCATTTACTTTTTTGGTGTGTGCCCAGATTTCCTCCATTTCTGAGTCCATCGCCGAATGTCCTCGACTCAAAGTCCTGCGGTTAGAAGAAAACTGCCTCCAAGTTTCCGTTCTCACACCCAAGATCTTAGAGGACTCCAGCATATCCCTACTAGCAACAGAGGGCAATCTCATTGATATGAAACAACTCCACGATACACCTGGGTACGAAAAGGTAAGTTGGACATTCTTTCTCCTTGCAATCACTTCACTTGAACTCCTCAACATTTCGTTATTTATGCAAGTGGAACTTGACATTCAGAATTTTGAATAAAGCTCAAAATCCAGTGATGGTGTATTAAAGGGTTCATGCAACGATTTTCTCTTAGGAAGATATTTTGTCCAACTTTCTTCTCTTCTTAAATGTATGAAAACTATGTGACATCCCTTTTTGGTTAATTTTATTGAAAAGTGCACTTCTTTGAACATTTAAAATTGTCCATGCTTTTCATGACAACGGAGGGTGCTATTGCTGTGATGTCATTTCGGGAAGACACTGTTCAGTTCAGGGGTTTTCTGTTCAAAGTGTGACCCGAACATTTGCTAATTAAAACCATTTGTGAGAAAAGTTTGCTCATTGGCTTACTGCCGTGTACTGACACAACAACGAATCACCAAAGAAAAGAAGGTTTACAACAGCAAAATATCCCAAATTCTGGCAACTTTTTGCGCTGAAAAAGCTGTAACATTGAGGTTTCTGCCTGAAATGACATCATACTTTTGCTCATGGATATGGAAATTTGTATTTGCAAAAAGCCAAAAAAGGCAACAAAATACCCTTGAAAATGGCAAAAACAAAATTGAAAATGAGGTTAAATGGGACACAAAGGTGCAATTGCCAGGATTGCACTTAAAGGGAATATACAACATTTGCAAACATCGAAAAATAAAACTATCAAGTTTTTGGGAAATACCTTAACAGGATGTTGGTAAATGACAGTCTAAAGCATCCTGTAAAATTATGGCACCTGGTATACTGTCATTTTCAAGAAAAGTGGTATTTTTGTATCAATTTCCAAAGCTGATCGGCCGATCAGCGTTGGAAACAACTGGCTTTTTTTCAAATACTGGCCCCAATTGACCATTGCACTTGTTTGCAATCGATTACAAACCTATGAACGGATACGAGCCAGCTAGACTGGTTCCCTGACCTTACAATTCCCCAATGTATGTAAACTGCTCTGTTTCTTCTTATATGGAGTCAGGGAACCAGACTACAGGAAAATGATCGTTTTTCTTGGTTTTTATAGCATTTTCGAACCCAAAACCTCAAAAAAGTCAGTGTAACTATATTTGCTTTATATTTCCAACCCCCCAATTCCATCCATTTCTGAAAATTACAGCAAAAGCAAATGATGTATATTCCCTTTAATAATTACATGGCATGGGCCCTTTAATAATAAGCCCACTGATGTGTTATACTTTTGAAATGATTATGTTACTCTACTGAGTAGTTAACTAAAGTGTTGCTTTAGACCTGATTTCCTTCCTGTCTTTTGTTTTCTGTAATGTTCTGTGTTTGACGGGAAAAAATAAACTGTTGCCAGTGAATACTTTCACTTCTCCTTTCAATAACACCTGTTTGAAGTCAATCTAAACTGTCCTGTTGTTGAAATTATTGATAATGTATGAAGAGGAAGCATTTGTGAAGAAGTTAGAACTGAGTCAACTGACACAAAATGATGTCATTTTTATGACTTTCCAAGTTACGTCTCTGTAAATCTAAACAAATAAACAGATGGTAGTGAACACTTTTAGTTCAGTTTTCAATAACACCTATGTGAATTCATAATAAATCGTCCTGTCATGGAACTTATTAATAGTGTATGAAGAGGAAGCATTTGTGAAGAAATCGTAGTTAGAACTGACACAAAATGACGTCATTGTTATGACTTTCCAAGTTTTGTCTCTTTATTATCTTAATGTATTATTATTATTATTATAAATAAAAAAATACCTGAGTTAGTTTACCCATTCCTATTTGTCGAGAGCCAGTCACGTGGGTGGTTTTAAACCGCCGATAAAACGCCGCTGTGTCGGCGCCACATTGCGCAGTGCGCGCCAATTTCCAAATGAGCACTACACACACCATTATCCAGGCCATTATCGGGGTCAAGGTCCCTAGCCGGTTTTAAACGTATTTGTTTAAAACTAGCCAAGCACATATTTATTCCTTTAACAAAAGTTTCTCTTGCAATTCTTGTTTCAGAATTGTGATTTGAAATCTCTTGTCCTTTTACCCCCCCCCCCCCTCCATTAGCTCTAGATAATGTTGTGTTTTTCTTTTCATTAGCAATACAAAGTCAAGTGCTTATATTATACTATGTGGGCAATTCCATCATTATGACAGGAAGTATAATATATCCGTGACAGGGCCAATTCTTCATGATATTTAATTGATTCCAAGAAATGATCCAAAACTCCTAGTCTGTAATCTCCTTGACCATTACGATGATGGATGTATAAGAATTGAAAACTACATTTTCAGGTTTATTCAATGACCTCTAAAAAGCTCTATTGTTGGAATTGCCGATATACTTATAATACATGTATATAATGTACTTCAAGGGAAACATAATATTGATCCAATTTATCCCCCCCCCTTTTTTTTAGTACATGGAGCGGTACACCGCAGCTAAGAAAAAGCTGTTTTGATGTGACATCAGCTTTAAGGCTCGCTTTTTCCAACGTTTTTGCCATCGTTGGGGATTCGGTTCTGTTACTGTGATAAGCATCCAACAATCAAACACCAAACTGAAATCATGAAAACTGCATGTAGATTCATGCCTTGGAAGTTCTTATTGTGACGGAGCTGTTGAGAAGTTTTGCCGGTGCCGTGAAAAGAAGCGGAAAAATATGAACTGTCTGTGCTGTTGGATTGCAAACTGTAGTGGTTGAGAATTAAATATGTACTCTCCTGTGTTTGGTCCACTATGGTTGGACTTTTATGCACTTCACGAAACATCTATCAAACAAGAGAGGGCATCATGGAGCATCATTCTCCTGTGGGAAGGACACTTGCACTTCATTGCTTCAAGCACATTGATTTTCAAATCCACTACAAGTAATCATGGAGGAGGGAACCAGTCTTCAGAAGGAGAGTATATACTGAATGTACCAGTATTAGGCCATGTCTGTATCAGATGGCGAATGGTACTAGTGGCCGATCCCATCGAATACGACGATGTAGCTCGGTGTCTAGCTGCACGATGATCCTCACAAGCAGCTATATACATGTATGGAGCAGAGGAGGCAGAGCCACTGATCTCTATATAAAGACTGGATAGCTAATAAAGAGCCGCACAATGAACGAATTTGACGCCATATTGGTGAGACCGGCTGGTGATCTACAAAGGACAAGTTGCCGTCTTTATAGACAGCATGATTTCTTATGTAACGTCGCGGTTCACTTGACTTATATTTTGACCACCACCACTGACCAAGGTTAACTACAATTTTTTAACGTCGTGGTTACTATAATGCCGCAAATATCACTTTTTCGGCATTTTGAAATAATAATTACTACGGAAATGTGTCCCTTTTAGAACATCATAATATGTGTACGTGACCAAAATGCGCGTCAACTGTTGATACAACGCGCGCGTATTTACGCGTAGAACGTTCGTATATACGCGGCCATCTTCGTGAGACCGGGGGCGAATTGGTCAATATGCAAAGTCTACTGTGTGAATGTTGTATGCATATCCGCTATCCAGTCTTTATATAGAGATCAGTGGGCAGAGCAGCCCAGATGGACAGCAGATCACCCACGAGCGTGCTCCTGCACTACGGTTGTCTAAATTTAAAACCTCACACCCGTGTCCACGTCTTGACCATGGCGGCATGGGGTATTGAATCATCCCACCAATTTTTTTGTGATGAGAAACATAAAATGCGGATTTCGAGGTATTTTTCGAACAACAAAATGTATTCAATAGCACCGAAAAGTAGACAAAGCACCAAAGCTTTTAGAATGCGCCGTTTTGATGTAAGCGTGAGTGAACATATTGATATACATCTATATCCTGAAGCGCCAGTTTGTAATGTTCGGATCTCCTTTCCCACGGTTGTATTATAAATCTCAAACACCTGTATAAAGTTTAGTGGAACATTTCTTGTGTACATTTTTGATCTGTATCACTGAGATCTTAGCATGCAGGCTTCATTCAATGTGTTATCTTTGCAATTAATGTTAACACAATGCAAAGAATACGTTACGGTGTTTGAAATGTCACAAAAAACTCAATTCCTTTTCATGTCCAAATATTTTTCCCTGTGAGTATTAATCAATCCACCTCGAAAGGAGGGAAGTCTTTAAATAATGCATGAGTAAATTTATTTTAAAAATGCATGACTTTACATATATTTTATCGTGCATAAAATTATCTAATAAATGGATGTACCAGAAATATATTATTAAATATTTTCGGCATTTTTCTTAAGCTCAATTTTCATCGACTACCATACGTGATTCTTTACAATGTGGACAATGGATGTTTGCAAGTAATAATTGTTTTGTCCCAATTCTGCCAGGTCATAAACCAAATGCCTATTTAGTAAGGCCAAAAAAAAAAGTCTCCGGTTTCTGGTATGCGCGCGCGTCGCCGTAGCCATGCGCTTCGGCAAAATGAAACAGTTTTTTTTTCAATGAAAGATGATGTCTCAAAACCGCCAAACTCACTGGTTTGACTGGAATCCTGCTGCTGCACAATTTTAACGTGTTTTTAGATTGGGTTATGGTCGAGAATAAGCTTTATGTGGCCTCTCTAGACTCCCATGTATTTGCACTAAGTTTAGTCGTGCACCATTTGTAGTCATCAGCCGACATTTGAAGCAAAAAAATCAGGTAAAAAAAAAAAAATAGACGCCTCGCCGCACCACTTTTTGGGCAAGCTCCATATCAGAACCCGGAGACTTTTTTTTTTGGCCTAAAGTAATTAACATGTATTTATATTAATAACCCCTCTGTGGCATAAAGCAGTGTAATTGTATCACAGTATTACTGATAGCAACATAATAGACTTATGCTGGACATCTTCTCTTTACTTTATTTGAGTACAAGTACGTGTAGTTCAAAAACAGATCTGTTGCAACATGGTTCAAGCAGTGGTGGATCTTGAACCAAAAAGGGTTTTTGGCTGCAGATATTTTCTGCCTTTTGTAGCCCATTCTTTTGTCTCCAAGAGCCATAAGCCTAATTCAGAAGACTTGAGTAGCAATCTTGAGTATGTGGGTTTAGCATAGGTTTAGCAGCTTGAGTTAGACTTGAGTCTGAGTTTAGCACTCAAGAAACAGTTTAGTACTCATGAAACACATTAGCACTGTGGTGTTGAAACACTGGATGCTCACCGACAATGCATGTCAGTGATGTTCATGCATTCCAAATTCAGAAGTTAGGTCTTTCAAAATTCTGTAAATGTACAACTTTTTGTTCGTCCAACTTCATGTGAATCTTGGCTTGAGTGTAGTAACTTGTAAGAGTGACAAAAAAATCAGTGGCTATTAACCAGTTCACGTCGGATGACGTGTATGCACGCAAAGGTTTTGCGGTAATCGGAACGGATGATGGATAAACACGTAACAAGCGAGGCTGGAAATATCCGTCTGCGACCCGCTTCCAGCAAGCAAGGCTGGAAATATCAGGGTGTGCTACATGAACCCACAGATGATGGCCTGAACCCGTCTGGCATTGAGGTTCGTGAAAACAATCCCGCGCCTGGGTCCGGTCATGTCAAAATAATCCCGGCGCGAACTGGTTAAAAACAAGCCTTACAAATGATTTGGGCCACCGAATTGTATGAAATACATTATCTCTAAGTAATTGTTCATGAACAGAACAACATACACACCTATATTCTCAGACTCGACCTACTCACAAATTGAAAAATCCTACTTGTGTTATGCCAGAACTAATTATGAATTGTAATTACATGTATGACTTGTTTTGTACATGACTTAAAAGAAGCTTGTGCCACAGATACACTTTTGTGGGGATGTTTTTCAGCTTGTCTGGTTTTGAACAAAATTTGATTACACGTGTAATAGTTATCCCGCGAGCACATGTGGAACACGGAAAAATGTAGTGCTTCTGTGTCCCACATACCACGAGGCAGATGGGCCGAGTCCGAGTGGTACAAATGTATGTGGGGCGTAGACGCACTACATTTTCAGTGTTCCACGAGCGCAAGTGGGACAACAAATTTATCTTCAAGCAAACTTGACGCGCAGTAAAGATGGAACACGCACGCTGTACACAAAGTTTTCAGCGATTATCCAATTACACGTGCTTGTTGTACAGAATGGCACACATATCTTAGAAAAGCGCAATACGTGGAGTGCTGTATGGACCGTGGCCGTGCTACATGTCATGGCTATCTGTATTACGGCTTGTTGCCATGGATCGACCAATCAGGATCGAGGATTCAAGTTTACTTGAAGATAATCAGTATTGTAATCAATGTATTATATTCAGCATTCAATAATTGTGCCAAGTGCAAGATAAATTTAATAAATTATATATATTGATATGTGTCATATGTGTCTGTGTTTCCTTATCATTGCTTTGTGTCTTTGACCCCTTGACCTAGATAGTTAAGAAGGGAATAAACTCTAAAAAGAGTTTTGAATTAAGACAAGTATATTTTGCCAGCAAACAATGTGCTTCAAACACCTGCAAAAGTATTGAAATGTTTGAAGTGACAATTCTTTAGAAGTAGCACCAACATTGGTTAATATGTAAAAAAAAATCATAGTCGAGTCCTGGTCTGAGTCTTTAGTCCCTTGGTTCAGTCTGAGTCTCGAGTCATTTGGTTCAAGTCCAAGTCATGAGTCATTTGATCCAAGCCTGAGTCACATTTGTACAAAATAGATGTGCATGGACATGGACACACATTTACCGATGTAAGTGATGCATTGTCACGAAAGTGATGTAGTGATAAAAGTAAAAGTAACCTTCCAAGGTGGTCTGTTGAGCAATGTACATGTACATGTATTTCCTGAGCCTAGCAAAATAGAGCACTCAACCAATCACTACACATGTACAAGAGGCTAGTTTTACTGTACATATGCCTATACCACAGGTTAAAGAAGTCAAAATTTGTTTCATAACAGCTAACCCAAAGATAATACAATGTTCTAGAGATGTGCAATTAATGTATTTTTTTTCTCAACTTCAAATTTGTTGACAATTCCCTTGGCACTTTTCCTAAATGTTTTGCTCTCATCTGTGTTGTGTGTCTGAAACATAGAGCTCATCAGGTTGCTTGTGGTTTAAAACTTTGACGATTGTCCCTAAGGCCCCCCCAAAAAAGTCTCCGGTTTCTGGTACCGGTATGCGCGCGCGTTGCCGTAGCCATGCCCGTCGGCAAAATGAAAACTTTTTTTTTTCAATGAAAGATGATGGCTCAAAACCGCCAAACTCACTGGTTTGACTGGAATCCTGCTGCTGCACAATTTTAACGTGTTTTTAGATTGGGTTATGGTCGAGAATAAGCTTTATGTGGCCTCTCTGGACTCCCATATATTTGCACTAAGTTTAGTCGGGCACCATTTGCAGTCATCAGCCGACATTTGAAGCAAAAAAATCAGCCGCGTCGCCGCACCACTTTTTGGGCAAGCTCCATACCAGAAACCGGAGACTTTTTTTTTTGGCCTAACATACTCTCAGTACTGTACTAGTGTAGTAGTGTAGTCTTTTTAAAGACTTCAGGATGAATAAGTATACACATTGCATATTCGACCAATATAGAGAGACTATGGGTATTAAAGGTGTTGTAGAGTACTTTAAGACTTCAAAGCTTTGAAACTTAAAGAAAAGGAAACCTTTCTTGACTCCCAGAAAGAGAAGACGGCATTCCTAATGCTAGGATTACAGAAGCTTTCCTCTTGATCTGATACATTTATCAACTGTTGCTTGCGGTCATTTCCGGAGAGTAATTTAATTTTTTGTCACATTTTGTGAGTGCCTAGCTAATGTGGGCCGCCGTGTGTGGAATTAGTCACGTTCTGCTACACTTCGGTGGTGTTACATTATGTTATTTCCCCCCAGTGGTCTTGGCCCATATCTTTGATCAGTTAACCTACAAAAAAAGTTCCACTTGACAATCTGGGTCAGATTGTTGTGGGGGGGAGGGGGAGAGGAGTTTTTCCAATTAATCTAAGGTCTGCCCTTTCCATCAGATTCATCATGGGATGTTTGTCTTAGCCGTGCCGTGTGCAGTCTGTCTTCCGCTGTGCTCCCATAAATCAACCATTGCCTAAATTAAAGTTGTGAGATATTTTCGTGTAAAATTCTAAAATTTTAAGACCGTGACCATGATTGGACTAGCAGTTCACATGAAGCCTTCCACACATGGCAATCAGGCAAGTTATAATTAGGGAGGGTCAGTCAAAACTAATTCCCTACCATGAATTCAAATTCAAAGAAGTCCCTCCTTAGGATCTTTTGTACGAACTCACCCTAGATTCTAAGGTCAGGAACTCATTATTTGCCTAAAACCCTGAGACAAGTTGAAATCTAACACTGCCCTCCCTTTTTTTTCTGTTACAAGGGTAATGAGATAATGATTCTAAGCTCCCCTGCCAACTCTCCTATGCCCTTTATAGCTTCATCAATATGCCCGAGGCGACGGCTGTGTTCCTACACTTGACTTTTACAAGTACAGGAGGCGGACATTTGACGTTTCTTGTGTCCCCTGCTCACAGGACCCAAGTGAAACTAACCGTAACGCTCTGTCTGAATCAATAAGCCGCATTTCCAGTGATTTGGGAGGACGGCCGGAATACTGTTTATTGCCTGGAGCCAAGACACTTCTGGAAGTGCCTAGAGCAATGTAATTACGGCAGTATCATGCCAAGAGCTATCTGATACAGTGCTACAGTGTAAAAGTAGACATGCACCTGAAACTAGACTAATAATAGAAAAAGCAAGTACACATGTTTACCACCCCAAATCAAAAAAGGAATGAAACCTGATCATAGAAATTAGCTCGTAAAGAATGAAGTGTTTCCCATGTGTGTTTGCATGGCATTTTGTAGAGTTAAAAACACACATGCTTTCCATGTACAAAAACTTCTTGCAGTAACTAAAAAACAGTGGAAAACTCTGTGGGAAGCCCATGGAGTCTGGAAGGGATTAAAAAAACACTTCCCACATGATGATCTGGAATGGATTCGAACCCATACCCTGGAGATGGAAGATGGGAAACACCATCTTTCCATCTGATCCTCCTCCGTGGGAAGCCTGTGGAGTCTGGAAGGGATTTAAGAACACCTTCCACATGATGATCTGGAGTGGATTTGAACCCGGATCATAGAGATGGAAGATGGGAAACACCATCCTTCCATCTGATCCCACCTCTGTGGGAAGCCTGTGGAGTCTGGGGGATTCAAAACACTATCTACATGATGATTTGGAATGGATTCGAACCCAGATCATAGAGATGGAAAATGGGAAACACCATCCTTCCATCTGATCCCACCTCTGTGGGAAGCCTGTGGAGTCTGGAGGGAATTAAAGAAACACTTTCCACATGATAATCTGGAATGGATTCGAACCCAGAGATGAAAGATGGGAAACACCATCCTTCCATCTGATCCCCCTCCGTGGGAAGCCTTTAGAGTCTGGAAGGGATTTAAAAACACATTCCACATGATGATCTGGAATGGATTCGAACCCAGATCTTAGAGATGGAAGATGGGAAGCCCATGGAGTCTGGAAGGGATTCAAAAACACCTGCCACATGATGATCTGGAATGGATTTGAACCCAGATCATAGAGATGGAAGATGGGAAACACCATCCTTCCATCTGATCCCCCTCCGTGGGAAGCCTGTAGAGTCTGGAAGGGATTTAAAAACACTTTCCACACGGTAATCTGGAATGGATTCGAACCCAGATCTTAGAGATGGAAGATGGGAAGCCTTCCACCTGATCCCACCTCATTAACTTTCTTGAGATATGGTTGACACAAAAGGACTTTTTGGTCAGAGTGAACTCTTTGTAATTTCCCAAACTCATCTTCACCAAAAGGTTCCCTCCTATTCTGTCTGCATAAAGGCCAATTGTAAAGGATGGTTTATAGTTGGCGTAACAGTAAAATCAAATGCCAAAATGTTCTGGTGGGTTATCGTGCTGCAAACTCACAAAAGTTGAACACATTTCAACTTCGGTGATATTTTACTATGGAAAAAATATTGACATTTACTGATTATTTTTTTTAATTTATCAAAAAGGGATGTTATACAAGGTTGTAGAAAGAAACGCCAATTGAGCACAGCTAACCCTTGAGTCACTTTGCCAAGTTTTAATTCGTTTCCGATTTCTTAGTGCTCGAAAACAAATCTGGTTCTGATAATTGGTAAATAGGACGTGCCTGCCAAGCTCAAAGTGAGCGTGAAGCCAGAGCAGACTTGCCTTGCCTTGCATGGATGTTTTTCTGCCACGGTTTATTTGCGATTGGAGTGTGGGGTTCCGGACCCAGAGCTGAACTTGCTACTCTACCCGTATGTCATGCTGAGAGGAGAGATGACTCTGCAGGAGGAGGGTAAATGAGGCATGCAGGGAACCTGCTCCTGTTATGTAGAACAGTCGGAAGTTGCAAACTGGTCACGAAAGAGGTCTCGTTTCGTTCCAGACACCGTGCAGTCCATGAAGGCAGAACAAATGAAATGTCACATCTGACTGATTGACAGTTGCACTTCATTCAAATATGTTCTGCATGTATGCATTTACTTGTAACAAAACCATAACCTGTAAAGTTAGGAGACCCATTATTTTGGGACATGCACACTTAAAGTTGCTCTTCCCATGCTATTTTCGAGTTCAGAAAAATATAGATATGTTTGTAAAAAATTGCCAATACCAAAGTTAGTCACTTTTGAATGAGACATCAAGCAAACAATTCCACCCCCTTTTACTTGTGGACTTTTTACGTAACACAATTTTGAAATTTTGGTGGTGCGCAGAGTTGTAATGAGTCAATGTCGAGTCATTGAGTCAATGTCGAGTCACAAGTTTTGGGGAACTCGACTCGAGTCCAAACAGGTAACTGACTTGACTCAATTCAAGTCACTGTGAGCAAATGACTCGACACGAGTTCCTCATCAGAAGACTCGACTCGGGTCAAGTCAAAGGCTAATAGCACTCGAGTCCCAAAATTGTGCGAAAATATATTTTGGAATGTCTAGCAAAAAGCTGTCTATTGGGTACCATGCAGCATGTTTTTAAGTCTTTGGATCTTAATAATAAACTGGTGCCTTGTGTTCCTTCTTCCATTCTGTAATTTATACACGGTGTTCAAATATCATTGACTCGAATTGACTCAAGTATAAATTTAACTTGACTAAACTTGACGACACACTGTGACTTGACTCGACTCGACCTTCTTGACCTCATGACTTGACTGGGCTCAAGTCACTCCCTTAAAATCACTCGACTCGACTGGAATCACAAAATTCAGTGACTCTTTACAACTGGCAAACAATAATTCAGGTATATCTTTTTGTGCATTATACAGGTAGGTGCAAAAGCAACACATGGAGGTGAAAACGTCCAAAATAAAGGGGAAAATGCATTTTCCTTCTAATTAAAGCATACAAATTGAAATTTGTGGCAGAGCAATTTAAAAACTGGCAGAGCAATTTAAAAGCATTCATTACTTTATAGCAAGAATATCTACTTAATTTTTTTTTCTAGCCTTTTCAAGCTCATTCTGAAAAAAAAATAATCCAAAGTCGGCATGATATCCAATTTAAAAATCAAATAAACTTTTAACCCTCACCAATAACCAAAATGTTATCGTGGGCATTATGGAAGTTTGTTACTGCTTGCATTTATGTGCAAGTAAAAGTGGCCTATGGTTCACTGTAGATTGTGTGATCCAAGAATTTAAGGCATCTTAGTAAATCTTGATAGCTGTGAAATTTATGGCCTGCCAGCATTCCACTTGGAGCATTTTGGAATCTCCCTGCAAGACAAATAAATGATTTGCTATGCTTGAGATCACACTTCCATTAGAATGATTGAGCCTGAGCTAAAGCAGACATTTTCCCCCCTACATTTTGTTTATAAATGAAATATAGGAGAGAACTGTCGGTGTGATTGATTTATATGCAGATTTCGGCAAGATGTGTGTAGAAATGTCTTGTACAAATTTATACAGCCATTTTGCATTTCAGACCAAATACCCCTAGGAAAGAATTTGTAAATAGTACTAGTTTTATTACACAACTAGTAAATTATTAATGGTTAGCATAGCATCAAGTACCGCAAATAACTCCAATGTAAATATTTGGCTTTTCTCTGGTCTGTAGGATACCACTAAGACCATGCCTTACCATATACATGTAGATGACAAAATTACTTTGTGTATTATTTTATAGGCCCTATGATTTCTCTGAGCAGTGTCTGTAAAGCAGAAATTACTACAATCATCACACCTTTTCTTGCCATTTTTGATTAACTTGTAAGTTTGAATCATGTTTTTCATACATGTACATGAAAATTGATTATTTTAACCATTTCACTGAGACATATCCTCGAAATATCTGTTAATATCTTTAAATGTATGAACTT
The DNA here is from genome assembly GCF_015706575.1 of Patiria miniata. Taxonomy (NCBI): domain Eukaryota; kingdom Metazoa; phylum Echinodermata; class Asteroidea; order Valvatida; family Asterinidae; genus Patiria; species Patiria miniata. The sequence continues at coordinate 4,893,845 of NW_024037049.1, forward strand.
TTCTATAAATCTCTAGTTTTTTTATCGAATATAAATTGTATAATAACTTTTCCAGGACTTCCTTATATTGTTTGATCTTTTTGTCAGGAGGATCAAGAACACCCATTTGAAATTTTGATGTGAATCTCAGTTTTAGGAGTCAATGAAGTTGTAAAACACATAAAATTATAATGTAATGAGTAACCATTAAAATGTCTACAATATTTAATAATGTCCAGTATTCAGATTTTTTTTGGGGGGGGGAGGGAGAGGTAAACTTTCATGGTCAGATTGTTTCTACTATTCCCATGTGACATTCATTTCATATTTTAGTTTTATTGGCCAATTGTAGACAAATAAAACATAGTTACAGTACATATGTGTCTTTATTGGTCTGATCTGGCCACATTGTTAATCTGTCATCAAATTTTACAGTCAATTACATACAACAAGGGCAAGGCAAAAGGCTGCCCTTTCCCCACCAGGCATTTTGGCATCCTTGTGCACCCCATTTGATGCAAGGTGCTAGCACGTAATCCCAGTTGTTACTGTGGTAATACATTTCGATTTGACCACAGGTGTTTTAGGGGAGTGTTTTCTAAGCATGTAGGCACTTGTGATCTGTTGATATGAACTTGGTGAACAATTAACAGCTCACAATTGGCATGCCACCTGCACAGGCGGCAGTTGCAAGGATGTAGTCAACCTCCAGCTTTTCAACAGCGGTTTTTGTGAATGTGTGTGCTTAATTTGTTCTATGCTTTGCTTTTCTGAAAGACTGAAGGCGCCTTATCAGTGTCACAGAGTGACATTAACATTTAACATTTGTACCTATGGAAAAATCCCGGGACATACCGTTATTTCGTTTTACCGTTTTGGATTTCCTCAAAAACAAAAACAGTAAACGCACCGTTGACCGTTTTGTCGTTTTACAGTTTTGTAAAACGGTCAAACGGTATTAGGTCACAAAAAACAATTACCTTTTTGTTGTTTTTCTTAATTGTTGAAAGCGATAAACGGTTAGTTGCTTCATTTCAGAGTGTTGTTTTACAAGAACATGACAATGAAAAACGGTCAATAGTCCTGTCGACCATTTTTTGATTTAGGTTCGGCAATTAAGCAATGCACTTAGGAATGTTTATGCGTCCTCATGGGATCGAGTCATTGCCTGGGACCCAAATTACCTCCTCACATTTCGTTCTCACGGACATAGTTTTCGAACTGGCTATTGAAGAGCCGCGCCGAACTCCAATTTCCTTCAAATATCTGCAACTTCTTCAAACGTAGTACCATCCTGTATCCATTGTAAAAAGTAATGTCCTCCCTTGAAGTTTTCCAGTGCCATTTTTGCTTGCAACTCTTAAGCCCCACCAACTGAATCGCGTGAGAAGGGGGGTCAGGGTTACGCCAGGAATCACACCACGCATTATGCCGAGGTAACACTTTTTCAGGTAAAGCATGGTCCCCCTCCATCCCCCTTGCCCAGCACCACAAAATGCACCACGGACTGTTCACTATGACACTGAAATAAACACAGTCTGTATTCAATACTGACCGTGTTGCTGTTTTTCAAAGTTATTTGTGTAAAACTGTAAAACAAAAATCATTGATCGTTATGCTGTAATGAATTTTATTAAACTTATAAAACAGAGAAACCGTATTTATCTTAATACCGTTTGACCGTTTTACAAAACTGAAAAACGACAAAACAGTCAATGGTTTGTTTACTGTTTTTGTTTTGAGGAAATGCAAAACGGTAAAACGAAATAACGGTATGTCCCGGGATTTGGAAAGATTACTTTACCCAAGTTGAATATTCATAAGATGAATTTGGTCATGGACTTGGTGATGTAAATCAATATCAGGTTTTTTCCTTCACCGATGTATAAACACTGTATACTCAGTGTGTTACCTCCCGAGTGAAAGTTAAAAAAAATCAGTCGGGTGGGACTCGAACCCACGACCTCCTGCTTTCTAGTGCAGACGTCTGACCACTCGACCACCGAGCTTGCGGGATCAGTTGGCTGGTTCGAATCTGATGTACATGTAGCAGCTGGTTCCGCAATTAAACTATTCATAAGATGAATTTGTGCCGGGGTGATGTAAATCAATATTAGGTTTTTGCCCTTCACCGACGTATAAACACTGTATACTCAGTGTGTTACCTCCTGAGTGAAAGTTGGAAAAATCAGTCGGGTGGGACTCGAACCCATGACTTCCTGCTTTCGAGTGCAGATGTCTTACCACTCAACCACCGAGCTTGCGGGATCGGTTGGCTGGTTGAATCTAATGTACATGTAGCAGCGGGTACCGCAATTAAACTATTCATAAGATGAATTTGCATCGGGGCGATGTAAATCAATATTAGGTTTTTGCCCTTCACCGACATATAATCACTGTATACTCAGTGAGTTAAATACTGTATACTCAGTGTGTTAGTTCCCAAGTTGAAAAAAAATCAGTGAAAGTTGGAAAAAAATCACTGGGGTGGGACTCGAACCCACGACCTCCTGCTTTCTAGTGCAGACATCTGACCACTCGACCACCGAGCTTGCGGGATCGGTTGGCTGGTTGAATCTGATGTACATGTAGCAGCTGGTCCTGCAATTAAAGTATTCATAAGATGAATTTATTTTGTGTCAGGGTGATGTAAAACAATATTAGGTTTTTGCCCTTCACCGACATATAAACACTGTATACTCAGTGAGTTAAATACTGTATACTCAGTCTGTTAGCTCCCAAGTTGAATAGTTGAAGCACCTCATTAGAACCATTGCAAAATACTGAAAGTATGAAACTAAGCTGAAATTTGTTTAGTTAATGACACATTTTGATCATTATGAAGTTGTCTGAAACTGTAGATGTTGCCCATCAGGTATGCATCATTTCATTGGATTTGTGTCACTCTGTGGTTGGCTAGTGGTATGGTACATTGTATATTGCGTGCCTGTCTCCAAGCAGATCCGACTTAATGTTTCCAGACCAAATCTCACCAGATTTGGCTATAACCAGTCAAATCCGGTTAGCCCAGCTTCGACATGTGTATACATATTGTTTCTCTTATTCTACAGAGGTAGTGCTCGATTCTGAGCTGATGGCAATTATTTAAAGTGTATACCTTCATGGGTTGTAATTGATTGATTGATGGAACGGTTGGGCTCACTAACTAACTTTTATTAGGATTAATAGCAGGTGATTGCCAGAGGATGGCACAGGAAACCAACAGTCCTGTTTCTGCAGCTCCCTAAAGCTGATGTTACTTAGACAAAAGACTTTCAGCCGCCTCCAACCTGCATGAATCATGGGCCAAGACCGTCAAGCCAAACCCTTCAATTTCTCCTCATAAAGTGCATTTGTGTTGTTGCTGTCAGTCATGCCTGTCGGGGTGGAACATCCATACTTCACAGACAGCGTGGAGTCACAAAGCTTAATGTATAATTCCCCCTCGCTGGACAAGAAGAATGAGTGATTTTGGCACAGGTTTTGAATTAGGACATGTCCACTTTTATTCTGACTTCCGGTTTCCCTTTCATTGTGAGCGGGCAATCAATGGAGCAGAAGCAGGTCGCAGGAGCTGATGAGTGGGATCAGCGTGGGCTAAGTATGAGGATTATCCCCTCAACCTTACCCCCATTAATCCCCAGAAATGACCCACGCTGTGAGGCTTTGGCCTGTCAATCAGGCCAAGATCGATAACCTGTCATTAATATAACTGTCTACCATTGTGGATTATGCCATCTTAGGCCTACATTGGGCAGTTTCAGCTCGATGGATTTCTCAACATTCAAACAGAAACCATCGCCAAACACTCGGCCGATTAGATACTCAGTCATCTGGCAAACTCGGACCATCTGGCCAAAAAGTAGAGCTCAGTAGAAATAAACTCGGGAAGTGATCTGATTCATCCAGTCATCCTCCTGACTAGAAAAAAAATATTACGAAAGGCTTAGTGGGAGTTTCAATTGATTCAGAAGCTGGGAAAATGCTGCATTTATATAATCCAGCTTCAGTCTGCTCTTGCATAATGCAGGCTGATTGTGGGTGCCTTTTATGAGGGTTACTGCCTTTGTAGAGATTCCTCAGCCAGTTGAGGTTTTTTTCCCCATTACAAGTGTCAGTGTCAGTACCCATGAGCTTTTGATCAATGGCTTGCAGTTTCAGTGTCTTGTAATCAATTAAGCAAGTCTTTTTCACAACTTCCCATATTAAAGGATGCAACTTCACACTTCATTGATTTCGTATTTGGTACTGAGGTGTTTACTTTCTTATTGAATTTCGGCACTCTCCTGAATACCGTCAGAGCATACTGACCGGAACGTCAAGTTTATACCTCTGGTTCTTTTCAGAACCATTCTCTTAGCTTGAGAAATTAGTCCCATATGGTGTTTCCGCAAACCTTTCATTCAGTAGAATCTCCACCATGCAAAGCCTCAAATTTTATTTCCCATAAGTTAACCAAATTAACCAAATGTGCCTGTAAAGTTGGTAAACTTTTTAGATCAGGATTTCTTGTATTTGCCAGCCATCATATTATATCCATTTAAAGGGTGTCTGTGTGGAATTTTAAGACAGGGTGAATTGTCAGTTTGTACGTAGTGAATATAAATGCACTTACTGAGTTTCCCTGAAGGTCTTTGCTATCAGCAGGCTCCTAATCTGGCACCTTTTGCTGATGAGGCAATAGAGTCAATGCTATACATTACACAACATCAGCAATGACTTGCAGAATTGTCTATTACCTTGCCAATCACTGAGAAACTGCAGTTTCATTCATCTAGTACATCTTTATGTCAAACTAATTAAGCGTTGAATAACCTCCAGCCAAAGAATAGGATTATTAGAAGCCTACTCATTCATATCAGCTAAACACATTGATTTTTGACAAGGTTGTGTGGCATTTTACTTAGGTTCTGCCTAGTGCCTGTGAATTCCTGGAGTTTTTGTGTTACGGACTTTCACATGAAGTCAATTCTCACAGACCTCAGCTTCTTAAGGGCTGATTTAATCACCAAATATGCAAAAAACTGGACACAAAAACCTTAAGTTCTTGTGCACTTTGGCAAAGATTTAGTTTCCAAAAGGAAGAAAAACACATGACCTATTACACACTTGCCCACTGAATAAAAGCCGGTTTGTCTAAAGTGCTCTGACCTTTCTTAGTTTCAATACGTCTCCACACGGACACCTTCCAGCCAGCTAACCCAGCTCAAAAATCTCATTGAACGTGGAAGATAATGACACCAATCTACTTCGCAAAGAGCGATCGTTTGATAACGTGAACAATCCTAGCCTTCAATCCCCGGGGTGGATTAAACCCTAAATTATAAAATCGGGCTGACAGGGAAAGGAGAGCCTTTTTCACGTGCCAAACCCTAAGCCCAAGGAGTCAAAACCGGGTTTCTTTCATCAAATACCCACTTCTTGCCGTAGACTTAAATCAGCAACCGGTTTTGAATGAGGCAACCGGTACAGAAAGTGTTAATCCGGCTTACATGTTTCCAAATCATTGCCCAGGGGAGACAGCATTGTTCAGAAAGTAGTTTAAATACTTGCAAGATATAATATCCAACCAATCATTTCTGGCAAGGTCAGACTTGTACAACTAATTATTACAAATCCCTGAACGTTGTCCCGTACAACACAGTGAGGTTGTACTTTTATTCAGTAAGCCATTTGTAGCTTGCGGTGTTTCTTTTGTTAATTTTTACAACAACAAACAAGTTAGATTGTATTTGAAGCTACCATGTAAAGCTCTCTATATAGTGCTCGTCATGCTTATTTCTCAGTAATGCAGCACAAGTCAGAAAGACTTAACTGCAGAATTGAAGTAGTGGAATAATATCCCGTGGATTTTTATTCAGTCTCCTCCAAAATGCAACATTAAAAGCAAAAATGAAACATCTTAATGGATTCAAAAGGAAAAGGCAGTTTAACATGTTGAATGGTCAAATGTGAAGGCATTGACTAAAGACTTGGAATGGTTAGGGATGCTACCAACATGCAAGGACCTTAACAACAATATTGATTATTTTTAAATGAGGTAATAGTATTTAGGGAACAGTGTAGTCGAGTCCATCACAAGTCTAGTCACAAGTCCAGTCACAAGTCCAGTCACAAGTCCGGTCACAAGTCCGGTCACAAGTCCGGTCACAAGTCCGGTCACAAGTCCAGTCACAAGTCCGGTCACAAGTCCGGTCACAAGTCCGGTCACAAGTCCGGTCACAAGTCCGGTCACAAGTCCGGTCACAAGTCTGGTCACAAGTCAGTCACAAGTCCAGTCACAAGTCCGGTCACGAGTCTTTTCATAAGTCCAGTCACAAGTCCAGTCACAAGTCTAGTCACAAGTCCAGTCACAAGTCCAGTCACAAGTCTTTTCATAAGTCCAGTCACAAGTCCAGTCACAAGTCCAGTCACAAATCTGGTCACAAGTCCGGTCACAAGTCCGGTCACAAGTCAGTCACAATTCCAGTCACAAGTCCGGTCACGAGTCTTTTCATAAGTCCAGTCACAAGTCCAGTCACAAGTCCAGTCACAAGACCAGTCACAGGTCCAGTCACAAGTCCAGTCACAAGTCCAGTCACAAGTCCAGTCACAAGTCCAGTCACAAGTCTTTTCATAAGTCAGTCACAAGTCCAGTCACAAGTCCGGTCACAAGTCCGGTCACAAGTCCAGTCACAAGTCCAGTCACAAGTCCGGTCACAAGTCCAGTCACAAGTACAGTCACAAGTCCAGTCACAAGTCCAGTCACAAGGCTTTTCATAAGTCCAGTCACAAGTAGAACAGGATGAACAATGACAAAGGAATGCTTTAACACTTCATTTGAATAGCTAGTGACTTGACTTGATACTGAAGGACTTGTGATGGACTTGCAGGAACTTGTGATGGACTCAGCTACAACACTGATAAGGAGCTTGACAGAGTGTTGCAATCATTCCAATTTTTATTTTCACACACACACTTCTAAAAAGTGAACAAAATGCCAATGCCATTTTTTCTGAATGTTTAAAGGTTCGTCTTTACATGTATACGTATACACATACTTCCTAATTTCTTTTTAGTTAATAGGGTTTTTGTTAAATTAATATGCAAGACTGGTATACAGATTGAAAAATGCGACCCTGATCAGATTTTGATCTTTGAGTTGTCTGGCTCACCTGCACAGGAGAATGTCAACATTGAGACTGGGTGAGTATTTCTGGCACATCTTGCCGGTCCATTCTTGATCTGGGCTTTCCTGACGGAACTTATTCATTCAGCAAGTCTTATCCTTTCATCCCTCCGAACCAAGGGGGTACAGACTGCAGGCTTCCTCACGGGGTCCTGTCTGTACCCCTGAGACTGCTAGGGGACAAGTCTGCTGATGGGGGAAGGGGTGTGTAGCCTGTATCAAAAGGGTTAGATGCTACAGTTGAGAGGGGATAATGTGAACTCGGTCTCGGCTTAGGGGTAAGGGGACATTAGAGAGTTTTGTTAATTCAGTAGGAAGGTATCTGAAAGCACAGGGTTTAGAAGACAGGTCTGCTTTGGACTTGGAGGGAATCAGAGGGAACCTGTTTAGGCCTACCTAAATTGCTCCCTGGTTGTGTGGACAAGGTTTGTGGTGTACAGTAGCGTATCCAGCTTTTGATGTCAGGGGAGCCAGTACATCTGCGCCGAACTGTAGACATGTTTTTTTTTCTATAGACACTTGGCCTCCGTAAAATCAAAAAGTGTGGGAGGGGGGGGGGGGGGCCTGGTACCCAACTTCCAAATGGGGCGCTCTTCAAAACTGACCATCATTATACATACTGGAAAATACACTTTTATGCCGATTGTCACGGCGCATTGTAATGATTTTTTTAGCCGGTTCTCTTTTTTGGGGTTGATGTCAGAACTCTCTAACCGTTTATAGAACTCTTTAACCATTTATCAAGAATACCCAAATGGCCTACTTCCTGGTCAAGCTGTGGTAGGTGGGGAGGATATCCCCCTATCCCCCATGGGTTTCCACCACTATCATTACCTTCACTGTCTACCCTTACCTGCTCAGTAACACTGAAATTGCAAATTTAGGCATGCCCTCTGATCTGAAAATAGGTGAAAACCTGTGTAAGCCTTGGAGAAGGAAACAAAAGTGCAGAATCAGAGCATCAGGCCTTGACGTGTTGTTCCAAACAGGGTGGATTAGCAGTTCCTGTGTGCTTGTGTGGTGTGTGGCTGCAAGGCATTCTAGTCTGGGTAAATGAAGACAGAACCAGTTCAAGGCTTCAAGAGCGAGTGGGGAGGGAGAGAACTTTGTTGGGAAGGAAACTGCTCAGGACTCGTGCTGATAGAGACTAACAAGGTGCTTGCTTTCCCACTGGATCCTGTTGGTTGGATCAGGGAGCAAGGAAGGGAGAGGAGCTTTAGCTAGAATAGCTAGGAGTCTGAGGGAGAACAACAATTAAAGGCTGCCAATTTAATTGGACTTTTTGTTTTTACTAGTTTTGACTTTATTTACACATCCACTCCCGTGAAATTCTATTAGATGAGTTTGGTGACGAAAATCTGATCAACTCCACCCCAACTCACACAAGTGTGTATTTGCCTGCAATCGGGGACCCCCTATTGTCCCTCTTTTGTTTGTACTCAAACTTTTTAGGAAGACCTCCCATATGTTTTGTACACGATCGTAAATTGAGGACCTTCTATTGTTCAACGTCCCCCATTGAATGCAGAAACAAACACATTCCCACCCAAACCACCTCTCAAAAAAATTGCCTTTCTTTCATAGGTTGCAGTATTTTTTGAGAGGTCTTTCCTTGATTAATTGAAAAGTTCTTTGATTAAAAAAATATATATATATGAATTTGAGTATCTTTCAAAAAACTGCCTCCCTCCTAAATTAAGTGTTTTTGAACAGTACTTGGGGAATGACCATCCTGGAGTTGGACACCCTTGGTGTGACCCCACCCTTTCACCCCAGCCCTCCTTCGTTACAGATTTGAAGACCCATTATTGGCCAAGATATCATGTCCAATTTTCACTGTTATGTATACCCAAGATAAGATCATAATCTTTGTGTTTTGCAGTGTCACCTACGTCTTTGTTTCTGGTTCCTTATTTAGCAAGCAGTGTCTGGTTCTCATCAAAAATTATAATTCAGTATGACACCTTACCTTGGCTGGGAGTCTCTTTATAGAGTGCGATTAAGGAGTTGGACGTGTACATTCGACAAAGGTGGGATTAAACTGTCATTTGGGGCAAAGCCTTGTGTAATTAAAGGGACAGGCAAAAAAAAACATTTCAGTCAGGTACATCTGTGGTAGGTGCTAAATTTGACCAAGTTGCACCTTTAAAGTGAAAGGACTGTCGAGTCATGCAGGAAAATTTGCGCGGGGGGAAAAAACCAAAGATGCAATTTAAAAAACAAACAAATTCAAATTGCACTGTAAGTGGCCCCTCATGTCTGAGGTCATGTGCACTTTTTCATTGAACTGGTGAGGAACTGATACAGCAGTTGAATATGGATTTCATTGATGTAATAGTCTTTGGTGTTGCGAGATAACTTCTCATTCATTAAAGGTTAAGGTTTTATAAAATGTGTTGTTGTTTGAGGGGATGGAATTACAATGTTAAAACTATTATTGCCAAGCTTAAATCTAACAAGAGAATACATTATAACTGGCCTAATATAAATATGCCATATACTAAACTATAGAGTTTTTCACAGGATACACTGGAAAAAAAACGCTACAGACAAAAATTCTCCCTCGGACATAATGATGCCATGCTTTGTTTTCAAGTGCGCTTCCTTATGCAAACAGATGGGGGCAAGAGCCACCAAATTCCCATTAGAAAGTGTGACATCATTATTGTACCTCAGGTCTATTGTATTGGTGATGTGTGACCTGTGAAGTAATGAATCTAATAATACAGTCAGTGCATTTCTTCTTCTTTTTTCCTTGTTTTTTTTTAGATTCAATACCCCATTGTCCTGTCACTTGAAGTTTAGTTCAAATGTTATTTCTGTTTAGTTTGGCAAACCTTGCCTGACCACAACACTACAGCTGGGTTAAGGGAAGTTTCATAATCACCTGGTAAACACTTTAAGGCCCTCGCCATTTTCTGAGAAATCGGGTTCATAAGAATAGTCATGTGATAAATCATAATACATGCATTCATCCCAACATAGTGAGGCAACAAAACAATGGTAGGGAAACTTGGTGGGATTCATTATCTCTGTATTAAATTGCATATTAATAAAGTACGAGTTTAATCATTTTAGACAATTTCACCCTTAATTGGGGGTGAAGGTGAGGGTGGTTTTTTTTTCAAAATTCAATTGGTTTATTAAGCCAAAAAAAATATTATTTCTAACTTTGAAATTGTACGACAGACTGAAATTACCACATTTTGATTTGATTCTTATGTTAAAAGTTAGGGATGAGATCATTCCATTGTTAATCTTGCGGAGACTATTGTAACTTGAAGATCTATGCAATGCAAAAGTCACACCTGTCGTTCTGTTTGTTATAGATGAACTAGTTGACCTAGATAAGTAAGGCACTTTCATTTTCATGTGACATTTGGCTTTGATTCAGAAACTGTAGCAAAAAAAAATGAGTGAGTTTGATTACAAGGGTTGGTTTTATGACTGTTGTAGAAAAAGAAGAAAGATAACATACGCAGACTATTATCATACAATACAACAATAATCATCATGACCTGGGCAAATCTCTTTTTTGCGTGTCTGACTTTGGTAAAATGTAGGCCACGCAATCAACACAAATCATGAGACAGATAACTTGCCAACAACCACCATGAGGTCACAGTGTAAACAGAGTCTCGCTTCATGCTGGGAACAGTGATAATTTTGTTCTGGGGTGCGGGGGAAGGTTGCAAGTTCACCGTTTAATATTTCCGTATTTTTGTTTTTCTGCCTTCTCTGGTAGTTTTTCAATTGTAGTGTGGGTACGATACATACAGTATTGAGTTACAGTAAAGTGTATGTTACCGAATTTATAACCAAGCTTGATCACCGTGTGGTTGATTTTAGCCATGATAACTGTGTTTGTGTTGTTGATGGGGTTTATGTTTGTGATGTTTTTGTTGTACCATATAGTTGTACTTTCAGAGGTCTAGTAATAATAGTGATCAACTATTATGACAAAGTGGAATTGCTTTTGAAGTTCAAACAAAGCTTTCTGAGGTTTGTTGTTTAAAAAAAAAAAGGCAAAACTGTATAAACACATGTTTGGGGAGGAGCATAATTACATAGGAGTAAATTCAGAATGGAATTTCCCTCAACTTTTTTCATAAAAACTTTTGGTGGGACGTTTTTTTCAAAATCTTCAGCCATTTGAAATACACACAGTTATGTTACAGTGTTAGGGTTGTAATGCTTTCAACTGCTCTTTTAAACCTTCACACATTACTTTTTAATGCTTTTTTGAATTCTGATTTGTTGGGAGGGAAGACGAAAAAGGTTGGGGATGTACCATTGTACAATTGTCTTACTGTTCCCCTGAAAACATACCAATTTTCTTCAACAACTGAGGTTTGCTATTTTGAATAAAGTTTACTTTTGCTATTTATCAGGGCACTTGTAAAGTTGTAATACCCAACATGATGGCCCTTGAATGATCATAATCAAAGTAGACTTATGAAATCCTGAAATTGTTAAAAACAGAAAAAGATTATTTGTCTTCAAATGAGCAACAGTAAATTACATTGTACGACAATGTACGCAAGCGTTTTCATTTTCCCCTGTTTTGTGTCCCCCTTTCCGTTACACTCTTGCTGCGTTCCTCTTGTCACTTTGATATTTTTATAATTCTGCCATGTTTTGCAAAACCTCCTCGCAGCCTGTTTTCCCAAATAAAGCACATATTTAGTCACACTTAAGCAGGCATGCAACTGGGAAGTCACAAAAAAGAGGAAATTCAAATCTTTCTAAGATTTTGTACAGTGTTTTTTCTATTTTCAATGGCACACATGGGAAGTAAAAAAAGAGGAAACTCAGCTGATCCGAGGAAAAGTTGCATGCCTGTTAAGTTATACTTTCACAATTCCTTAACATGTATTAGCATTTCATTCCAGTGTGATTGTAAGGGCTCCCTCGCACCTTATTCTGTGATGCCAAAGATTTTAATGAAAAGACGACCTTTGCGGAGAACACAAGGAAGAAACCAACAGGGAAAACTGTGTTAAGTCCCTAAACGTCTTGCTTTGATGAGCCGCCTCACATCCCCAGTCGTCTTGCTTTGATGTGATGCCGTCTTACATAGAGCTTGTGTGAGAACCCAGCCATTTAAACCATGCACTGGGTAAACAAAGTGAAATAAAAGAACATGTGGCAAACAACTGGGCTGCACCATTAATGGCTTCATTTTGTGGGATCTTGGGACTACATTGATGTCATAACAGAGGGTTTCTAGGTTTTAGTCCACTGTCAGCTCAGATGATCGTCTGAGGCCAACAAGCTCAATAGCAACAGGCAAAAATCTTTACGTTGTCACACTGAGCTGTCCTCCAGACAGACTAAGCACAATACCAGAATTGATCTCAAAGACACCGATCAATCCAAGCGAAACATCCCCTTTGATGGCCGCATTAGATCTCTAACCCCCAACTGCTCAGTAAGCCCACACTGGCTGTCAAGAAAGTCTCCGTAACAGGGAGGAACCATTAGATCTATTCATCCGCTTGTGTAATATCTTTTCTTTCTCCAATACTACTTAGTCAGGGAGCATTATTTCTTATGACAGACTTGTATCATCACGTTGTTGGCAGTTGAAAAGCTTAAACTTAATATTTAAATTATGTATCATCTAATTATGAATTGAAACTTTCAAATTAAATATTTAATGGAAAATTTGAAATAAACGGTATTCATTGTGGTAACATGGTTGCAAAATCGGAAAGGAGGGAAGGGATGAAAATACATGTTACAGTTTTTGTTAGTTGGGTTTTGATATTCTAGTAACACCACGGGTAACGTAGTAACCTGAAACTGAAAGTCTGAAAATGGGGGAAATACCACAGGAAATTTACATGTGCGTGTGTGTTTCCTAGAAGTATTTATCTGTTTTAATAATAATGAAAGTAACAGTTCCGGTGTTATTTAGACTAATATCTAAATTTTTGCATTTTGAAGACATTTTAAGGAAACAGTGCAATTGATTCACCTGTATTCCAACTTATATACATGTACATGTACATGTAGTTACCTAGTCTATATCTTGAGCCTGTAAGCCAGCTATTACTTTTGCAACGAGTTGGATTAAAAAACCCACGTCTGTCTTTTAAAAGGTACTGAGGCATATCTTTAAAAACACATATTAGCTTTGTCACTATACAAGTAAGCTTCTTTTTGTTCACTTTACTTCTGCATTTTATTGCAAAGCATGATTGACACTTGCACAATTTTGTCACAATGAACTAAATGAGGAAATAGCCCCAACATGGTGTCCACATTGACACATCCCGTACTCCCAATATTACTCATCTTATTTGCTTTCATGTCAAGACAAGCAGATCAGAGTAAGACTTCCGAGTCTTAGGTCATAACTCAGTTATGAATGGCAAAGGATCTGTCAATAATGCATCAGCAGGTTCAGTTGCCCTCGTGCTTGGCCAGATCAATAGACAGTTCTGAAAGCTTGATTAGTGTGCTTTGTTGAGCCAGCTCAGACAGTTCTCAGCGGAATTGTTGTTGGCAAAGGGGATTACTTCAGTTAGTTTGAATTTTCCGTGGGCTGTCTTAGAGGTTCAGGGTCCACTCCTCAATGTGCAACATGTCTTCTGATGTCAGTCAGCACACAGTGAGACTGGGAAGAGACAGGCTTTGCAGTAGAAAACTTTAGAAACTTCTGTTTTGCCAAACAAAGGATATTTTATCATGTTCATACAAGGGTGCAATCGCTTCTCAAAAGTGTGGGTGGGGGGGGGGGACATATACCTTGATCAGAACTAATGGGAGCGCCAAGCCCTTAGGGTGTGGGGTTCGGGGCCGCTTAAGGGCCCCGGAAAATTTTGGATTCTAGATGCTCTGTGGTACATCTGAGGCAATTTCTGACCACTTTAACCAAATTTTTTTGAGCAAAAATTATCAGTTAATTATCATTTTCAAGTTTGGAGTCATTCAATCAGCTTTTCTGAGCTGTAGAATCAAATAAAGGCTACAATTATTATTCGGGGACGGAAAAAGTGTGGGGGGGGGGGAATGATATGATATCCCCCCACTTTAAAAAAGGGGGGGGATGTCTTCATATTATTTGGTCAGAGGGGGTAAGGTTTGCATTAGAATCAGTTATGTTTGTGTTCAAAATCTGAATGGTTGTGTAACAATATAGTATCACGATTGGTATTTCACAATGCATCGGTTTGTTTTTATTGTTTGTTTTCAAGAAAACACGCACGTGAACCAAATTAGCAGGGACTAGCTAGTCATTGTTATCCAAATCCACATTTGTTTAATATGTAATAAATCGGTAATAATCTGAATGTACATTGAAGGCACGATAGTAATCAATACAAAATCTTAGAACATTCACAATATATCATACAGTGTAAGAATTGAATGCAAATTTGAAAATTGAATCCAAAGGTAATGACCATGAATACATGTAAAACCAAACACTGAACCATTAGCCACATATTTTTGATCTCATTTTTTATGAAATTTCATGAAATGAAATAGAATTCTTTTTAAACGATGTGGAAGTAAATGCACCTTCGGGTGCAACATGTTTCACTTTGTCACAGTATCGGTCGTCTTTTCCAAGTGTTGATTTGCCACAGGCAACATTTGAGACCCTATTCATGGACCAAGTTCCTGTCAACACCTGTATTGTGACAAGAGTCCTCTAAAAGAACTTTAAGACTTAGAGACCAACTGCTACATGTACCCCTTTTTGTCACTTACAATGTACTTCAAGTGTACTTTTGAGGCAAGAACAAAAGTATGATGTTTAAATACTTAGAACAATATTATTACAAGCTGACAGCTTTATTATGTCCCTATTTTGGCTGCACTGAGCAGTATACTCACTTGGGTTAAACTACTGATAAAAGAGTGCAAGGCTTAGGACTTCACATCTGGGTCATTATTTGCACCATGGATTGCCCCACACTTCTCCCCTGGCTTGTTTTGTCTGCTATAGAGTCCAATTTATTACAAGAGGAGTATATCATAATCCCCATAGCATCTGTGGACTCTAAATTAATCCCTTCAGTGTAGAGGGTCATTTACAGGTTCCCTGAACACCTGTGTTTTTGCAGACATAAGTGTTTGTTGGGGGAACAATCAGTAACCATGTGATTGCAGGTGCTGGGGTGACACAAACGGCAACACTCGTGTCAGACACTTGTTTTTTTTCTTAACTTTGGAATCAAACAGTGATTTTCTCAGACGGAATTGTGGGCCAAGGTCAAGGGATTAAAATGCTAGGTACTTTCACCTGCAGTGTTGTTTAATATTTGCAAATTACTATACGATACACAATTGTTAGCTTTACAATGGAGAATCCACAGCTCAACTCTTCTTTCGAAGTTTGTTTTTAGTTTGTGTGTTCAACTTATTAACTTGTGTATTTTTTGTACCTCTACAAAATATTTTATCATTCTATTTTATTGAAGCAACTGAAATGTAACAGTAGAACAAAAGTTTACGAAAAGCTATGAGTATAGGTGTTCCTTTCTTAGGAAACATTATGAAGGCACTGATGGTGCGGAAGACCATTTGTAAAGTAATTCACTCTGCAGAGATGTCAATATGTTTTACCATTGCCTCCACTCTTGAACATGTTCTTTAAAGATTAGATAGTGGTCCCTATGCAGACAGGCACTTCAACCTTGGAACCATTCTAATATTGGTCATTTCACCTCATTCTGAGTACCACGGACTGATATAAGAAACCTATATAAGTCAATTATTTGACCAGTATTTATACATGAGAAAACATCTTACCACTTTGATATGAGACAAACATGTTCAGTGATATATGGCTTTAAGATACATGTATATGTTAAAGAACTACCAAAACTAGAACTAGTGAAATTTAAAGGCTTATAATACAAAAAGTTGAAAGGCCTTCATTTGTTTTTATAAAAATGAGAATTTTTGAGGAGTAAACCTCATTTGATCCTCCTAAATGACATATGCTTTCTTTCCTGAGCTTAATGTTCATTAAAATTCTGTACATATGGATCCGTTACTACATCTGAATACAACATTTACACTCTGAAAAAAAAATAGGAATGAAAATAACTTAATTAATAATAGGATAATGATCTTCAATATTGAGATACAAAAGGAAAAATAATTTATATTTACAATATATAAAAATCAATGTAAGTGACATAAATAACAGCTCAAGCCTTTGTTAACAACTAAAACAACACATACTGAAGTCATGCCATCAGCACTCGGCGAATTATAAATAAGTTAATTCATTAAATTATATCCAGTCTTCACCTTCTCCATGGATTTTCTTTTAGAAATCGGTGTTGTTTTAAAAGTCAACTGCCTACATGTACATAATGTAATATTTGAATATTTGAGAATACATCAGCTACGAAAGCCGGCAATTAGAATATTTACAGTTAACAACAGATGATATTGAGCATCTTTCAGACAAACACGTCAACGAAAATTTCATCTTGAAAACCTTGCATTTCAAATTTCAATTCATTTGAAGATCGATACACAGAAAATATGTTTATCAAAATGTAGCACTGTGTATGAGAGAAATGCATGTTTCTTTGACTGTCTTCGATGTTATGTCCAATCCAAAGTTTTACCATTTTTTAAGGACAAATGGTTCTTAATTTATAATGTGGCTTAATTTTGGGTTTTCTGTTTTCCTTTGATGATGGTCAATAACACAGAATCAAAAAATATTTTAACAACAAATTGAACAACAAATTCAACCAAGCACTGGGACTAAGATTGTGACTATTTTGTGTCATGAAAACTAGCATCACTCGGTGAAAACGATATTTTCAATATAGACTTTTGTTGCCAAGAAGATTAGGACCACAGTTGGCCTGAACATTGTGCATGTTCTTCTTCACAATGTAAAATACACCGCCCCAAAATGTCTGCACCTAATATTGGCCACCCAAAAAAATCCTTCCTCCTCACAGCAAGGGTTTAATTTCTCAGTGCTGCTTACAGTAAGATTTTTTAATAAAACAAAAAGATATCCTGTGTTTACTGAAAGCATATTTCACTTGTGATCTTTACTGCACTAAAATATCAAAACTGTATGTTAAGTGGGTTAGTGAAGACATCTGGAGCAACATTCCTTTACGGTAAGTACATATGTGTTTGTCTTAAACAAAGCCTGTTTGTGTTTAGCGTTGATATCCACAATAAGCAAATGTATGTAATTTGGCCTCTAGGCAAAACAAAACTGTCTTGTACTAGCTGTTCTTGAAATTGTTCATCACCTATCACCGGGGAGAGGTGCAGATCTTGAAGGGGCTTGGGTTGAGGCTGATGCCGTAGTTTTTCTCAATGCTGGGCTGTGGGTTTTCCGGGGCCACACTAAACTTGAAGGCATGGAGCATGGAGGAGAAGAAGAGAAATAACTCCATCTTGGCAAGATTCTCCCCTGGGCAGGCTCGGCGACCTGTAGTAAGACAAAATCAGAGAAGGGGGGAAATTAATTGTCATATGATGATACATGCTGACAAGCTTGTACTAAATTAGAAGGATAACAAGTATGTGTTCTGTACCCAGGCTAAGTTTACTGTTTGGCAACAGTTACATTACAATTAAATTAATTGTTTTTCAATAAATTTCTGCACTTTGAAAATGAACATCGTTAGTTTAGAATGAGATCGTTCAACTTTTTTTTGTTCTTTGATCATAAAAGGTAGACTAACACTGTAGACTTACCAGCTGAGAAAGGCATGAGTGCAGGCCTGTTTCGGACTTTTCTGTTTTCATCCAAGAACCTCTCTGGCCTGAACTTCTCTGGCTCTGTCCACTGTGTGGGGTCGACGTGAACAGAGTACAGGTTGATGTAGATGGGTGTGTCTTTAGGAATGCTGTACCCACTCAGCTCTGTGTCTTCTGTGGTTTTGTGTGGGTAAGGCAGAGCAGTGATATTGGCCATACGCTGCACCTCCATCAATGTAGCTTCTGTGTATGGCAATTGCTTTCTGTCTCCAATGCATGGAAGCTGATCCTTGGCAATGACAGAGTCCAACTCTGCTTGAATCTTCTCCTGGACATCTGGGAAGACAATCATGTAGAGGATAGCCCATCTCAGTGTGGAGGACATTGTCTCTGTGCCAGCAAAGATGAGGTCACTCAAGATGTGATAGAGATACCTCTCAGTGAAGGATGCTGTGACTTCATCTTGGAGGCACTCCTGTTGGCGACGTGCAATTTCACCAAGGTAGGCATCGATGAAATCCCGCTGAGCCACTGGATTATAGGTTTCCTTGTGCTGCCCGATGATGCTGGTCAAGAAACCTGTAATGATGTCATTGATGTTGAACATCTCCCGGATGTTGGGCAGAGGGAGGTTGATGAGAAACGGGAAGAAGTTGGCGGCGGCTGCATTAGTCCCTATCTCAGAAAATCTGTAGATCATGTCCACTAGAAGCTGGAACTGTGGATCCTTGTAGTCAAACCTCCGTCCAAAGTTGAGACTGCTCACCACGTTGGATGCACTGATCTCAAGGATGTGGTCTGCATGGAAGGGCTCGCTGCCCTTCTCTTTGAAGGCAGCTAGCATGTGGTTGATCTCCTCGGTGATTTTGACCTCAAAGCTCTTCTTTCCAAAGCCAAAGTTTCTGAGGGTATGGAGAGTGAAGCGACGCTGCTCACGCCAGATCGGCCCAAAGTCAGATGACACAATCCCTGAAGTAGAAAAAAGGGATAAGAAAGAAAAATGTGGAGTGAGTATAAAATTTTGTTTTGTTGGGATTCTAAGTTTAGGCTCATGCAAAAGTAAGCAGAGTGAATCCTCTTACGATTGAGTGGATGTGCTTGCTTGTGAGGTTTTATGTTATATTGTTTAAAGGTATTTTACGCTTTGAAAAGTAAATCTGAAACATTTTCCACCCAAAAAAATATTTTGCATGGCGCGGGGGATGGCCCCGGATGGGTAAGGGGCTCAGCCATTTCCAAATGATTGACTTTTAAATGTTTTAAAGGTAAATGGTAGGCTATCAGTGTAACATAACACTGACGCAGTGACAACTCGGTGCTTTCATTCTGTATTACTTATTTACTGGTAACCTTACTATAAATAATTTGTTTTAATTTCATGGGAAATTGTACTGTGAGGAATCATTTTTCTATATCCTGGACAAAGAAGTATGTGTGGAGAAACACCCCCCCCCCTTCCCTCAGGATTTACACCCATGGATAAGGTCATTAGACTTTCGTCACAATATCTCATTCTTTCATGGTGCTTTGACCCACTACTTATTGGGTTTTACATGACCGTGTGGGAAATTTCAGAACCAGCAAGTCACGTATTGTTCTTGGCCTTTGGGCAATTTCCGCTCTGCACTTGACACAGAGATATTTCTATAGGGCCCGAACTTAATCACTGCTAATAAGTGTGTTAAACTTAAGAATTAGTTTGGCATGGAGACCGGTATTAACCGCGCATCGCGCGATTTTACACTCGGCTTGAAAATAACATTGCCACCACTTAACGGGTGTTAAGGGGGTGTTATAGCCAGGGGCATGTTTCAAATCGCTGGTGTCGACCACTTGCCCTCTGGACCACCAAATCAAAACAGTGCCACGGGGGTGTAATAATAAGCGATTAGAAAGTTGTTTTACGGGATTTAGTTTACTTGTATTCGAGACAAAAGCAACACCTTCCTTTGCGTACAAGAAGAGAACGTTCGATATTTTTCGGGAAAACATTGTTTTGAAAATTAAAATTTGGAAGTGTTTCAACTCGTGGATTCCTCAACAAAAGTTGGAAAAATAGGAGCGCGTGTAGTGACATAGTTTCGAATTTTCTTCCAGTTTTGTTCACAATCATTGGTGATATTTTGCAACAGATGGCGGTATCAATTTTAACTTAAGGCGAGGAACTGCCCAGTCACAGTCTGCGCTAGAGTTCTTCAATCAGCAGGATAAACCTCTTGCCCTTTCTTCACGGAATCGGATTGTAAATAATCCGATGAAACTAGGAAATTGACTTTTGAGTTCTTTCTTTCTGAAGTGGATTTCATATCAGGCCCCAATTGTCAGGCAGACAGCGGACAAAGTCCAACAATTACTGGCTCTATATAAGTGCCGGGCAAAGAGCGGATAAGCCGGAGCCTCAAAGTGCAAGTACCCCCGCTTTCCATTGTTGGAGTCAACCAATAATTTCCTTTCTGCCACGAACGGTCACTAAAAGTACCGATAAGGCGCCAGTAGTTTTCCTCGACTCAATCGCAGGTATATATATATTTTTTGGTCGGCCAGACTCTGGCCAGCGCGTCTTTGTTGTGGTGATGGCCGGAAGGGTTCGTTGGCATCTTTTGTTGCGTAGTTTTTCCGGACATAATTGGTTGATTGTTGGTGTAATTGGCATGGAGTGTGCCAACAGTTAACCGTTCAGCCCTAGGGTTGGCAACGGTGGGTTGTTCGATCTGGGACCATTGTAGGTTTTCCTTGCTTTATGGAATTGACCAGCGCAATCGAGATGACATTAGTCAAGAATAGGACCTTATGGAGGCACTATATAGCAAACTACAACATATCGGCCCTGTACTTCACATATCGGTGTGCATCAGCCCTGGGCTTCACGTTCCACGACACAACCAAATTTCCTTGCAAAAAAAAGTTGGCGCTTCAAGGCCTCACAACTAAACGTGTCACGAGTACAGTTGGCACGTCCTACACGCATCTTTGAAAACAGAACTTACGAAATCATCCAGATATAGATACGAGATACACCGAACCCGGAAAACTGGCGCCCTGTCGACAAAGTTACTTCTCAACAACACTCTTTTAAAATCACGTACGCCTATATCCCTGTCGCAAAAAGTTGAAAACCTTTGTTTACTATTTGACGTGAGTCATACGTGTCAAGGGCTTCTCCAGCTTTTTCCCGCCATGTAATTCATATTAAAATGGCCTGTGGTCGGTAAGGCGAGAGATATAGATCATATCTTGAGATAGCTTGCCTGTGGCACGTAAGACGGCTCTATAGGGAGCGTATACTATTATCTTTCATATGCTTCGCCGGGGCTTCGCTTTACAGGAATTCCTTTGCGGCGAAAATTGACAAGTACAACATAGACCATAGTGATTTCTGCCTATAGGGTCCAGTAAATTTCTTTTTTGACACTTCGATGTTTGGAAGGAATCCAAAGGCCGTAGGAATCGTATAGGGGGTTTCAACGTTTAAAACAAAGTGGCATGTAAACTATATAAACTAACCTGTAGAATAGTACAGCAGCATCAGGATATTAAAAGGGTTTCAGTTGAACTTGGCCAGAATGGCAATTGAAGCAAAAAATAAATAACTGCGTGATATTCAAAAGAATTGATTTGTGCGATTAAGGAAAACTAATTTCATAGCATTGGACATTCTCATTATAGATTCTAGCACGGACCATCGCTTTGGTACGGTCTATATAAAAGAAAATTGAAGAGCTGAAGACGAAATGGAGACGATGGGTACATCGACAAATAATAGACATCTACGTCCAACTTTGCGTATGCCCCTACAGGTGTTCGGTCCGATTTGTTTCAACTAGACGATTTGTGGGGTTATTTTGTGTAAGTTCGCTAATGTACTCTTATAGTAAAGCTTTTTATTAAATCAAAATTGACATTATGTAGACATCAGTCAGCGGAAAAAGACCGTCATTAATTTCAGTGGTGTGGCCCGATGTTAGTCGTACTTGTCAGTATGACCTTGTTGGGAATGTCGATATGGAGGTAGGCTTACTAGGATGTCAGTATACGGAGATATACATTGTAAAACAGCTCCATGAGTATACACTGCAGGGTAAGTTTTTACTCAGATCAGATTGTGTGCATCCACGGGTGTATAGCCATGGAATGCAATAAATCAAGCTATTAAACTGTGAATGAAATGGCGTGGCGATGAACGGGTAAAATGGCTCTAGTTTTTAGCTAGGCCAATTATTTGAAGAAAAGTTAAAATATTGGTTTGCTTCGTGTAATTTTTCGGTGCAAATGCTAATGGCAAGGGTAACCAGGACTAAAACGTTAGACAATGTCACGCTCTCAATGTAATACAAAATGTAGCCGTTTGCAAAGAGGATCATAAATCAGTTCGTTTGTTGGCTTGTTTTTATTCAACCCTAGGGTAATGAAACAAAATCTGCAAACAATAGGGCCTCGTAAAAAAAGTCCCAAGCAAGCGATTTCTTTTGTGAAGAAGACCATTAAACATCACCGAATCAATTGCTTTCTACTGGCGGTTCCCTTTTCACCTTTGGATCTGGTTGAACATCAAAGAGCTTCAACACAAGACCGGTCTCTTTCTGAGAATAAGGGTCTCAAACCTCACAAAAAGAAGTCAGATCCTGGATCTTGGTCATCACTTTAGACTTGTCCGCGAGCGGAAGTGTTGGTATTTTAATCTATTGACTCTGAATATTGGTTTAGCCCGTCAGTCAACATTGAGACACAATAGGCGAGGAACATCCCTTGTTATTAGTTAAGACTGACGGCGGGGCAAAGGTACACAAGCCCCAATAAAGAAGAGTTTATGTGCTAGAACTTACAATGGCAAATGCAAAGAAACACTCGAGTGAGACTCCATGCCATTCAAAATTCCCGTGTTTGAGAGAAATTAAAATTGTGGCAAAGATTCATACTGGTAGCTCTTGCTCTACCTCCATGGTTATGGAGCGACACATTTTGAGTACGTTTGCCTTTAGTGATGACAGGACAGGTACGCGTACCTTGTTGTATAGCTGTCATCGACATGCGTGATCGCCAAATGGTTAGAGCTCTAAAATCGATACATATTGATTATTTCACCCACCACGGGGGTATCATGTGCACACGGTGTGACAGTTAACTTATTGGCAACATAAACTTCATAAAACTTTCAATACTGAAACTAATAGGGATTTTACTGAAGCAGCGTTTGGTCACACTCTGCATGCGTGTGCCTACGTGGTTCACTGCAAGTGCAAGCACGTATCAGCCGCGTGAAATTAGCTGTTGTTGTTAATAAGATTGAATAAATACACTTTGTAATTCATTTTGAACCATAACAAGTCTACTGTGTGATTTAAGTAATCTTTTGTCCTAGACGTCCATACAGTACAGGCGCTTATAGTGTTATAAATGGCCTGGATCAACTTTCCTCACAAAACAGTATAATCATACTTTTCATAGATTTGTTTGACCTAAAGGGTTTTTAATGTCTCGGGTGACTGTTTTGTTTCTTCAATTAAACTGGAGAGAGAAATAGCTCAAAGTATTTGTGAAACCAGTGACAACTGTTTTTATTATATTAGCTTACCTTGCCCTTCGGTAAGTCTGTGGAACAAGGGCATCTTTGGGCGCCCAGCGAAGGCCGAAGCATTCTTGACCAGTGCTTCACGGACTGCCTCAAACCCATTGACCACCACCACTCGCTGTCCGGCCAAGTTCACCCGGAACACGTTGCCGTACGTCTTGGTCATCTCCAGAAACGTGAGGTGCGGGTTGGCGCCGAGGCTGAGCAGGCTGCCCACGATAGGCAGGCCCCAGGGGCCCGGCGGGAGGTTCTTGGCTCTGACTCGGAACCGATGAACGGCGGCCATCACCAGGAGAAAAGTGACCGCGAACAAGAGAAGGGTATGCAATCCGACGAAGATGCTGGCCTCCATTCTGGCTGGGAATAGACTACCGAGGAAACAGCAGCGAAGCCCGGATAACAAATTGTAGAACATAAAAGGATCAATTTTGTCAACTCCTGACTTGCAGTGTCAGTTTCTTTAGTTTCAATGTTCCTCGTATTAATTGCGTTGAAATTTACTGAAGGTAGACGCGATTTCTTAAGGTATTTTTCTCGCAATGATGAGAGTCGAGTTCCCTCAACAGGTAAAATCACATCAGTTGCCGCAGACTATAATCAAATACACACGTTTGAGTACTACTTGTCAAAATGTGACACAGGCACGTGCTCGCATAGTACGTATGTCCCAAGCTGTCAACATTCAAGCGTTATATAAGCCTCGCGCGACAAACTTGATGACCCCGATCTGTGCCACAATGGACCAATAGAATGTGGGGAACGAGTTTCCCCTATCTGTATTGGGTATTGATGCGTTGGTTGCGTCGCACAAGTGGCAAATCAGAGAGAGGTCGATGACGTCAAAGTCACTTACATTTCGTTGAATTATGCATGTTCTGTGGAATCGTCAAGTGTTGGGCTTACATACAAAGCCAATGTCAAGTGTGTTGATCAGTGCACTATGGATACGTGTACACACACGTTTATTTACTTTACTGCTGAATGCACGTGTTGGGCACGCAGCATGTCATATCCTGTGATCTTGGCATTCCACTGTACACGTCAAGCAGCCGGAAGCCCGTGCCAAGAATTACAAGCCCAGATCGTTCTAGTTCCGATATATTTGTCTTGCTTCGTTCGGCAACTTCCCAAATCTCCAAATCGGTATTTGAAACCAAAAATTGCACACAAAAAAGGGAGAAGTTTTGTAGAATTATGCTTTATGTAAGATGTGTTGAATTAATTCACTTTGTATAATCGAAGCATTCATGCTCCATTAGCGCCCAGTGCCAAAGTGTCACTTCTATTTTGTTTACTCTTTGTTAAAATAATAACAAAGTTGTGTTACTCTTTGCTCTTTACATTTGTAATATTTATTCAGGAGTAAGAGTTTTTTTCTCATGCCCTTTAATTCTCCACATGCAATCGTAAATGAAAGCTTGTGAAGTGTAAAGTAAACACCATTTCATTTGACAGATCTGAAAACAAGTTACACTTTAAATAAAATATTTTAAAATAAAATGTCACAATGACAATGAAAAAAAAAGTTTTATGTTGAAGATATATTTAATATCATTGAATACTGAGGCTATAAAGGACACTTCGTCAAACAGGATTTCCCCGGAAATTCAGATCTTTTTAACCGATCATTGTGTGGCTTTCCAACAAGTACATGGAAGTTGGCATAATTTTGTATACGTGCCATTGAGCACTATCACATTAATTTGTTTACATCACTGCATAGTATTGACACTGATTAATCATACATATTATTAAAGCCGAAAACAATAACAATGCACGGAAACTAACACTTTTTGCCGGCGGATGAGATTTTTGTTTTTAGGTGGGTGCAGAATCCGACGAGTTGGACTTTTTGTCAGCACAGTCATCTCAATATGAGGGAGGTTTGAGGAAAAGGTAGAACCCCCCTCGCATCCGTAAATACGCCAGTATCGTCCGGCCGTGTCGCTAGCCTCGCCGCGTCCGGCCCACGACGCGGTATGTTTACGGTATGTGCGGACGGACTTGAATTGAACCTCCGGATTTCCATGCGGGGTTTCCTCCGGCACGGTTGCATTGAGGAGGCGAAAATTGGTAGGTTTTTAGGATATGATTCGCTTACCCCCCCCCCCCCCCCTATGACTAATCCTGTAGCGAGTCAGGTGGGTATGTAATAACACAATATCGACGTTACGATGCCGGAACTTTTGCATTATCACAAAATAGTTTGCAAATCTAATTAGAAATTTATTGTGACAAATAGAATCGTTTTTAAAAGTTCCAAAGAAGACAAGACGATATCCTCCATAAAGTCAAAGATTGCACCCGTGCAAACCGTGCGTTAAGTCTTTCGATCCCCCCCCCCCCCCAACTGGCCCTCTTCTTAACCGTCTTGGCTATCATGGACCACGGTAGCTTCGTTCTTTTCAACTCTGGTAGCGGCAGCTCTAGTAATGGAGATGGTGGTACAGGGTGTCCCAAAATAAATTGTGCAAGCAGATATCCTTTAATTTCTCAAAAACTACTTAACAGGTGTATTTCATCTTGATGGACCATTATAATCTTGTGCATTAGAACCAGTGAAAATGAATGGAAATCCGTTAATGCAAACCAGAGATCTAACAGATTGTAAAAGGCTATGGGTTTTTCACCCATCCAAATGGTATCTACATGCACAGTCAGTGATATCAGTGCATCAGATTGTAATGAGCCTTTTCACTCTGACGTAAATTAAGTTAACTGTGTAAATCCCATCCCATTGGAATGGGTGAGGAAAAACCCACAGTCTTTTATAATCTGTTAGATCTCTGATTTTCATGAACGTGGTATCAAGATGAGACAGTCATGTTTTTTTGTAGTAGTTTTTTGAGAAATTAAAGGATATCTGCTGTAGCTAAATACTCAATGCAATGGGCCTATTCTTAAGCTTTATGAAGAATTGGCACGAGTGAGAATAATGACCTTTTCGAGGATACAACAGAATATAACGCATAAGTTTTGGGAACGGATTCGTGGTTCCAGTGCGCGAATAAATATTTGTGATGATCAAAAATTGAGGACCTTAGATCCGCACCCTGTTCATCCTAAAGAGAGTGTTTTTGGTGCCCCCCCCCCTTCCCACAAGTGTGTCACACGTATTAGTAATACTTGCTCAAGGGGCTTGTTTATTGACGCCGATCCTACACCACAAAAACATGCAATGTGGCGAGTGCGGTCTCCTTTGCTTTGATCACCCACACCTAACACCAGTCTACCGCTGGAGGGCGTGCGTGATTATTCGTCCCCTTCCACGCACGCTCGCGGTCTGTCATTGCGGCGTTTACAGAGACCCCCTGTCGTAGCCCTTCCGCGGGGAAGTTCACTCCTTGTCAATACAGATATTTCCTGTTTGTCTGATTTAATAGAAGTGGACTTGCCGATTCACTGTTATTTCACGTTCAGGCGTGAGTTGCAGGAGGAGTAGTACGTGCCTTTGCGAATCAGCAGACAAATTTAATTTGACTGTAGAAATAGTGAAATTTTGCCGATTCCAATTGACCTGTTTCGAAAATTCAAAGTGTCTCTTTAAGCTATAAAAGGGGCATATTTTGGGAAAGAGATTTCGGACTTATTGCCTGTATACCGAAGTTATCAAGTGCAGTATGAAGACAATGATGTTTAAACTATAGTGGGCTCATCTGAGAGTTCGAGTAAAATGGTACAGGGTGGGCCCCCCCCCCCCCAAAAGTTTACACTTTTTCATACGCAGATTTCTCAAAATTGGGGAGACATGTTTGGAATTGTTCTATTGTATTCCTAAACTATAAAATCACAGATCTTGGTAATTATGGTGAAATGGTGTGTTATTATAAGATATGGTCAAAACAATAGACCTGCGTGCACAAATAACTGCAATAACAATGACCACATCTGACACACGCGTGTGGACAAACTGGCTTTTGACCATTTTTTCTGTAACTGGCCTCCATTTATTGAATGAGCCTTTGTTTTCAATGCAGTTTTTACGATACACCATCGAGATAATGTAGTTTAGGGCTATCTTTAAAAAATATATCAACATGTCTACCAAATTTTGAGAAATCTGCAAGCGTTTGAAAAAGTGTAAACCTTTTTTGGACCACCCCTGTACAGTGTACAGCCATCACTGAAAAATTGCATGGTTCTGGTTCTGGTTGAGTCGGTAAAATTCACTCAAGACTATCACACCAATATTAACCAGCCTGGGTTAATTTTACCCAAGCAAGGGTGAAAACTGCAACTACCCAAAATTGGGTTGTCCTTTACCCAATTGTTTGGGTTAGAATTTCTGTTAAATTCAACCGAAACTTGTGGTCATGCAAGACCAAATTAAATTTAGTCTGGTATGACCACAAGTTTCGGTTGAATTGAATGTAACAGAAATTCTAACCCAAACTATTGGGTAAAGGACAACCCATGCAATAAGCCATTTGCGAGTTAAATTTAAATAAAATCTGGAACGCTGACTTAATCCAATGCTGAGACTGTTACTATATCACGTGATTCGGGGCAAGCCTTATGCTATCACCCCAGGCCCGGCTTGGTCTGGTGTCTTTGTGCCATTCTCAGTCATTGTGAACAATGTATTGGTGCTGAGCGTCTCTTATACGTAACTATGCAAGAGCTTGCCCCAAATCATGTGATAAGCAACAGTATCTTTGGTCTGGAGAATCCAAGTTAAAATGTGCCAAGCATTCTGAGCAAGTCAGTGTACCAGATGTTTTTCAAATTTAAATCCCAAAGGGTGTAGGTCACTCACAAATGGCTTATTTTGGGTAGTTGCAATTTTCACCCTTGCTTGGGTAAAATTAACCCGGGCAATTTCATACCACTCCTCCCTACCCCTCCCCCTCCTCTCCACCCCTTGCTTTGGCATACCGTATAAGCCTGGGTTTGAGTGACATGTGGTCACATCACGCCCTTAATAATTAATTAGTTTACACAACGCCAAAATATGGGCTTAACTTCGTGAGTGGGATGTATACTGAGACATGTAGTAGACACAATGGATAGGCTGTCTATCCCAGTTGATCCTGTTGGAATACTGCCAAGCAATTTTTTTAAAAAAATCATCATTAGCGTATAGGCCCGTTACTAAGCAAATACGCATGGCAGAATAAAAGCAAATCCTCAATCCGCTAAAGTCAACTCTCACCGGATAATGCATGTTGCCTTGACATTCTCCAGATCACCAGAATTGTCGGATCAACAAGAAATCGGGGTAATTTTTACATTGAATTCGGTTCCTTGACTCACCCTATAGAAATTTCCTTAATGTTCCAATCAATTATTAATGAATTTTGATGGACGACTTTGCCAATTAGGTTATACGCCGCAAAGTAGGGGCGGATTCGACTCGACCTTCTTTTCCAACTTCAGGTGTGCCTCAAACTCGATTGACGGCTTTGATCACCTCTCTCAAGCTGTGTCCATGTCTAGCCATGTTATAAAACGGGGCATTGCCAAGTGCAGTTGTGGATCTGGAGGGGGGTTGTGGTATGCAATACATGTACAGGGCGAGTAAAAACAAAAAAGGCGGAACCCCAAAACAAAGAAATATATTTCATATAAAAAAAAACATGTTGCACCAAAATTAATAATGACTTGGAAACCCATTAATTTATTAAACTACTTTTAAGCGAGAAAATTATTTCAATTGCTCTACACGTTAAAATGGAGCCGTATCATAAGTCCGACGCCTCATAGGTCCGACGCCTCATGAAGTCCAAAATTTCGGACTTATGAGGCGTCGGACTTATGAGGCATAAAATTGGTTTATTCCGCCTCATAGGTCCGATGCCTCATAAGTCCGACAACGGAAAAATTAGGCGTTTAAAAGTTGTCGGACTTACGAGGCGTCGGAGCTATGAGGCGTCGGAGCTATGAGGCGTCGGACTTATGAGGCGTCGGACCTATGAGGCGTCGGACTTATGACCCCGTTAAACGAAGTAACCCCAAAATCGGTTTCGTCCAGCAATTTATTGTGTGTTCTGACTGTTTGGAACAACAACGAAAAAATGACATAGAATACTTGTTTCAACAACTGTAGTACACAATATCTTTATTAACAACCCTGCTTTGCCATATAGGATTTATATATAAAATCCACTTACTTTAAAGACGGGCCTTCAAAGGACTTCTTTTTTGAAAACTTAACTTGTAAAATGAGGTTTTCTCGCTGCTGATGTTTGAAGAACAACAATTCTTGAAATTGCATTTTTGGGCGACACATAATTTTAGTGTCATTTCGTTTAAATAGTGATATAATTTGAACGGATTGAGCAATTGAAGTAATGTTTTATCTAAAAGTAATTAATTAAATTGGGTTACCAGTCATTATTATTTTTGGTGCTACATATTTTTTTAAAAATATCTTTGGGTGTTTCCGCTCTTTTGTTATTCACCCTGTAATACGAATAGTGTTTTGATAATAGTAAAATGGGGCCACCTGTTGTCCAACGGAGCCCTCTGTGTCTCAATATCCCCCGGACCCCCATCATCAGTTCTTCAAACTCTCATGAAATAACATAAACTATTTCTAAGAAGTATAATATTTACAGGTTTTTCTCCATCGCTATGGGAAGTTTGAAGCAATTGAAGTATAATGGAACGTGAAGACCCACGCCTTTCGCGCTCCGAAATGAGGGAAACATTTTGGACTACTGCAGCCGCGGCGTTTCTTGTCAACATTGGGGGGGGGGGGGGTTCCGGCTTGGGAAAAATTCGAAAAGCAGGGGGGGGGGGCTTCACACCATCTGACTGTAGAGGGTGCTGTCCAACGATTTATGTATGGACAAAGCACATGTATAATTACAGTGTACGCATTTACGCCCTTTATCCGCAAATATAATCCCTGAAAAGGGTGCTGCATTAGCAGTATCTTACAGTTTATAACACCCTTTAGGAAAATACAGTACTAGACCCATACGTATTTTTTTTTTGGGGGGGGGGACCCTCGCCATTGGCGTCCTCCACCCAATTGGGGCGTGTCACCCATCCCGCCCCCATGTGGATCGCCGCTCGTGAAGGTGAAACAATGTTCATCTTATAACAGCTGAAAGATAATAAGGATGTTCTCACCTTATTACGATGATTATTGTGCCCGCTAATAATGTCATAATTATTTAGTTTTGCATTTCCCCCCTCTAAATTATAGTCCTATACACATTTAAAAAGGATATCTTGCACTGCCTAAAATCATTTCTGAAAATTGCCAAATCATAAAGTTTCGTGACGTGCGATTTGTGGGTATTCTCAGAATCGCTTTGGGACATGCCCAGTTTTAATTGTTCGAAGGTACGCTCTTTTAGTGTCCCTAAGACCGCAGTCTCCCACGAGATTGTCAGCTCCGCCCACCTCCAAGTTCACTTTATTGACCAATCCTTTCAACATCTAAATTTATCACAAGACATTTTCATTTAAGCCTCATAAAGAAAAAGAAGGAAAAGGGTCTTCAAGAAACGGATCCACAGAAACTGTGAGAGCCAACGGTTGATGCTGGAGGGGATTCTGAATCATCCTCACCCCGACAAGTCGCCTGTTGCACATCCGCGGTGTATTTCCAACCTTCATCGGGATAAGTGCGACCCGCCACGGCGTCGGTGGCGGTGTGGCCGCGGCGCACGGCACGGGGGCAGTTGCGCCTCGAGCAGGCGGAAGTTTTTGGAAGGGCGCCGGAAAATATTACCATTCAAATTGAAAACAACGTTCGCACGTCTGTGCCAAGATGACTTTTTTTAATGGTCATAAAATCGATCTTGTCCGAATTATATTGTGTCAGTTTTATAAGCAATACTTAAGTTGTTTTCAGAATTTTTTAGGAAAGGGCCGGGTGGATGAGAATTAGTAACCATATGAGCCCGGTCTTAATGGGGAAAAAACCCCAAAGAACTTCTAGATGGATTTTAAAACAGATACAAACAAGTGATATCAGATTGAGTTTGCTAATTTTTCGCTTAAGCTTAAAAGTATGAGACCAGTATACGTTTATGTTTTAAATACGAAATTAAAGCAGCAAACAAACAAACATTTCCCCGTCTGCAAGAGAACTTCAAACATTCTTGCAATGTTATCTGGTCCTCACTCTTGCAATGTTATCTGGTCCTCACTCTATTTGCGCCTCAAAATTGACATACAGTAAAGTTCGGCGTTACGACATTATTCTCTACTAAATTGTGCATGCATGGAACTTAATTCTTGGAACTTAATGTTGAACAAAGCTGTGTTTTAAAAGGTACCGAGAAGTGCATTTGGAAGAGGTCCGTAACAGTGGCGGATCTAGGGATGGGGTTACAAGTCCCCCCTTCCCTCACCTGTTCAGCCTCTGACTAATGTTATGATACTTTTATTTAACATGGGGCTAAAAATAATAAATGGAATGCTTAAGTCTCGAATGGCCTTAGAATGTAGGAGAAAGCATCGGGTTTTTTTCAAAAAATTTCGGGGGCATGCCCCGGACCGTACCCCCTAGTAAGGCGTGCCTTTGGCACGCCGTCACTCAACCCCCTCCCCTTATTTAAACCGCCCCTGGTTAAACAAAAAAGGTTGAGTTGAATTTTGTTAAGAAAATTTAATTATGTAATAAAGTTTTCAGAGTCATATATACATGTAGTATAAGTATTATGGAATCTTCCCTGACACTTGATGGAAAAGAAGAAATTGTTTTGTTTAATGTGACCTGGTACCCGTGCTTCGGCCAGAGCTTCACGGAACTTCTTTATTAAGACCTTGTGGTCTACCGCCTTACGTAATTCGTAGCCAGTAATGATCTCTGCGGTTCTCCCACAGTGCTAATCACTGACCAATAAAGTGTCAATTTGAAGTTTTATTTGGCTTCAGCAAGGAGTGTGACCGATGTTTTGGTCATTTTCAGAGAATTTGTCTCGTGGTTTGTGCTTTACATAATCGATGACTCACTCATCTTTTAGTGCACTTATTAATGGCCAGTCTGAATATTATGGTACCTCTATTCCTTCCTAAATGCTTTTTGAACCCGTGTGAAGGATTCTTTAGTATTGTACAGTTTGGTTGGACCTTTAAGAGAAGCCGTGATTCTTGCCGCGCTGAACTTGTTTGATGGGAGGAAGTTAGTCTATAATAACCCGCTCCTATACATAGTAAACAGAAGTTTCGTGAGGATCTGCACAAATAAAACGTTGCCCGAGGCTTTGACGGAAGTGGATTCCCTGTAATAATTTGTTTGTCTCGGGGCCGATTGAGTAGGCGCCAGAGACCAGCAACATTGTTGATTGGCTGTAAAACCCGCCGAATTCTAAACCAAGTTTCATAAGCATCATTCTATATATGTTATACGCAATGGGACGGATGGCTATTTTATTTGCCAAGATCATCCATCACGTCATTATCGCGCCAAAAATCAGTTGGGCCCCTCCTCATGCGAATTCTGAAAATCAATGACGTTATAAAATATATCTCTCGATTTTTTTAATTTGTGTATCTTTATTAAAATGTAAAAGACTTTTCAAATTTGGGCTAAACAAATTGTGTCCGTCACAATCATGCTCTATAAATTCCAAAGAGTGAAAATTCACTCCATTCGAGTGAAGATTCACTCTCACAGTCGGAAACTAGGGACTAGACGTTTTAGAGTGAAATTCCTTCAATTGAAACGATCGAGTTTTTACTCGAGCTTCGACTGAAGTGGTTCTTTTTTCAGACTTTTTCAATCTAATATGAGAGTGATTTTCACTCTAAAACGTCTAGTCCCTAATTTCACTCTTTGGAATTTAGAGAAGTGGTTCAGTTCCTAAATCAGCAAGTGTAGGCCAAGTTAAGGTAGTCTCCGGCCAACGGGGCGAGTGTGGACCTGCGAGTGCCAGCGAGTGTATTCGCCGATTGGGGAGGGGGGATAGCCTACTCGCAAGCGTGGGTATACTCGCAAGCGTGGGGAGTGTTTGCTCTCACAAGATGCGAGTGACTGCGAGTGGTATAACGAGTAGCCCGCGTCGGAAACTGGAATCGTGTAAAGATGTTATTTCTCTTCCGCTGACGTTGCTGAAGCTGAAGTCGCTGGCCTTGCGGAGCGCGAGTTGCGCTCTTACATAAGCGAGTGACCTTGCGGGTTCCTTGTTCAAGCGTCTCCTGCCAGCTGCGAGTACCCGCCCCTGCCTGCGAGTCTCATCCCTCTCCCACGAGGCGAGTTCCCTGACACTCGCACCCAATCTCCAGCACACGCCCCCCCCCCCCTCCCGCAGGTCCACACTCGCCTCGTGGGAGACTACCTTTACAAGAAACATGACTTGTCTTGTTTGAATAGTCTCTCCGCCAATATGCACAATATTCGATACATTCTGTATCACTGTAATGGTTTGTGTCAGTTTAATTGTTATCCGGGTTTGATCTTAAAGTCCTGCCTATTTGATATTAGTGTCCCTGAAAACGCTGTAGGCCTAGGTAAAAATTTGACGAGAAATAAAAGCCAAACATGCTCCCAGTCCCAGCTTACTCTGGCAGTAGTCAAGGGCGGATCAAGAACCAAATTTATGAAGAGGGCTCGAGTATTTTATTTTTCAAAAAGGGGAAGGAGATAGTATCTTGCGCTATTTCCACTTCGTATTATTAAAACAAAAAGGTATGTGTATCTGATGGCTTGCGAGGGAATACGAACATTTTAATATATTTCCTGAAAATTTAAGGGAAAAAAAGTGTTTTCGCTCCTCGGATTAAAAGAAAACCCTAAAAACAAAAAAACTTTTGGCTGGGGGCCATGGCCTCAGTTGGCCCTTGGCCCTTTTGGGGGGGGGGGGGGGGAATTCGAGGCTGTAGGCAGCTGGGTGTTAAGCTGACTGTTTTCTAGTCAAATCTAAGCTACTAGGTGTTTACTGTTGCTCCACTTGTCCACGGAAAAACAACTCCACACTTCCGTGTTATACATCCGGTGAAGTTTTCCCGAATTCAGGGAATTACTGGGTAGCCAGGAGACGTAGATCACACCCCCTCCGAGTCGTCAATTCCACAGGCACTTGCAACATTCGATGACCCAAAATCGGGTAATAAGAAATGCAAGCCACTGCCTTTGAACCTCAGCCGGTCTTGTTCAGTTCTTGTTCAGTTAGATCATTGTTTTCACAAGGTCCGTGTTGCATAAAATTTACGAGGGCTATACACGGGACCTACCGACCTCTACCTACTAACCCCCTTGTTTTGGAGAAAGGCGGAAAGTGATACTCGTGACAATGACGGTTGTTGCTGGCTGTCACAACATCAACATTTCGTCGAAATTTGCGCAGTGTTTAGTGGCGAAACTGGGGTCCAATCTGCGGGGGAGGGGCGGGGGTGGGGAGCGCCTTTGGCCTCATTTTCTGGAAGGGGCGCTCATTTTTGCCTGAATGGTTTGGAATGATTTTCTTACCTTAACGTTTCAGGTGTCACTAACGGAATGGAAGGAGTAAAAGAATTTAAACAATGAAAGACACAAAAAACAACAACAACCAATCAAACAAACAAACAAACAAACAAATAACAAAAACGAATGTACAAATTAGCCATAACCGTAAATTGAGGAGAAACAAGATTAATGGTTAAAGTCGTGAATTACAAAAAAGTTTAAATAATGTATCGGTGCAAATCATTCTTGTGAACAATGAAACGAAGTCCAACGATACGGGAACGAAATTAAAATAGTTTTGCATGGGATATACAAATATCCATGATACAAGTGTTTAAATCAACTAAGGAAACCTGTTGGCTTATAATGTGATACTCATGGGTAAAAAAACTTTGAGTTTGCAGATGGGTGTTTAAAGGGGAATTTCTGAGAATCATTTGCTTGTAATTTGAAATTAAACATCAATATCTACTCTGCAGTTATCACCTTTTGTCAGAGGGTTGACCAGAAAAACAAATCGATTTGGTCATTATAATTTTATATCCAATGGGGGCTCCAAGAATTTACGTTATGCATCCCCAAGAATTAGCCCTTCCCAGCGCCCTTTTTATAAAGAGTTCATGAAATGAGTTTTTGTTAGGAACATATTTTGTGCAACTTTCTACTCCTCTTAAATGAATAATAACTATTTGTCATCCCTTAATGCCGATAATGCTGAGCCTGCATACTGCCAAATTTACCAATGGCATCCCTACATTTTCTCGTGCAAATAGGACCCATTTTTGGACCCTAATTTTATCAAATCTGCTCTTAGATAATAGCCCAAAAGCTAGGGAGATGATCCTCTGCTATATTCGCACGATTCCACCGATTTTAAAACTAGACGGTCTCGTTTTTACAAAAAAATTGTGGGGTCACTTTCTATGCAAATGACTCGCGTAGATATGTTTGAAACCCTAATCAAAATTATTGCGCCCGCTGTCGGTCTTATTGCGCCATTCTGATATATCGTCTGTCTAGCCCCCGGCCCCCCGCCCCCCCCCCCCCCACCACACCGAAAAATAATAGTAACAAAATACTGTTTAAAAATGTGCTCGTTTATTCAGAAATTCATGAAGCATAATATCCAAACTGATTGAATGTTTCCAAAGTGTCTTTTCCATTTGCAAAACTTCTTAAGTTAGAAGCCCATTCATTAGAGACACACTCTTGGAAAAAAATGGTCCGGTTAACTTATTCTTTATGATGGGACTTGCGGTTTTGCCTTAAGTCAACTGAGCGCCGGCGTGATCGGCTGACTGATCAGGTTTACGCACAAAACACACAAAGCTGGCCGAACCACGTTTTGCGAAAGTGTGCCGGTAATGTTGGTATATTTTGTTGAAAGGCGCACTTCTTTTTAAAATTATAAAAACAATTGTCCATGCTTTTCCCGGACATTTGAGGGCGCTGAAACTGTGATGTGATTTCAGGAAGACACTGTTCAGTTTTGGTTTTCCGTTGAAATTGTGAGCCCCAAAGTTTGCTTATTGAAAACATCTGTGAGAAAAGTTTGCTCATTGGCTAACTACCGTGTACTTAACAACGGATCACCGCGGGAAAGAAAATTTATGACGGCAATATATTTAAAGTTCGGGCAACTTTTGGTGCTGAAATAACTGTAACATTGAGGTTTCTGCCTGTAGGACATCACACTTTTGCTCATGATAATTGCATTAGCATAAAAACGATAAAGGCACCAAATTTAGGCAAACACACCCTTGAAAATGGGAAAACAACAACTGAAAATAATGTTAAATGAAAGGTGCATTTTCAAGGACTGCGTTAATAAAAACTACATTGCATGACCCCTGTGTACGAGCAGTGTGTGTGAGCGAATGAAAGTTAAGGCTAGCGGACGGTAACCATTAAGCCCGCCCTCTGCCCAGTTTTCCCAGCTGAGAAAGTTTGCAATTTGCAAGTACCCCCTCTATAGTTCACATATTAATGGTCGCAAACAACCCTGACGACTTCAAGTTGCGGATGAGTAGGAATATGAGTGTGGAACCAGACTCGCGGCTCTATTTTGTGTTTTGAGTACGACACGTGTTTATTGTTACGTAGTTTTCCACTGGGAAATCACTACTAGTACTGCCAACTACTGCATTTTAAATTACCAAAAAGTGAAGTAATTTTACTGAAGAACCTATGAAGCAAAGTCCTCAAACAAGCACCAACAATTAGGAATTTAAACGTAAGTTTATAAAATAAGGAAGGTCCTCGAACATTGTAATGAATTAGCCTTATTTTGTACTTTAGCTTGAGTAACTCCAGCTGACATGTTCCATAATGGAACATGTCAGCTGGAGTTACTCAAGCTAAATTAGCCTCATAAATGTAGCCTAGGCGCCTATAGGCTGATACTGATAGGGGCTTACCTCCGAACTCGGACCGAAGTCATGGAAGTAAGGCTTGTAAGGCCACACTTCTTGAATTCACTTAACACCGGGAGGACTTGTCACCAGATTTTCTCCACATTCAGTAGCAATGTTAGAGGTACCGCGATATTGACATTTCCTATTCTGGTGACACACAAAACTGAAGTTTTTCAAATGAATGTTACTGTGTCCCATCAAGCTATTTCAGCTTCAAATCACTCCTACATGTCGACAAATATGTCTTCTTTTACAAAATGGCAATAGATCGGGAAAAACATACCTCAATTTGTCCAAAACCAGAAGTTTCAGAGCGTGATTTTCTGGACGGCCGTCATGAGCGCGGCCATTTTGACACTAAGTTTGGCATTTTCATGCCTCGAAAATGGGTTACCGTTTTTGATTAATACCGCCCTCTCTTGACTTCCAAATCAATAAATACTGCCATCTATTGACCAGATAGGATAGGACAATCTGCCGAAGCCCGATGCTTTTTGTTTCGTTTCAAACGGTCAAGAAATAAGGTTTTAAGGTAATTTGTGCCAATTTTTGCCAAATTTTGATCAAATTTGCCACTTTTTTTCACAATTTAGATATACAGAACATGGGGGGATTCCTGTAAACCTATATCACTAAATTCCTTGGTCCTTTCTGAGTAAGAATATCTTGATTTTGTTCCTGCGTTTGATTGCGGTCTGTAGAAATGTATTTGTTTATAAGTCTAATGACAATCTCCGCGCTGATGTTTGGCCAACCCTTGACGCAGTTGATGATGATGATGCGCTGTCAAGTTTGCACCAGTAACTCATTGTTTTTTATGAATGAAACTCGTACAAACGTCCATTCATGACCAACAAATGTATTTCAGTTGATTTCAAAATTAATGTTTTAATTTAATAATAATAATAAAAATCATCATGTATTAACTTGATTAAAGGATTAATTTAATTACATCAGCAATAATAATGCATTTCCATTTGCTGCCAAAACTTGACTTGTAACCTTCGATGGGGGAGGGGTGGTAAGTGTGCAGTGAGACATAATTCTGGTGGAGTCAGATTTTTTCCAAAGCCCTTTGGATTGTAGCCAGGGCAGGGAATATCAACAATTTTTCAATTATTGGAGGAAAGGAAAATGTCTTAAAAGGTGTGTCAATATTCCCTGTTTATTTTACACATAAATTAGTCTTTCTGGATTCATGCTTCATCACAAAAGGTCATGAGTGGATCTCCACAAGCTGCAGGAAGATCTTCCAAAAGGAGACCTAATCATTGAAGATCAATAAGGTTACATTAATATAAATTACTCTTCCATCTCATGCAGAAAAAGTGGGGGGGGGGGCATAGGAATTGGGATGCTGATATAAGGGAATATCTGGAGGCATCACTTTCTCCTCAGTAGGTGCTGCTCCACCCTGGTTACAGAAATAAAAACACACACACACAATCAGAATAGTTTCACAAGTAATAATGGTGTGTTTCGGAAGACATAACTTCTGAACGGAAGCAGCTATGACAATGACATTTGCACCATTGAATTTCTCTCATCAGGCGCTTTAATTTGATGTATAGTTTGACTATATTTGAACCAAAACTGAATAGTATGGTCGGTTTTTAGTTAACAAATACATTAACTCGAATGACGACCAGAAGAGTTCCAGGAGTATGGTGTCTTTGGGAGGACATAACTTCTGAACGGAAGCACCTATGACAATGTTGTTTGCACCATTGAATTTCTCCCATCGAGAGCTTTAATTTGATGTATAGTTTGGCCATATTTAACAAAAAATTAAAATTCATGTAATAATGCTACATTCAGACTGTGTGCCTAGTTGATTTATGGCATATGCTTTCAAAAACATTCACCCTCTTAATAACAAATTCAGAACCTGCTGCCTGTGTCAGTTGTCCAGCTTTTGCGTAATTTCCAGCCAAATGTGGATGATTCTTGGCATCAGTCATGTCAGTTTGTGTGTAATACGCCTATCAATTCCCCCCCCCCCCCCCCCCCGGGCTGCCCCATCCAAGACGCGTGGGGATTGTAACTTTTGAAGCGACAAAATGCCCACCCCTTGGGCAAAATTTAAGTGACATACGTACGTGGAGCGTACTAGGTGATTGCCTTTCCATGTAGTACGCCAATGTTAACAATGTAATTTGAGTGACCAAAATCCCCACCCTGGGGCATGAAAAACGTGACCAAATCCCGGCATCGGACCTGGGGCAGCGCGGGGAGGGGGGGGGGAACATTTGAAAGGCGCATAACTCAATTGCAAGCTTGGTCCAACTGAACAATGCTAAAATTACCTTGCGCTAATCCTTTCTGTATAGTGCGCGCTCATGCGTGTACCGTCAGCCAGCTAGCCGTACGATGTACGTATGCACACAATATACCGCAGCGGCGGCAATTCTGTTCCTGCGGTATATCGTGTGCGGGCTCGTATCATACTTTCAATGGGGGCGTTGTTCAATTCCGACGATTATTAACACTATTACAGGATAGTGTACAAATATATGCACCATCATAACCAAGCAGGCTGTGTCCGTATTTTGGGCACAGGCGTATATTAATACTGGTATAATTGTTTTAGGGTGGGGGGGGGGGGGGGTAGCATTATTTTGTATGCATATCTTTGGAAATAATTTTTTTGGACAGAGCTGGTTTTTTTTTTGTACAACCCCCCTCCCCCACCACTCCCCATGGGCGTCGCCAGGATTTTTTCTTGAGGGGGGCAAAAAAAAATTTTGCCAAAAAATGCTTGTATTTCTCAACACATTCTCGATTTATCAGTTTTAGAGGGGGGCAGGGACATTTGGCCCCCCCCCCCAACTCATTAAATTTACACCTTTTTGTCTTCGTGCCTCTTTTTCTCTTCTTTTTTTTTGTCTTTTGTTGTCTTCCTTTTTTTTTTTTTTTTTTTTTTTGCTTTTCCAGGGAGGGGCAAGTGCCCCCCTTGCCCCCCCCTCACGACGCCCATGCCACTCCCCCCTTGTTTTTTTTTTTTTTTACAACTAAACCCCCCTCCCCCACCACTCCCCCCCCCCCCCCCCCCCCCCCCCGATCCGTGCCTTATGAGATCATTCGGTCCTCACCCTCCAGCGGTCAAGCAACATCTTCCAGTCCTTGTCCAAGCAACTTGGACCATCCAGCTCCAAATGCTGTAGGTTCTTCGGAAAGCCCAAGATCCACAAGCAAGATGTTCCTTTGTGCCTCATCTTAGCCTCCCGGAGAAGCCCCACATACAACACAGCCAGACACCTTGACAAGATCCTTCACCATTCGGGTAGGCAACGCCGAACACAACATTTAGGACTTCAACCAATTTGCAATCTTCATCCAAGATCTCACCCTTCAGCCAGATGACATCATGGTCAGCTTTGCAGTCATCTCTCTCTTCACCGATGTCCCTACCTCTGACACCTGCAACATATCCAAGGAAATACTTCAACTAGATCCCACCCTGAAGGACTGAACCGACCTCACACCAGACCAGCTTCATGATCTTCTCACCTGTGTCACCTCATTCAGCTTCCAATGGCTGAACCTCCATGGGATCTCCTATATCCCTAGTTCTGGCTGACATATTCATGGAAGAGTTTTAGCAGACCGCCATCACCACAGCAGACCATAGACCAAGGGTTTTGCTCAGTTATGTCAATGATACCTTCATCAGCTGGCAGCAGACAGGAGAAGCTCATGCTCTTCTTGGAACACCTCAACAGGCTTCACAGCGGCATCCAACTCACCGTGGAGCAAGAAAGAGATGGCAACATTTCATTTCTTGATGTTGAGGTTACCAGAAAGCAGGATGTCGCTCTCTTCTGCAACATCTACCGGAAACCAACTCACACCGACAGATACCGCCACAGCAATTCCTTTCATCGCCTCCAGATTAAAGCTTCAGGCAACCAGGTCCTTGTCTGTAGGGCGTACAACATCTGCGACAAGTAATACCTCCCCAGGAACTCCATCACATCACCACAGCACTACAACGCAATGGCTACAAGCCCAGCCAAGTCAAGACTCAAGATCCCAGAACCACCCCAACCAGAGAGTCTCTAGATACCCAAGGTCAACTAGTTAATTAGGGCCACTACTTCCATTACCCATTACCTATGTCACCACCTAACTTAATTTGGGCTTGATACGCACACTATAAATTGAACTTGAACTAGTCATGGTGACCCTGGGATTCATTCAAACTAAAAACATCCAAATGAAATGACCACTTCTTCTGTTTTGAACTTATTTACAATTTCTTTACAGTATACAACATCCAGAATAATAAACATATACATGAAAAATTCCTGCAGTTTGGAGTTTGGTTACAAGATTCCTTTACACTTGGGGTGATATGGGTTTGCATATTCTTTCAAACAACAATTATTCAATTACTTCACAACACTTAACTTTTACAATCAATCTTATTAAGCAAGAAATACAGTTCTCAATTTATTTCTGCCAATTTTAAAAAGTTGGTGAGTCGATCGACCGTGTTCCCCTACATGTATACTCGCCAGGTATAGTTTGTAGCCACTCGCGGGTGCTCACTCCCTAATGGTAGCGGTAGGCCTGTGGCACTGCACTATGCTCAACTCACGACTCTCGTATGGCTCTGGTATACGGCTCTGGTACGTTCCATTACTAGACAGTACTTCCCGCAACACATTGATGGTATTCTCCAGAAAATTGCATCCAAGTTTTGCACACAGAGCCCCTGGAGATCCAGAACCTGCTGCAATCACATAAGGTCCGGCAAGACACCAAGTGCAGACCAGGAGTGTACGGGATCCCCTGCCAATGTGGCAAAGCGTTTATCGGCGAGACTGGCAGGGACCTCCCTACCAGACTCAATGAACACAAAGCCCATGGCAGGTGCAGAGATTTTGACAAGCACTCCCACAGACCCACACTGGAGATCCCCAGATCAACTAGCAGCAGTCTGAACGCATCACCGGCATTGAGCACTGCATGGTTCCCCGCCGCATTAGAGAGGCCATCAAAATCCAAAAAAACTACACGGTGCCCCAAGACATTTGTTTCTCCATCAGCGACATCTTG
The DNA here is from genome assembly GCF_015706575.1 of Patiria miniata. NCBI lineage: Eukaryota > Metazoa > Echinodermata > Asteroidea > Valvatida > Asterinidae > Patiria > Patiria miniata. The sequence continues at coordinate 4,936,081 of NW_024037049.1, forward strand.
TGCCCCATCATCACCACACAGCCTCGCTGATCATGCAAACCCCCCCCCCCCCCCTGCTCCTGCTAGGACTCCACTGTTGCATCCTTCATGCGCTTCACTGCTTCCAGTCACACTACATAACACCTCTTCACTGTTGGAATCCCTCAGTCTCCTGACAACACGCAGAGTATACTGTCGGAAAATTGAGTTTCCCTCGGTTCTTTTCAGAACATTACAAACTCATAAAAGAGATTTTTTTCACATCATTCCACGGGAAATCTTTATCATATTGCTGTCTTCACCATACAAACCTTCAAATCTTATCTTATGAAATTGTTAATCGTTTCGTCCAAGAAAAGCATTACAGAGGGATTTGAAATATGAAAAAATTCCAAGTTTAAATACTAGTTTATTTAAACCATGGTATGTAATCATTCGTTTTGCAGACAGCCGACCACTGTTGGAAATGTATACAAAAATACAATTTTCTTGAAAATTACTTCACACCAGGTGCCATAATTTTACAGGATGCTTTAGACTGTCATTTACCAACATCCTGTAAGGTATTTCGTAAAAACTTGGTCGTTTTATTTTTCGATGTTTGCAAATGTTGTACTTTCCCTTTAATATCACATACATTTCTTGTATGACAATTGACACAAAATAAATCAATGAAAACTTGTATGGAATTGAGTTATTGGCTGAAGTAATACCGTCTGCACATGCATGGTAAAACATTGGCTCTGCAATTATCAGTCAAAATATAAATGGTCCAGATCCTAGATAATCGCCATGTCCTGTGTACAAATCTTGATTTCACATCATTATGTTTCTGAAGCAGAACTTGGACCTATTTTAAGCCAGCATTCCCTGGGCCTAATAATATAAACCCCAACTCCCTACTGTCTTTTACTAAGTACTGGACCAAGTCCGTAAAAATCCATCAATCACACTGCTTCCAAAGCATGCTTTGCTTTAGGCCTCCAGGCCCAAGTCCATCATACTCCATCAATATTGATTGAAACCAGACCTGCAGGACGAAGTCCCTGCAAAATCCACCAAAATGGGGAATGGATTTTGATGGAGCTGGGGAGGTTAGCCAAAGACGAAGCCCTGGTTTGGAAAATGTATAATTCGCATTGTATAGGCCTACCGCTGGGATAAAAGTGGTGAGAAACCTTATGTGTTAGTCAGGCAGAAACACTGAAAAAGCAAGGTAGCACTTAAAATCACCAACAAGAATAAAAGTTTGCATTAAGCTTTTGCAGCTACTGCACAACTACTTCATCAGATGCAATGAAGAGGGGCATCATCATGCAAGGTTAAACAGCCTGAACAGAAGGTGGTGATAAGTCAGTGTTGTAGTGTGACAAAAAGCCATGATCTGTAGGGATACTATCTCACAGAACACTGCCAAATATTTTGTCCACCTGACATGGCAATCCTCATTTCCAAGTCTTTGAAAGATACTTTTTTGTTTAAATAGTTAATTTAACCCTAATTAAATAGACCTATACTTTTACATTTCTTATTTTTTATGTATTGAATACTGTAATTAAAGGGAAAATGCAACATTTGCAAACATCGAAGAATAAAACTACCAAGTTTTTACGAAATACCTTACTAGGATGTTGGTAAATGACAGTCTTAAGCATCCTGTAAAATTATGGCACCTGGTGTCAAGTCATTTTGAAAATGGTATTTTTGTAAACATTTCCAACGGTGGTCGGCCGACCAGCGTTGGAAAAACCTAACTATTTTTCAACTACTGCTCCTAATTTACAAATTTTTTTTCAGTCCAAATGTTGTTTGCTATTGGTTACATGTTTATGAACGGGTGCAGGCCAGCTAGACGGGTTCCCTTACCTTACAATTTTCCGACATCTATAAATTGATCCATTTTATCTTTATTGGAGTCAGGGAACCAGACTACTTAAACATTTTTGTTTTTCTTGATTTTTCAAGCATTTTCGAACACAAAACTTCAAACATGTCAGTTAAACAATATTTGATCTATTATACTAACCCCTCAAATGGTTCATTTCTGAAAATTACAGCAAAAGCCAATGATGTACATTCCCTTTAATTCTTTTTAATGAATAATGACGTATTAATTATACGTGTGGGAAGCATTCTTATTCTTACTAGGAATGAACTTTGGTGCTTTTCGTTGTTAATCATATTCTCTTGGATTGTACTAGTTTGTACTCATTCACATTGTGTTAATTCGGATGAATTACTGCTAAAGATGTTACTGAATATTGTACATAAATAACTTCCTCCTAATTTCTCCTGTGGCAACTATCCTTTTTTTTCTACTACTTACACTTCCAGATGCAGATTTATACATTCTAAAACAAGTGTTCTCCAAACAGAAAAATCCATGTACAGGGCATAAATGTACCCATAAAGAGAATGTTCAGTTTGAAAGCAATACAAAGTTTTGCTCACTTGTATGAACTTTTTTTTAAAAATTCTATTTCAAATAATGACCAATGTTGTACTGAGGACCTACATGTGTATTTTTTTGCCAGACGGAACCTTCTTCCATGGTTGTAAACTGGCATACAAGTACATGAAGCTCAGCTGTTGTGCCTGTGATAGCAAGAGGCCCCATAGGCCATGGATCAGTCACAAGCCCAGGAGCTTTGGGCAATTCTGAAAGTGATGATTGAGGTGAAATGAACCGTCTGTGGCTCACACATGTTATTTCCCCAGCTACCATTTTTAGGGTGTGTGTTCTGTGACAAGGTTTGCTTGGAGGGTTCTTTTACATCCCACAATAAATAATGTTTGTGTGTTTGCCATTAAGTTTCCTCTGCTGTCTTGGACTTTTGAGATATACTAGCATGTATTTGATTGAACAAGAAAGACAACATTTGAAATTGCTTGGTAGATACATGAATCTTTTCTGGCAAGAATAACACTTGCACTGACAGGTTTCATTGCTAGCCATGGACCGTCGCACTGAAGAAGGTTTCTTCTTCAAGCACTCCATCTTTCTGAACATCTACATGTAACCTTTTCCAAGCCAGTATTAAACTAAGCCACGTATGAACATTTGCAATTAACTGAAAAGTTAATGATTTAAGATGACAGGACTGGTATCAAAGACCCTGTGAAATTATTCAACCTAAAATGGTAACGTTTGGAAGAAAACTAAAATTGAAGGTGGTTTCAAAAAAGGTGCATGCAAGCACATTTTCTATGCGTTAGCAATATAATCCATTTACAAGACCAACAAAACTGTGCACACGTTTTCTCTGCTTGTCAAAATGTAGAGTACCCATTGAGCTGAAAGTTCAACAGGTTTGTTGTTTTGAGCAACTTTGTTGCTGCAACGAAAAAATGCACCAAAAAGCAAATGATCCTATACCTTTAAAAACCAGGAATTTGGTGCTGATGGTACATTGTTCAGGTCACTTTGTGTGCCATCAAACCACCCTACTCCTCACACGGACAATATTATCAACAAGATGGGGGGGGGGGGGGGGGTGAGGAGACAAGGCCAGTCATGACAACATTCTGTGACTCTGTTAAGTCAACAACCTCTAGTTGCAGCTCAATTACTTTTCCAGTGATTCTATAATATTTGAGAAAGCCGCTTTTAGATCCACATTCCATTTTCCCTTTTTTTTGCCGATGGACACGTTTTGTTGTAGACAGTTTCTGGACATCATTTGTTCACTTTTCAGCAATTGGTTTGTTGTTGTATCACAAAGGCTTTTACACTTTTTTGGTGGTAAAAGTTCTGACTTCAATGAATATGAGGCTGTGATAATTCGAGCTTGTGTGAATACTCTCGGTTTTTTTTAGGTGCATTTAAAGTTGTTTGGAAGATTCTGTAAGTTTTGGTACAACAGAAACACAGTGATGCAAGTTAGTTATGGTTTTATACATATAAGAACAATGGTTTGAAACCTATATTTTGCTTCTTAAAATTTCTTGTGTGTTGGTAAATTTTAAACATGTACAGTTGTCTACCCTATAGTTCTTTAAATTTGTCAGTTGAGGGAATTCTGCCAAAAAGACAACTTTTATTTTTTGCCAATTTGAGGTATTTTCTCTTGCTTATTTAAATGTTATTTACCTTCTCCATATAAAATTTAAGGCCATAAATCGTTGCTTTACTTTTTACTTATTTAAAGGGGAAAAAAGATGATTGAGGAGGATGATAAAGATGAAGGCTTTATATTGTTGCATCTTTCATTCAATCTCTCTGGTGAGGCATTAACTAAAGATGATTCAATTCAGTTCACATTCATATCATGACTGTGTAAAAAACCCACAGCCCATCCTTAAGAACTCTTCGTTAATTGCCTACTGGCTGGTCAAAACAAGCCTTCCCAATTGTTTGTATGTTGAGTTACAACTTTTTCCTGTATTTTAATGGGTGTTAATTTATCTAGGTCTGGTTTTAAGTGTGACTTGATTTCACTGCCATCTGTCTGATTTGCCCCACTCATTATTTGCTTAATTACATCAGAAACTTATTGTTTTTTCATTTCCAACACAATTTTCTTTGTATTTTCCTCAGGTTTTTAATTAAAATTATCAGTTAAAATTATCAGTTAAAATGCTCAAGGACCATTCACTTTGATCTTGAATTTGATCTCACCTGCATATTTGCCTGTATTTTCAATTATTAGTATGCTTGAGTCTGCAAAGTGTACAGCAGGTTTTCATCACACACCTGTTAAACAGAACCAACTCCAGAGGTTAATCCTGTTCCTAGCCTTAAGTATTTGCACAGCCTGATTATCAGCCTCGATACCCGACAGCTAAATTTGATTTTACTGACCTTGAATCTGTGTTATTACTACATGCAGGTCAGCTGTAATTGGAGTTTGTCCCACTACTGTTGAGGCCTCGTCCAATCACAGCCCAGCATGTTGATCAGCCCAGCCTGATAATGAATCCTATTCGCTATGACAATCGCTATGAGTATCTGGACTCGGATTCAGAGGCTGCTATGCCTGGAGAGGAGGAAGACGACCAGCCCACTGCGGAGATCCACCTGACTAGTCCACTCAGGTCTGATTTGGAGATCCGCGACCCCGATGCAGGAGTGACGGTCAGAAGCTACAGGACGGGAAAATCATCCCCCACAATGCACCTGAGTAACAGAACGATCGTTGTGATCGCCGCTTTGGTAGCGGCATGTGTCGGGATCGGGATCGGGGTGATTATAGGCTGGTTCTCATCACAGGCTCAGCTCCCCAAAGTTGGGAGCTGCGAGACGGGATGGAGTGATGCCTTGAAAGAAGAAGACAGTGATGCTGGAACGTTGCTGATGAATGAGATGCAAGCTGGAAACATGAAGGAATACCTAAGGTAAGAGGGTATGGATTATAGACTATTGTGGAGCACCAGTTGTATACACCTCCCCCCCCCAAAAAAAAAAAAGTTAGAAAAGGTCCACATTTGTGGAGCATTTGTTTCATCAAGTTATACTGGGGTAATTTGTCTTGTCATAACTGCCTATTTTTAAAATGTCGCTCTTCGTCAACCAAAAATGTAGAACAACTTGTTTAGTCTACGCACCCCTCTTAAATTACTGCATAATGGTCTTGCCACTTGAGTGAGTGCTACCAAATATCTACAGGCCCTAAGTAAGGATGTGACTTAGCATTTAATTTTGTAAACGTTTAGCAAATATTTTAAGAACCATTTAAACGTTCAAACGTTCAGCCATTCACAAAGGCTGATGCATGCTCATTATGTCTGCAGACCGGTGTGATTGACATGATAAATCAACAATGGCACTCATTGAAAAAATAACAACTTAACTACATGTACATGTGCCCTGAATGTAATCAATTATTGAAGCGCTTCAAAGGTTTTGTAAATTAAATAAGTTTGAAAACATCTTTGATTATTTGTGTAATGTAGGTTTAACTCAAACGAAGAGTGCGAGAATGGTGAACGTAGGCCCAATTTCTATAATTCCGGTTTTGTTTAAACGATTTTGGAAAATTTGTAAACGGATTTAGAATTGTTTTTGTTGATACATTGAAACACTTAGCCAAAAGTTGAGTGAACAAAACAAATACCCACCAACACAGGACCCAAAGGTTACTCAAATGTTGAGTAGATTTTCATAGACAAAAGAGCTTTGTTACAGAATTAGTCTCTATCTTTCATAGGTAAGAATGTTTTGAAAGAAGGATTCTTCAGGTTGTGTTAAGCTACATGTATTTAAAAAAGCACTATTAGAGAAATCCAAGTTTCACTCACTAAAAAGTGTGCTGAATGTATATTTTAAAAACTCTCGGTTGGTTTAGACTGTCAAAGATGAAGGAAATAGAAATTGCCATTATTTTCCACGTCAAGCCAGGTTCTTTTTGTTTGAAAAGTGGCATCAATACCTAGCAGCAACATTTTATAAACACCTTTATAAATTTAATCATCAAAGTTCAGCCTATAACAAGGCGGGTGTTATTTTTTTTTTAAAGTTCAATTTCATTTTCATGTTGACAATTTAACATATTGACTGTCATAAAATGAGCCAAACAACATAAATCATACTAGTATGGCAGATAGGTGATGGGATTGTGCTTTTGATGATACAAGCATGGCATTTGGCGCACGGTCAGAGTATGTCACGAGAAAGATATTTGGCTATACCTAACAAGCAATGGCAGCCATTTTGAAATTTTTGAAAATTGCTTGTTATTTTACCTATATTTTTTCAAAGGACAAATCTGTGATGGCCCTATAGCCAAATATCATTCCTAAGCCATACTCTGACTGTGTGCCAAGTGCCTGGCTTGTATCATCAAAGGCACAATTTCCCCGAATATTTTCCCTATCTGCCCCACTATACTGAACAAGACAAGTAGAATGAAAGAAACATATGTGGACCTTTTTTTTTGTATCTTGAGGAGATTTATTGGTGGTTGGGGTGGCAGAACTATCAATTAAAGAAACCATGGCTTTTTCCCCAGAACTAATTTCACACAAAAAAGATGCAACTCGCATTTCTTTATGACTGAGGTTGCTCTGTGCAAAGTAGTTTATTTCTAAGAGCAAATATATGTATATGATCTTGTCAGCTGCAAGTATTGGTTGTAAATTTTAAGACTTGCAATAAATTGTTGACAAATGCAAACATTCATATGTAGTAGCATATCTACCTGGACTTCATGTTTATGGGTATTTGCTGGTCATTTGCTTATCAAGAGTCACCTGATGGGGCAATGTACAGACTGTACTTGTACCTTGTGGGTGATTATAATGCACACAGAAGCTTTTAATTCCTCAGGGACAGAGCAGCTGCAAGATTAAATTTAAATTGCAATCCATTGGCATAAATGTATTCCCATAGAACTAGGACTTTTTTTATTGAGGTCATCATAAAAGGGGCATATTTATCAGGAACGCATTTACAAAAAATAAAAGAATAGTGTTTAGGCCTACATGTACAAGATAATCTGAAACAGAAATTTGAATTTTTTGAAGAATGAGAAAAACCAAATGATCAAAAAAATATATTTCTTTCTTCTGAGTTGACAGAATTAAACAATATCTAAAAAAGATATGTTTGGATTATGAATTGAGGCATAAACACAACAACTGATGACGTTTAGACAAAGAGAACAAAAAATAATTTGGGCAGTGCAAGTGCTTGAAACAAAAGACATTCTCATTCCTGATCCTGAGTCCATGTAAATAGTCCTAACAATATTCTTATTCAGTTGTAATAAATATTCATTTGTTTAATTTTTAATTTTGTAGAGTTTTGCCAAAAAACCCTTCAGATCTCAAAAATTCTTCTGATTAGTGTAACATTCAGAGTGGTTTCCTGTGCATCTGCTTGCACACTGAAAGGAGCATTGCTCTTTATACGTGATTTGTACTTCTCGTCTTCTTAATTCACAGAAAGCTAACATCCACCCCCCACCTAGCAGGAACACCAGCGGACAAATCCAATGCAGACTACGTCAGAGACGAATGGATCAAGTATGGTCTGGAACCGGTCCGACAAAATGCCTACAATGTTCTACTGTCCTACCCCAGTAAAGAAGATCCCAACTATGTAAGCTTTTTTACTTGAAAGTTTTGTGCATGTTACCGTTTTCTACAATATTCGTTTAATGTAAAACTGTGAGACCCTGAGCTATTGGAGGGGGGGGGGGGGGAAGTTGGCATCTAGATGTATTTGAGGTTGCGGGTGGTTGTACCTCTCAGCTGCGCTATCACTTAGCATTGGTGATAAGTGATGGAGGGTCATATGTGGAAGTGGTTTTCAACTTTTGAGGTCTCTAGCACTTTTAAAGGGATCGCCTGACTTTAAGGAAAGATATTTGAATATTGGCAGGCTGGCTGCTTGGCTACCCCTTAATACCCTGTTGACTGAGTTTATTGTGGCTGGCGGCTTGCTAGCAGGAGGATATGTTGAGAGATCAGCTGTTATATGATTTGCGTGTAGTTGTTTTTGCTTTGTATACAAGTAGAAGAGAAGACATATGTGGTTGGTTGGCTAACAGGCTGGCGGTTGATTTGCCTGCTGGCTATTTTCACCAGCTTGCTCACTGACTGGCTGGATGGCCAGTTTACAGTTCGCCAATTGGCTGTTTAGCTGGCTGTTTGGCTAGTTGCCTGGTGGATTTTGCTGGTGCAAGCTGACGTTTGGTTTGCTGGCTGGCTGGCTGGTTTATTTGGTGGCAAATGATTGAATGAGTTACAGTTAATATCAATGGCTCCGTGAGAGTTCATTGGATTCGTAGGTTGGGCATGTCGATTGGTTCTTAAATTATCTAATTCGTAGTCATGCATAAATTGTATGCTCTCAAAGGGCCCATGAAATACATTTGTTTTAAAGATGCAATCCTTGAAAGTGCACTTTAGTGTCTTATTTAACCCTATTTTCAATTTTCATATTGCTGTTTTCAATGGAATCAAGGGTATTTTGGTGCCTGTTTGGTTTTGAATGCTAATGCAAATTTGCATATTCATGAGCAAAATTGTGATATCATTTCCGGCAGAAACCTCAATGTTACAGCTATTTCTGCACCAAAAGTTGCCAGAATTTTGGATACTTTGCTGTTGCAGATTTTTTTTTTTTGCTGATTTGTTGTGTCATTACATGGTAGTAAGCGAATAAGCAAACTTTTCTGACAAATGTTTTCAATGAGCAAATTTTTGGGTTCACAATTTTAATAGAAAACAAAAACTGAACAGTGTCTTCCTGAAATGACATCACACCAACAGCACCCTCAATTGTCCAGAAAAGCATGGAAAATTGTTAAATGCCTAAAAAAGTGAAATTTTCAATAAAATTAACCCAAAAGAGATGTCAAATAGTTTTCACGCATTTAAGAGGAGTAGATTCCTGTACAAAATATGTTCCTGAGAAAAATTCAAAGTAGATTATCCCAAAATGTTTATGGTCGGCTTTTTAATTGTTGCCAGGTATCAGTGCTTAACAGTGACAACACCCAGTTCTTTCAATCACAAGCTGAAGAGCCTCCATTAGATGTTGGGACCCTCAGCAATGACACCGTGCGACCTTTCAATGCTTATGCTGCCAATGGTACAGTACAGGTACGAACAAAAAATGAAGAAACAATGCTTCTGAACCCTTTGGAATAATGCGAGGAATGCGCTCAAGTGTTATTGACTCAGTGCACAAGTGCTCCCTCAATGATTACAAAGGGAGATCGGGGGGGGGGGGGGGGGGGGGGTTTGACCACTGTGCGGGATGCTACAGGTGGGTGTACATTCAGAACAAACTTGGTATAGATTTTCCCGGCTATTTTCAAACGTTTTCCTTTCCTAGTATTCAAATTTGTTAAATGTTCAATTTCATCCGTTTTCATACAAATTTCAAGTTAAGTTATTCAAGTTTAGTTCAAGCAAATTCATATGATCTGGTACACGGTACCCTGTGGAGACATGTGCACAATAGGGAACAAAAGATTGCATACGTCTCCACAGAGCAATTTCTACATGTATATGTGAATACGTCTCCACAAGGTATAATCACGAAATAGATATATGGATTTTACTCAAAAACTAGGAGTTTCCAAGGTGTCGCAAATTGAAGTATTTTATGTAAGGCCAAAAAAAAAAGTCTCCGGTTTCTGGTATGCGCGCGTGTCGCCGTAGCCATGCGCGTCGGCAAAATGAAAAAGGTTTTTTCTCAATGAAAGATGATGTCTCAAAACCGCCAAACTCACTGGTTTGACTGGAATTCTGCTGCTGCACAATTTTAACGTGTTTTTAGATGGGGTTATGATCGAGAATAAGCTTTATGTGGCCTCTCTGGTCTCCCATAATATTTGCACTAAGTTTAGTTGGGCACCATTTGCAGTCATCAGCCGACATTTGAAGCAAAAAAAACAGGTAAAAAAAAAAAAAAAAAGCTGTGTCGCCGCACCACTTTTTGGGCAAGCTCCATACCTGAAACCGGAGACTTTGTTTTTTTGGCCTAAGGGATATTAAGTCGAAATTTCAGCCCAGGAAATTAATTCTGGTTAAAATAGCAGCAATTTGAATGTACACTTTCAAACTCGAAAACTTTAGTACGCAAGAACAAAGAAATGACTCCACAAGGATACAAATTATGAACACATGTTCATCCAAGAGTATTCAATTTCGTCTCGTCTACGCCAAACAAGTGTTATTCAGAAAACAAATTCGTTTTATGTCACACAATTTAGTCCTAATTTTTTTTTTCAATTTCGTCATACTTCAGTGTGACATCTTCAGTAAAAGGCATACAGGCTGCTGATACAACAATTTCCCACTTTTTTCCCCCCTTTTTTTCTTCATGAATCTATGTTTGTTTCTTTTGATTTTATCTTCTTAAAATACATTAGACTCAGTTTTGGGCTTACACAAATGTTACATGGGGAACTATAAGGGTCATCGTAGTTTTTGACGTTTTCGTCTTGCACTCGAATACTTGTTTAATTTGTTTCAAAAGTTTAAAAGTTTTGTTGTTCTTGTTGATGTTTACACTTGTCTTTTTGTACTGCTTGCTGAGTTAAGCACACCTACTCGGTCTGAGAACATCGTGCGAACAAATGTGCCATATTGTGCTCAAGGACACAAGGGAAATTCTTCAGCACACACCAATCTAATTTACTGAAAACAAGTTTTTAATGGATTGACATAAAACGAATTTGATCTCTAAATACTGTCGTTCAGCAATAGCTGAGACGAACTCAATCTGTATTGACAACTAGTTTTGACCAAAGTACTCAAAGACGTTGACCAAACTTTGAAATTGAATGATAATGACTAAATTGGTTTTACAAAAAGGAAGCGACATTCTTCTTGAACGAATTTAAATATTAGATTTGGTGAATTGGAATGAAAAACGTTTTGAAATAGCCGGGAACACCTATATTGCGTACTTTGTGCCATATATGCCCCTCTTTCGGGGGCTTTCGAAAGTGGTCACTAAGCGTGTGATAGGAGAAGCACTGAGCAGGGATCTTGGTTCTTAAAACATCAAAAGCAAGAAATTATACACAATGTACATATTGGACACAGATTGTTGCAAGTCAGTGATGCATATCCCAAAACTATGTGTGCTGCAAATAATTAAGGTGCTTTGATTGCTTTGAAAATTGGAAAGTTGGTTTACCGGCATTGTGGATTCTTTTTCAAATAAACCTGATCACGTTGGTTCTATTTAAATGTTTGATGTATATATTTCTGAATGGATTTTGAATTTTGTTTTTGTTGTTGTTGCCACAGCCGTAGAGGCATGAAAGTTTCATGTAGAAATCTGACGCTTTTGATATTTTAATAGGGAGATCTTGTGTACGTTAATTACGGGCGAGTGGAAGATTTTCAGTTATTGGAGGGCAGCCTCAACATGAATGTGACTGGGAAGATTGCAGTGGCCCGGTATGGGAAGATCTTCCGAGGGGACAAGGTGAGTTGCAGTCTAGGGCGGATCCAGTCCTCTGTGTCATGACTGACAGACTGACTCGTTGACTGACTGTCACGTATGAATTAGACTGGCTACTTATCTCATTGACTAACTGTCACGTGTGAATAAGACTGGCACCACTTGTTTCTTGTACTTTAACCCTCCTATGCAAACATACATTCTGTGCAAAGTTGTCCTTTCAGTCAAAATCAATCAAGTGACTGTTTTTAACAGTTAAGAGCTCCCAGCCTATTAAGCAGGATTGACTGACTGTTACTGTTCATTTCACTTGATACAGCTATGCTTTGACTGCAGGTAACCAGCTGTGCCTACCATTTTGTCTACTGATTTTGTCTGTTGACTGAATTTGACAAGTCTCAGTGCTTGCTTGAAATATGATCTGACTGTTGGTGACTAGCTTGTGTAAAAGGCATGGCAGGGGAAGAGGATTAATTTGTTTGACTTTCAGGGACTGTTCAGACAGCAGGGGGTTTAATGATACATGTGTAGGCAATTAGTCAACTCTCCATGTGAACGGCCAAAATGGATGTTTCATTCTATCACGTTTCCCCTACAGCTTATTCTACAAACTTTTTAGCCACGCTGAATCAATTGAATAGGCTTGCTTAGTCTGGTTTAAACTAAGTCCTTCATTATTCATTTTTATCTACTCTGCACATCTTTATGTTCTTGTTTTTGTTTTTTTCAGGCTAAGCAAGCCGAAGCATTTGGTGCCATAGGCTTGATACTCTACTCTGATCCTGCGGACTATGCTGTTGATGGCATCTCTAGTGTCTACCCAGATTCGTGGTGGTTACCGGGCTCAGGGGTCCAGCGGGGGTCTCTGTATATTCAACAAGGCGTCGGGGGTGACCCCCTGACACCTGGGTACCCATCACTAGGTGAGAAGGGGTGTTTTCTTTCCAACTCAACTTTTGCATTAGTAATAACTTCTTTCATCACTAAAGTCATTTTGTAAAGACACCGCCAAAATGAGCTTTAGAATGTTGACTATTTAAACCATACTTCAAATGTTTGGGTCACAAGAAATACATACATCATCTTACACTGACAGAAAAAATGTTGGAAACCCACATGTCCACGTGTGATGTGGTCGCTACGTGGATTTCTTTTACTCTAGCCTACAGTATTTTCGGCAATGATAAAGAAAGCACACGGCTTATAGCGAGGTTTTTGAAAAGAAACACTTTTGACTTGAATCAAGACTAGCACTCTGTCGGCTCGATTTCAAGAGGTTTAGTTGGATGCACGTTTTCCTGCTGTTATCCTTTCAGAGGCATTTATATCAAGTCATTGAGGGAAAAAAATCTTAGTTTATTTCTTTCTTTCTTTCAGGTACCTACCTTTTGAAACTTTTTTGGCTGGGTACTAGGGCTGTCTCGATTATACCGAATGCTTGAATATTTTATCATCAACCTGATATTCAAATGGCTGTTTGAATATTCGGGGAAAAAAACACATGCACATAAACACGGCTGTGATGTTATTTTATCGTAAAGTTGCAGGGCTTTATTGTCAGGTGCCACTTTTTTGTAGGCAATACCTTTTTCGTCGACGACGGATCATTGTTCACGTCCTTTTAGCAGGTTAAAGCCCTTTACAGTTACTGAAAACACTTAAGCACCCATATCGATTGTCGCACACAAATTATAACTGGCGCGCTGTTTGTGCAACTTTTTACCAGTGCAGCACGTAGTTTCAGCTGGCAGTTTTGAATTTTCAAATATCCGAATATTCGGTCAAATGTAGTTTCGAGTAATCGAATACTAAATTATTCGAATATGGACAGCCCCACTTGGTACCCTGATGAAAAATAGAAGCTATTTGCCCTCTGTTATTCATACTTTTTTACAATTATACCCTTGAAGACAGTGCATTCCGTGAGGATGAATCGTCGATTGATATGCCCAGCATTCCTGTTCAGCCAATCGGTTATGACGATGCCAAGAAACTCCTTGAGTGAGTCCGATCAATCTTCATCTCTTGTCTCTAGATTTTGAAAGGGGTACATGAAATAATTTTGTTTTGTTTCAATGCAATATCTTTGCAAATGTACCTTTTGTGTTCCATTGAAGTTCATTTTCAATCTTCATTGTCCATTTTCTAGGGTGTTTCAGTGTCTTTTTGGTTATAATACCTTTTTATGCAAACGCAAATTTCCATATTCATGAGCAAAACTGTGATGTCACTCAAACAGAAACTTCAGTGTTACAGCTGCTTTAGTGCAAAAAGTTGGTGATTCATCGTTTCAGAACAAGACAGTATTAAATTCCATGAGCAAAGTTTATGCAGTTTGTTTTCATTAGCAAACTTTTTGTTCAACATTTAGCCCAAATATATAGATCATGTTACCTGTGACACCATGCTGAAAAGGCAACTGACAGGCAACCCAAACATTGGAGCATCTTTTGCATGTTATTTTGCCCACATTAAACAGTACATGTCAACACTTTTAAAGGTAGGGTAGATCATTTGTCATTTGTTCATTTTTTTCATTTGAAGCAACAAAAGTGCTCAAAATCTAGAGACAGGTGCTTAACAACTAACCTGATGAAGTTTTAGCTCTATGAATGCTGTATATTCCGAGATAACAATAATCTAGGATCTCGATTTCATTTCAAAAGTTGCCGAGTGATGTTTTGAATTGTACCAAAAATCAGCATCCGGGCCACATTCTCATTCAGCCAATTGCAGCTACGCGATGTCACACACTGAACCGACGAATAATGGCAACCGCGCGTGCGTCGTGTCAACGCTTGCAAGCTTTTGTGACTTCCCTGTTGCACGCCTCTTTCCTTGACTTGTGTAAGCTAAATTTATGAATGGATATTTGGGAAAGTTAGGTTGTTTGGAAAAGATACTTGTTTTGGAACAATACGGATCTCAACTAAATGAAAAGTTTGCAACTTTTTGCAAACTGCCTTCCACATATGGACTGACCTGAAATACTCAATCATAAAAGTTAGCGGGCCTATAATTTTCAATCTTAACAGGCTCTTTCTCAAAGGCGGAAGATACAAGTATATTTTTTTTAATTGTTGATGCAGTGAGCTTGAGGGTGCTGAAGCACCAGAGGATTGGAGGGGTGCACTGCAAGGATTGACGTACCGCCTGGGTCCAACACTCAAAGATGCCAAGTAAGTCCAGATCATCTTGCGGAAAGAATTATCCATCAAGCATAATTAAAAGTTGAGGTGGCACCCACCGTGTTGGAATATCCCCTTGCACAGCAAGGGTCTATGATATGCGAGCAGATTCGGCGATTAATTATGCCAAACAAGACTGCGTCTTGACCTCAAGTTCTGACCATTCAGCAGGGCCTTCTATTGGGTCTTCGCTAACCCATTGTTATCTTACAAAAACATGGCAGCCAAATCAACCAATCAACAGCTTGGTCCACATTTCTGATCAAAATGATGCCACAATTTCCTTAAGTCGACTCATATTGGCTGGCGCGGGGTCGCATAAAATTTGCATTGCTCACATATATCAGACATTGGTATGGAGAAGGCTCCATTGGACAACAGGTGATACTCAGAGTACCCTGTTGGTTGCAGGAGTCCTTGTCTGTTTCCAAGCGTGGTACTTCTCAGTATTGGCTTGTCATTGTGATCACTAGAATATTCTGTAACACCAACATCTAGAAATGTTGGAGCATTACTGCAGTAATCTGTCAAATTCAGTGGCACCTCCAGGGTTTGGGTCCAGCTAGGGCAGGTAATTTTTCAGGAAAAGTTGCCCCCTCTCCTTTATTTTCATTCATAAAAATGGTTAAAGCAGGGGAGGCTATTACTACTAGCAGCAGGTGTGAGGTGCTTTTGTTTCCTTAAAAAGAGAGAAAAAGAAGCAAACAAATTTTTAAGGGGAAAATGTTACACTCCTGCCCCAGCCAGATACACCACTTATCAAAGTGGAATTGGATAAAGGGCTTGCTCAATGACGGCCATCTCTGTAGGAGAACTGCAACCGCGTATTTTACGCAATCAAGCACGCATTGCGCAGTGTTGGAAATGTTCAAAACATGAGCGCTTGTTGCTCGAAATGTGTTCGAAATACGACGCGACCAATGCACATTATGCAAGTTTGATGCTCAAAATGTCGATGCACGTGGATGGTCTGTTGGAAATGACGTCATTTGAGAGAGACTTATTGATTGATGGTGACCCTGCAGACCTTCTCTGTGCTACCCCACAGCTGTCCTTTTTACCATCCCGCGTTTGGCAAATTATGGAATTGCCACCAAAAAACGTGAGCCACAAGATACGAGGCATTATCTCTTTGGTAGAATTATTTCGTTTCCTGAGTTTGTGAAAAGAAAAGGAATAATACAACTTACAACATATTTATGCATATCAAAGAAAGACAAATCAAGACATCTATGACTTGACTTGGCTCCTTTAAAATCAGGGTTTGTTTTTTTATAACTCGCCATAAAATGTGAGCTGATATTTTTATTTTTTTCATTTTATTTTATTTTTTTTAAATTAAAATAAATATTTAACCATTCCATAAAAATGGTTTAAGTACCATTAAAAAAGTGATAAAACCAAAGATTCTTCAAATGTGCAGAGTCAATGTAGCTCGAAAGCATGAAGAAATCCAGAGAGAGAAGACAGTGAAAAAAAAAAGGTTCATTTGAGAGGTGGAAGAAAACCCCCAAAAAAGTATTTCAGGGAAAACCCACAGAATCAGGCAGGGACTGAAATTTTACATTTAGACATGGGAAGGATTAAAACTTAAGTCACAGAAGCGGAAGGCAAGGAAAGTACTGCTGCACAAACCTGACTCCTTCCTTTCCTAATTCTCTTTCAGAAAAGTGAAGCTGGAGGTGTATAATCGCAATGAAAGACGGACAGTATATAACGTCATTGGTATGGTACGGGGAAGCATTGAACCAGGTATGTATATAGACTCTGTGCACAAGTACCCCCTCAATGGTTACAATGGGGAGTTGGTGGGGAGCACTAGGGGAGACTCTTGAATGCATTGCTGACGAAGCCTGACGCTCAAGTGGCTTGGGTTGCTAGTGCGTGAAGTGCTTGCCTCTCACCACTGTGGCCCGGGTTCGATTCTGGTTTGGAACATATGTGAGAGTTGTTCGTTGACTTTCTCCTGTGCCGCGAGGGTTTTTCTCCGGACTCTCCAGTTTTCCTCCCTTTGCAAAAATCAACACTTATCTCTGGCTGTGCTCCGTGGTCATAAATTGGGTCATATGGCGGCAGCCTCAGGCACCTTTACATGCCAGCGGCTCGACCACATTGTAGCTGCGTCCTTCGCAATTCAGCTTTTCAGCTGTGAGTAAGGACGTTTAGCCCCCCTCCCCCCTTATGCTGTGCATTTGTGCACATTCAAATTGAAATTGGTCATTGGTACTTTGTGGCATACGTGCGTGAACTACATGTAGTTCGAAATGTTCCTCTAACTTGGGCTATTGCAAGTAATAACGAGTTGCCACCTACTGTTTGTGCATAGAGTCAATGGCCTGATAAGCATTGTGAACAGCGCTGTGCAGTTAATTAGAGAAAACAACCCATCAGTTTTCAGTTTGACAGTTTCAGATGAGGTTTACCCAAAAACACGGGTTTATCTTTATTATTGAACTTTTCTTCTCATAGCGTTCTTTCATAACTTGTTTTCCTTCAGTGAATATTAATTCATATAGACATTTTTCTCTCTTTCTCTTTCTCTCTTCGAGCAGTGTGCCTTCTCCACTTTTTGAAGGCAATATTTGCCCCTTGCTTTTTGATTTTTGAGAGTTCAATCAAATTATATATTTCATTCTGAAATAGCTCTCAAGCAATTGAAGAACACTTCTCTTTTTTTATTACCTGGAAAAAAATGCCCTTATACTATTTTTGTATTGTGGTAGCCTCGTTGGCAGATGTTTTATTTAGTTTGTTCAACCACTTTCTTGTTATTTGTTTTGTTTTGACAGATCGCTATGTAATCGTAGGTAACCACAGAGATGCATGGGTCTTTGGTGCTTTAGATCCCTCCAGCGGTACGGCTGTCATGATGGAGGTAGCCAGAGCTATGGGAAAACTGCACAAAGAAGGTAGGGAACAAGACTCGTGACTGACCCCCACTTTCTTTGACAATTCAATTGTTGAAAAATGAAATTCTTGGGACAAACCAGCTTATTTTAAACCATCAAATGTTTTACTTTTAGTGCCGAGTACATCGATGATCGAGTCCTAAGACCGAATGGCCAAGCGTTATAAAATGCAAAATTGTTAAGCCTTTTCAAGACTCAATATTTATATTTGTTTGGCTTTTTTTATCAGGGAAATTTCGACCTCGTCGATCGATCGTGTTTTGCAGCTGGGCTGCTGAGGAGTACAGCCTAATTGGCTCCACTGAATGGGTGGAGGTGAGGAGTCAGATGTTGCATCTAGGAAGAAAAAATAGACCCTAGATTTTCACTAAATGGGCATTCATACCTGCTTGTAGGTATATTGAAATATGTACTGGACATGTATCACAACAACTATGTTGTTGTGGCTTTTTCTGTAAGGCCCATAAGATCATATGCAGGAATATATTATTGGCACCTAAAGTAAAAAAACATAAATTTGAAGTTCTAGCTCAGTAAATAAAATACTTTTCAAAGAAAATGTAAAAAAAAACCCAACCTTTTTCTTTAAATATAGCCGGCACAACTTGCAAGTTCAATTTAACACACTATTTTGAAACCTGATTGGAAAATACTGTATGTTGATGCAGAATCACACTACATGCGTATATGTTCACGTTTACACATGCATGCCCACGCAGTCGTTTTTTGCTATGCTTCCAAGGATTGGCTTTGTGTTTTCCTTTGTTCCCTGATCTAAACCTTTCCCATAGACTAAGCACACAAACCTGCATTCAAGGACAATAGGCACCATTGTTCGAGGATGAAAGGCCCCTTTGTGCTCCTTTTGTTGTCTGTCCTCCAGCGTAATACAATACAGGAATACACACTCTTGTTTGACTATATTCTCTAGGACAATGCTTTTTGTTTCCCTTATCCCTGTAATATAACACTCTCCCATAGACTAAGCACACAACTTACTACAGAGGACCGTTTCCAACAAAACAAAAGACCCAACTCCCGAGGACTGAAAGGATCTGTTGTTCTCCCTTTTTGTGTCGGTCCTCGGGGGTTAAGTAGAACAGTACCAGGGTACATTACCTATTTGTGCCCAGGGCCTATTCTGCCTTTGCAAAGCAGTGGGAACAAACTTATTCAAAAGTCTGTGAGAGCATTCAATGTGATATACCTAGGGCAATACTCTGCGGAGTCCATCTGGTTATCATACATGAACTTCTAAAGTATGTCAATTCAACAGTCCTCAACCAATGCAATTGTAACAAGTAGTGTTGTAAGTGCTGAGGGAAGAATTCTTGCCTCCCATATTTGCAGGAGTTTGCGAAGACGTTGGGAGGCAGGGCTGTGGCGTACCTTAATGTCGACATCGCAATCCAGGGCAACTATACCTTCCGAGCTAAAGCCACACCCAACCTCTTCAATGCATTATACCAGGCAGCTAAGCAGGTACCTGATGTCCAGGATCCAGGCCATCTTGCTACAGTCTACGATACGTGGCTGGATAGAAACCCATGGTCAGATAGCAAGCAACTCCCACAGTAAGCAACTTTTCCCCCTTTTCCAAATAAGACGTATTCAAGCATTCAAGCATTGGTAGTTAGTTTAAACATTTAGATTTTGGTCAGTGTCAGAGGAGCCAAGTGAAATATAATTTTTTTGGGTAGTACTTCTTGTGTAAAAACAATATATATTATATTATTTGGTTTTATCAGCATGTTTTTTAAATTTATGTCATCGATAACAAATCAGTTTTAAATTTTGTGATTCGCCAGGCTGTATGTCTTTGATTGAAGGTTTTTTTTGCAGGTTTCAAATTGTGAGATAATAGACCAATCATAACTACACCCTAAGGATTCATGAATGTGAGAGATACTATAGTTTTACCTCCAACTTAATAGTTTATTTGTAAATTCTTGATTGTGCACCCAGTGTACTCAATATAGGTTCCGGCAGTGACTATGCATCATTCCTTGGTGAGCTAGGCATATCGTCAGTAGATCTGCGCTATGACTACAATCATGTGAGTGTAAATATTCAGAATTGCATCATTGGATGTTTTTTAATGCATATATCTTCACAGCGAGCAGGATTGAGTCCATCATTCATTGGCATTATAGGGTAATCCTATACAATAGCACTGCCTGGTTCTCAAGTGACAGTCAGTCTGATATGCACAAAGAGGACACTAGGCTGGCTGTTTGAAACCCACAGAAACCGTAGCACAACAGCCATGGCTTGTCAAGTTCTTTGATTAGGGTACACATCTGACTCATCTGCAGTGTGCTAGAGCCAATGGGCTCCGTACGCCAACAAAAGAGGGCGCCTTTTTACCTCTTTTGAGAGCTCCGTGGACAGGACACACAGCGTGCGCGTACTTCGCGTGCAAAGTACGCACGACTTCCTGAATGTGCGAAAGCTATAGCCACTGCGTCTTCGCGTGAGCATCAGGCATCGTCGGCGCGCGAATACGTTCACATTCAACTTGCGATGGTCTCCGCGACTAATCCCTTCCTCCAATAACTTTGGATACATTTGAAATACGCAGTGGATGGATCAGGAACTAGTCTAGGTCACCCCTTACTCTCCTTTTCTGGCCATTGAAGGGGTATTTGTGCACAGAGCCCATATCTTGGTTAGTGGTGCTTTGTAAACTACCAATCAGAAGGAGGTACTGGTATTTCCAGTTTTTAAAAACCAAATCAGCATCATCCGTCTTGATGGGCACCTAAATTGTCCCCATTTATACTGAGCATGGCATCTGTCTAACTTTCCCATCGCCAGGACTACAAGATTTCCAGCTATCCGCTTTACCACTCTATGTACGAGACATTTCACCTGGTGTCGGAGGTCATGGATCCCACCTTCAACTATCACCTGGCCACAGGCAGGCTGTGGGGGGAGCTGGCTAGGTCGCTGGCCGACTCACTCATCTTACCGTTTGATTGCCAGACATACGTCAGCCACCTGGAAGAGTCTATTGCCTCACTCAAGACCAAGTACACCGACCAGATGAGCCCGCAAGGGATCACATTTGGTGAGTTGACTTGGTTAGGATGAGTCTGGGAACCGTTCAAAAGCCAGTCACAAGTCCATCACAAGATGGTAGTGTTTCATCAATAATCGGCGTATTGGTAAATTAATGGGATCAGTCAGTCATTTACTTACGCAATTCACTTGTTCACTTGCATTATACACTTGTTGTCAGCTGTGATGTAGTCCATGCCGTTTTGCAAATGACAAATGTTGAAGGGTGCTGTTTGCCCCAGAGGGTGTACAAAACCCATGGACTATATCACAGCAGAAAACAGTTGTTTTGTTATACCATGGTTTCATTTTTTAAATAATTTTTTTCAAGTCTTTAAGAAGTACAAATATTAAAATGTCATGAGTGGGCGCTGTGGTCAAGTGGTTATGGTGTTTGACTCGTGTGCCGTGGTACATGGGTTCCAACTCTGACAGGGAACATGGTGCTTGTGCTCTTGAGCAAGGCACTTTACTACGATTGCCTCTCTCCACCCAGGAGTAAAAATGGGTATATGTGAAGGTAGAGACCAGATTGCACTGGTCTCGAGCTGCTGCAGAAAAATGGTCTCATTCCTGATGAACAGGGGTAATAATTGTGATGCACATTTGATCGTATTTGTATGGAATTTGCGCAATATAAATGCTGAGTCCATTGGGTTGTCAAACATGAAGTGTGACACGTAACAGTTCTTAACCAACACAAGTTCATAGTCTAATACCATGGTATAACAATTGAGTTTATATAACTTTTTTGAACATTTGATGCATAATCACATCAACAGTTGATAGTCCTGAATCCTCCAATGTTCATGGGATTGTTCACACACCCAAGGGAGTAACGGTTGAATTTGCGTACTTGTGTTATTTTACCCAGATGCAATTGATGCAGCGCTGGCCAAACTAATCCAAGCTGCAGACTGGCTGCATGATTACATCAGCAAGATGGACATGAAAGAGTAAGAATAACTGGACTCAAATTAGGTTTTGCCCTTCACCGACGTATAAACACTGTATAATCTATAAGTTATCCTGCGAGCGCTCGTGGAACACGGAATAATGTAGTGCGTCTGTGTCCCACATATTTCAGCCTCGTGGTATGTGGGACACAGACGCACTACATTTTCCGTGTTCCACGGGCGCGAGCGTGATAACGAATTTATCTTCAAGCAAACTTGACGCACAATAAAGATGGAACGGACGCTGTACACAAACTTCAGAGATCCTATTACACGTGCGTGTTTGTACGGAATGGCGCGCGCATCTTGGAATAGCGCAAGAGTGTGGTATGGACCGTGGCCGTGCTAAATGGTTATATGTAGCACGGCTTGTTGCCATGGATCGACCTATCAGGATCGAGGATTCAAGTTTACTTGAAGATAAAGTGTGTTACCTCCCGAGTGAATTGGAGAAAATCACTCGGGTGGGACTCGAACCCACGACTTCCTGCTTTCTAGTGCAGATGTCTTACCACTCGACCACCGAGCTATTGGGATTGGTTGGCTGGTTCAAATCTGATGTACATAGCAGCGGGTACCGCATTAACTATACATAAGATGGAATTTTTGCGTCGGGTGATGTACATCAGATTCGAACCAGCCAACCGATCCCGTTAGCTTGGTGGTCCAGTGGTGAAACATCTGCACTAGAAAGCTGGAGGTCGTGGGTTCGAGTCCCACCCGAGTGATTTTTTCCAACTTTCACTCGGGAGGTAACACACTTGAGTATACAGTGTTTATATGTCAGTGAAGGGCAAAACCTAATTTAATTTACATCACCCGACAAAAAAAATTCCCTCTTATGAATAACTGGACTCCTTGCCATTTAAAAAAAAATATGTTAACCCAAAAGTACTTGTATTACATTGTACTACACTGTATTTACTTCTTGATAAATCCATAAACCATAGAGTGCTGGGGCGGTATAAGGAGTAATGGGTCAAGTCATTGTTTACAGTTAACAGCTAGAGTGAAGACGATACTTTTATCTGAACTGAAATCAGTGCACTTGGTACTATTTATTAGCAGTTAAAAAATTCTGTCCAATGGATAACGTGTGTTTTTATATCCCCATGATTGTTATCAATTCAATCAGCAGATGTACAACGTTGACCACATTTGAGCAAGGAATATACATGTATGTCTATTTGCAAACATGTTGATTGTGCCTTGTAATATGCCATATTGTGCTGTGCTCAATATAACAGTTCATTAACGTGTAAAAGAGTTAACAATTTTCTAACACAGACTTGATTACATGTATTTGTTGACTTCTTTTAGTCCATTTGATGTTCGCAAGGTCAACGACCAGTTAATGATGATGGAGAGAGCTTTCTTGGATCCACTTGGCCTGCCAGGCAGATCACTACAGAGGTATGTAGTTTAAAGGGACTCAATTTACACATCATCACAATAAGCACAATTATTACGAGACTAGATCTAGGGAAAAATGGGGGAGGGGAGGGAGAGAAACTACCCTATTGGTTCCTGCAAATGCTCTTTCTGCTAAAAATAATATTTTGACACAGTATGATTTGGGTTCCTTCTGTTAATTTGCATGCATTAACACCAATTTTTTTACATTGTGGTCCTTTGAGACTAACTTGATATATAAATAACTAAGGTTTCAGTACAAGTTTTATTACAGTTGTAGTTATCACTAACTTTTAACTTAATGCATTGGTAACACTGCGTCCTCACGCAGTGTTACCAATGCATTAAGTTAAAAGTGAATGGGTGAAAAGTTTGGGTTTTTTTGTTTGTTTTGTTTTTTGGTGGTGGGGGAGTTTTGGAAAAAGTCAAAGTATGTCATGTTAGGGTACTCCACTATACTAAAAGCTTGATGTGTGTGAATCAGACTTGTATGACTCGTGACTCGGACTTGGACTCGACCTGCATGACTCGGGACTCGGACTTAGGAGAGGTGACTCAGACTGGATGTTTGGTGACTCAAAAACAAGTTGGGTGTGAATAAGAATTATTATACTTTGCCATCAGCAAAACATGAGTGCCCAATTGGACTGTGTTTAAGAAACAAACTGCAACATCTGAAGAGTTGTACCTCAGTGCCAGTACTTCTGCTCTTTTATGAGGAAAATATATTGCAGTGAAGATTACCAATACGAAAAGTGACTTCAGTTGAGCAAGACAATTCCCTCTTTGTTTTACTTGCAGTATATGCTCTACATGGAACTTAAAATAAAGAACTTCCCATTTTGACAATTTCAAATCAAAACAGCCTCTCTCAAAAATATCTTCTTTTTTTCTTTTTTATCTTTTTTTCCAGACATGTTGCCTTTGCGCCTAGCAGCAAGAACAGTTACTACGGAGATGCCTTTCCAGGGATTGTGGATCTGATGTTTGACATTGAGAACGCGGAGGACAGTGCTAAGCAGTGGGATCTGGTGCGCAAGCACATGTCTGTAGTAGCGTTCACATTACAGTCCGTTGCGTCCACACTGACAGGCGTTGATGTACTTGGGGTGCAACCCTAGCCAGGCCAGGCTTTGTGACTTGGCTCATTAAGAGAAAGAAATGAGTCAAGCATATGCATTTTTGTGTTCAAATTTCCCATGCAAGTTATTGAACTGAACCCGCAATTTGAGAATGGTATGTTCAGTTCAATAGGTCAAGTATTATTAATTATTCATAAACATGAGTTACAAATGTATTATTTGCATGGGACATTTGACGTCTGCATCTATTTTATGCAAATTCCAGTGGTGTTTAATCCTGACATCAATACACATGCTAAATTACCTAATGGTTGAGATTATTTTTTGATCACCTTGTTGAGATATTTCTAACGAAGTGATTCTGTCGAAAAGTGGTCTTTGTTCTATACCTTTAAATTGTTTTGTTGTTTCCATTGCTCATTTTACAAAGAAGATTTGAAGGTTTGCATGCTGAAAGTAGCAATAAGAAGGCGCACATGTACACAAAAAGTGATGTCATTATGTTAAAGGCCTATTGGACTCTTAAACACTCATTATGACTGACTTATAGACATGAAACAAAGATTTGAAAATTAAACAATTCTCTCTGAATGTGTGCTTATTTATTATAGAAAACAATTTACAAAAATGTACATATTAAACAAGGCTTTACAATGACAACTAGTCTGTTTTGATATATTCTGTCAATTCATTGACAGTTCTTGCTTTTTATATCTTAAAAAAAAATATTGCAAATGCATCACAAAAGTTCAATTTGATCTAGTTTCTTATATACAATTATAGGCTGAATAACCATGGATAAAGCATTATACAGGTTTCCTCGTCATAAGATTCTTATCTTTAAAACAGACATTTTCAACCGCCAAGTTCACCCCTTTCATGCTATTTTATTTTGATTTCACTGAAAGTATCAAAAAATAATGTGTATATTTGATAAATGTTAATAATACCAACCTATAGGAATTATATAAAGACTATTGGAAGGGAATGTTTTGATAATAAACATTGCATAAAAGTAGTGCATGATGCTAATAGAGTAATCAAACTTTAAATGTTCTAATTATGTGAATTATTTATTTAAGTGGCAAACATTTGAAACACTTCTATGAATGTTTATTCACACATTTAAAACTTCATATATTTAAAAGCTTTTAAACATCTAATCAACATTTTTAATGTGTTTTCCTCTTCGCTTGCCTTTAAAATGAGACTTCCAGTTCATTAATTTAAAAACAATTAAGTTTTACTCTGTCAAAAATTGTTGACAGTATTTGCTTACATGTACGACTACGTTTGTCCCTAAATAAATACATTTCTTTTGAATAATAAAGTAATATTCTTGCATACTCTGCGTCATTGTAAAAAGTACAACAAAAAAATAAAATACATTCTGAAATCCACACAACATCAGAAAATACAAACGTTAGAACTGCACAACAATGTACTTTAGTTAGCCAAATCATGGCAGACCAAAACCAATACTGACTTCATGAAAAATACAGAGTCAGAGCACACATTTAAAAGTATGGGTTCCTTAAATGCCGACAGCCCATGCTGTGCTTTGGGTTCCATACTAGCTATGGGTTTCATATAGTATTAAGGAACCCATACTTTGGTTTTAACGTTGAGTTCTCCAAATTTTACAGGTGAGCACTACAATGATGTATATTTTTCCTTGCCCCTGCTGAAATGGCTTCTTTTATGGGTATTAAAATATATTTTGGAGAGAATATTATTTTGTATAGCATACCACAGCTACGTGTATATTGTCATAGACACTATGATGTTGGGACCCTACTTTCCACATATAGTCTACATTACTTTTTAAGTACAGTGGTCTGCCGTTAGGCCAGGAAACCTCAGAGTTAGAATGGTATAAGAAATTACAACCGTAAGGAAATTTAGTGACTTTGTGGAGCCTAACTTGCTGATCTAGTGCTCATCAAATTTGTCTTTCAATTCTTGAAATAGTTTACGTACATGTTCCATACATGCTAACCGGAATTTGAATTTGATGGAACTGATTTTTTTTCTCTGATACTGCTGCTTTAAAATCTGCAGTTTGTGAGCAGAATATGGGGAGATGAGTCTCAAAAGTCCAAGTGATACAAGACATCCACCCCATCACATCATTTCTACCTAATACTGTCCACATGTTGCAGTCAAGGCTATCTGGTAAGCATGATATACAAAAAGCTATCTTCACTGATCTGATTGTTTACAGCAACCTTCTCATGTCAAAATAGACTGATCCTTTTGGCCCACTTTTTACCAGTTCACTTCTGTTGCACACAGCAAGTACCCACCTGTAACCAGAGGCACCATTACCAGAAATATTATTGCATGATAGTGTGACGGGCCATTTTATACAAGTAGTCCTTGCACAGGGCCCTCGCTTGACAATCATGCATTGGTTTATAATCTTATTGAGTGCACACCAAGAGCCATTCACGTCGGTATTGGTAGAGTCAACACTCTACGCAATAACTTTACTCAGTTTCGGCAGTTTCCAAGTTAAGACCACCTCATTCCAGCTCCTGATTGACTAGGCTGAAGGCTTAAGATGCAGTTCCACCATTAAAACAAGACAGATTATTAAAATGTACATCATCCTTGTTGTTTCACATTATTCAGGTGCCACATTTGGCATCGTAGACAGGATGGTGTACTAATACTGCAACTGTCCCAAGTTGAGAATGAGGTGTAGCTGAGACAACACAAGGAATCCTGAAACAAGCTTCTTGCTATCACAATGGAACATCATGGTAGGGAGGCAGCTTAAGAGCTTCAGGGGAAAGCCAGATAAACCTGATGACCCATCCGTCCAAGAATGGGTCAGCGATGTGAAAGGCCAGTTATTAAACGGCAACCGCTAGACAGATCAGAGGAGAGGGCAGCACCATTGATCATCTCGCCAACAGGGCAAGAAAAGAAATCCACGGTAGACCAAATGCTGCTAAGGTTGACCTGGAAGAGATTTTCCGTGTTCTACTGAAGGTAAGAGCAACAAAAAATCTTCACTGCCAAGGCCAGGGCAAAGATCCCCTAATTGTGTTTACTTTACTTTTGGAATTGTATAAATTCATGGACAACTCCTTCAACACTGTACGGGATAAGATGCTGAAGGGAAGGCTCGCCAAAGCAGTGAGGGACGAAGGCCTAAGGAGAGAACAACGCCACCTGAATATCAATTCACCAGACCAATATATCGATACCTGGGACTGGGAAAAAAATATGTGTGTGGAAAATGAGAAATGTTGGCCTATAGATGAGGGTGGTAAATTTTGGACTGCAAAATTACCACCGCCAAAGAAAGCATCACTCCACATTGATAGGTCCGAGTGGAAAAAGTTGAAATCACAGCAATCAAAGAACACATTTCCAAAATCTTGGGTTCATATATTCGTTAAAGGATTGAAGAAATTACATCCATATTGTTTGTTTCAATTTGGACGTCATTATGTTTCTAATTCTTTTCGACAACGCACCAAAGGTGCTTTTCATGCCAATAGTTATTGTAGCTTTAATGATTGTTGCGTCAAATTTCAGTTAATCATAAATTTATAGGTAAGGTAAAACATCATAAAAATGAAAGGCGAGCAAGATTTGTCAGAAATTTAAAACAAGAGGCACTAAAAGAAGGTTTAAAATACAAAAGATCAAAGACGCGAGCATCTCAACAATCTGAAGTCTCTGGATGACAAAGTATTTTCTGTCAGGTTGTCGTGATGATGCACCGAATAAGGGGTACTTCATCAAATCAGCAGTGAGGCAAACAAACTTTCAAATTTGCTGGAAAATGAAATACAGGCTCAGGATAATGGAGAAACAGTACGATTCAAGTAAACGTATTGCAGGCATTCATGCAAACAAGCAGGACAAGCAGGCAAAATTGAAAGGGTCGAAGATGACGAAATTGTATACACTTGTATACACTTGAATATACTTGTATACACTTGTATAGATTTGAGTTTGTGCTGCCTGGCATTTATAATTGCTGTAGTGCCACGAGCACCCCAGGTAGTGTTTATTAGAATTTGAATTATTAGAATTTAGTCATAGAATTTAAGTCAATAGAATTTGACTCATTGGAATTTTAGTCAATAGAATTTTAGACGATAGACTGAGTCGTTTGGCGACTTTATTAACTGGTTTATATATTCATTAAAGGATTGAAGAAATTACATCCATATTGTTCCTTTCAATTTAGACGTCATTATGTTCCAAATTCCTTCCAACAACGCACCAAATGTGCTTTTCGTGCCAATAGTTATTGTAGCTTTAATGATTGTAGTGTAAAATTTCAGTTAATCCTAAATTCACAGGTAAGGTAAAACATCGTAAAAATGAAAGACGAGCAAGATGTCAGAAATTTAAAACAAGAGGCGCTAAAAGAAGGTTTAAAATACAAAAGATCAAGATGCGAGCATCTCGACAATCTGAAGTCTCTGGATTACGAAGTATTTTCTGTCAGGTTGTCATGACAATGCACCAAACAAGGGGTACCTCATCAAATTAGCAATGAGGCAAAGAAATTTTCCAATTTGTTGGAAAATGAAATACAAGCTAAGGATGATGGAGAAACAGTACGATTCAAGTAAACGTATTGCAGGCATTTTAAGACAGGTATCTTTATTCCCAAGACAGTGTAAAAAAATATCATCCTATTTCTTCAAGGGCATCATTTTGCAGATGCAACTGGGTCGATCATTCGCAACAATTCAACCTTTTCTGGATTAAAAAAGTACCAATTATAAGATTTGTTATTCAGCATCAAATAAGAGGTTCTCCCCCTTTCATGCTTGCTTCCTGCTGACAACGGAGCATAATTCTGTTCTAATCACGTTTTTCATCCAATTCTGCTTGCACTCCGAGCAGATGATTTATGGACATAACGTTGCCAAACCACCTTTAATGTTAATAATGGATGGCAGCCCCGCGCTTTTGCTTGCCTCTCTTCAGGCCTTTGCCATAAAACCGGTTTCTGATTATTTCAATGGATGTTACAGATTTATAACTGGAGAAGCCAAAAGAGGAGAATTCCAAAAAACAATCATTCATCGCTGTGCCAGCCACTTTATGAAGAACGCCGCGACAATGTGTAGAAAATACTACCAGTCCAACTTTCGCCATGCTATGTACTGGATAGGGTTACTCCTACAGTCCAGCAATCTGAGAGACATTGATGACATTGTAGAGTCTATAACTATCGTTACCG
Organism: Patiria miniata; assembly: GCF_015706575.1. NCBI lineage: Eukaryota > Metazoa > Echinodermata > Asteroidea > Valvatida > Asterinidae > Patiria > Patiria miniata. The sequence continues at coordinate 4,965,752 of NW_024037049.1, forward strand.
ACTCTAAATTGTCAACTGATCTGATTTAAAGACACTACCACAAACTTAAGGGCAAAATTGAAAGGGTCGAAGATGAAGAAATTGTATACACTTGTATAGATTTGAGTTTGTGCTGCCTGGCATTTATAATTGCTGCAGTGCCATGAGCACTCCAGGTAGTGTTTATTAGAATTTGAATTATAAGAATTTTGTAATAGAATTTAAGTCAATAGAATTTGACTCATTGCAATTTTAGTCAATAGAATTTTGGACGATAGACTGAGCATTTGGCAACTTTATTTACTGGTTTATATATTTGTTAAAGGATTGAAGAAATTACATCCATATTATTCCTTTCAATTTAGACGTCATTATGTTCCAAATTCCTTTCAACAACACACCAAATGCACTTTTCGTGCCAATGGTTATTGTAGCTTTAGTGATTGTAGTGTCAAATTTCAATTGATCCTAAATTCACAGGTAAGGTAAAACATCGTACAAATGAAAGACGAGCAAGATTTGTCAGAAATTTAAACAAGAGACGCTAAAAGAAGGTTTAAAATACAAAAGATCAAGATGCGAGCATCTCTACAATCTGAAGTCTCTGGATGACAAAGTATTTTCTGTCAGGTTGTCATGACGACGCACCCGAATAAGGGGTACTTCATCAAATTAGCAATGAGTCAAAGAAACTTTCAAATTCGTTGGAAAATGAAATACAGGCTCAGGATAATGGAGAAACAGTACGATTCAAGTAAACGTATTGCAGGCGTTTTAAGACAGGTATCTTTATTCCCAAGACAGTGTAAAAATATATCATCCTATTCCTTCAAGGGCATCATTTATGCAGATGCAACTGGTTCGATCATTCGCAACAATCAACCTTTTCTGGATTCAAAAAGTACCAATTATAAGATCTTGTTATTAAGCATCCAATAAGAGGTTCTCCCCCCTTTGTGCTTGCTTCCCTGCTGACAACTGAGCACAATTCTGTTCTAATCATGTTCTTCATCCAACATTTCTTGCGCTCCAAGCAGATGATTTACGGACATAACGATGTCAAACCACCTTTAATGTTAATAATTGATGGCAGCCCGGTGCTTTTGCTTGCCTCTCCTCAGGCCTTTGCCAATGAATCGGTTTCTGATTATTTCAAAGGATGTTACAGATTTATAACTGGAGAAGCCAAAAGAGGAGGAATTCCAAAATACAATCATTCATTGTTGTGCCAGCCACTTTATGGAGAACGCTGCAATAATGTGTAGAAAATACTACCAGTCCAACTTTCGCCATGCTATGTACTGGATAGGGTTACTCCTACAGTCCAGCAATCTGAGAGAAATTGATGACATTGTAGAGTCTGTAACTATCGTAACCCACTCTAAATTGTCAACTGATCTAATTTAAAGACACTACCACAAAGTTAAGGACAAAATTGAAAGGGTCGAAGATGACAAAATCAAAGTGCATTTGTTGGAAGATAATGAAGAGGAAGATGAAACCGAAAATGAGTGTACCAAAAGCTCACCACACAATAACACTATAGATACAGATTTGGACATGTCCCAAGACAAATTCGTGAGAAGAGCACCCAATTCACCATTTAAGCTTCACTCTCAGCGGGTGGCGGATGATGCAAACTTGGCAATAAAACGACACGGAATGAAAATCAAACATCCCTCTAAATTAAACAAGAATGCATATTCTGGTACAGAATTCACGGCACATTTACTTAAATATTCTCTTCCCAGTATCGCAAATTGGTCCGCGTTGTTACTTTAAGGTTTACAGAAAACCAGGATCAAGTGATGTTTAATAAACTGATATTACCATAAACTTCAACGTTTCAACTAATTTTTGTGTCAAATATATTTGTTTTAGAAAATATACAGCATTTTTGACCCCAAAATTGGGCCCCCCACTTTTCTCGACAACTTGACGTGCCACGTCACGGTAAAAACGTTTCCAAGGCCGAGCCACGTCTAGACGTGTAGCATGTGTTGACTTCGCCGGCACATACACACGTATACATGTACATGCCTCCGGCCCATAGATATGAAAAAAAAATTCTCGATCATCAAAACTTTAGTGCCAACTTTAAATCGTAAAATCAACATCTCAATATGCCATCATGGTGTATTGTTGCAGGATGCAGTAATACAAATAAGGATGGGTTCAGTCTCCACAAGTTTCCGAAAGATAAAAACATGAGGAAAATGTGGACGGCGAAGGTGAAGCTGACGAGGGGGAAATGGCCCGGGCCGTCTGACTCCAGCATGATCTGTAGCGATCATTTTGACCACGACTGCTTCGATTTGTCTGACGCCTTCCGTTCACAGTTTGGGTTGACAAAGAAATATTGGATTCTGAAGACTGAAGTATGGTAATTCAATATCTTATCAGAAACAATCCCAGATATACAACAAGCTCAAGACGTCCAAAAGACAAAATAGAACTACAGACAACAGAACCCAAGGCATCATAGTGAAATCAATGCAAGAGGTTAAAAGATCAAAACTAATCAATAATTGATGCAGAAAGCTAGTTCAATTTTTGTTTTTAAAGGAGCATGTCAAGTGTATGGGGAAAAATATGTCCATTTCAGTGGGTGAGGCTTGGCACTAACAATAGACCTCAAACAAGGAAATGAGGATTTGAAGAAGAGGCCACTATTGCACGAGAAGGAGCTTGCAGCACCGCTCTCGCTCGTGGGGAGTGATTGATACCAAACTCTGGCTGACTGTTGTGGCCGCCCAAACAGTTTCGTCCATGACCAGTGGCCTGAGTGGCTCCAGCAGTTCGCAACACTCAACCCTGGATAATAAACGCACCAGGTGTTTTTTTTTGTGTTTAATGGGGCGTGCACATGTCACTTCCATGCCTGTAAATATGTTTACAACTGTAGTAGATGTGACGTCATTATGCCCGAACCATGGGGCTGCTGTCTGCAAAATAGGGAATTGTGCTGCTGGTTCACCTTTTCATTGGCATAAGGACAAGAAAGTTTGTAAGCCCACTGGTCAAGCCGGGCAACACACTTACAAACGGGGCCAGGCTGCTATGTCTTCTAAGCAAGCAAATAGAGCACCGGATACTAAGGTCCCCTCTGGGAATTCTTTTCGTTCCTCCAACGTCAATTAAACTTTTTTTTAAGCAAATGTTTGGAGCATTATCCTAATCAAGGTGATGCTCAACTTCTAGAGAGAGGTTTTTCACAAGTTTTTCGCCACGACAGTACAACTTGCGATCTGTCTGCAGATTGTGTGGGGAATCTCGTTGATGGTCGACATCCGATTCCAAAAGAGAAGTTTGCAAGGCAAATTGAATTAGTATTCAGTACTGCAGTGAGTGATGACACTGCAAATCTCCCTCCAGCTTTCATCTGAAAGATTTGTGAGTTTAAGTTGCAGAAATTCAGCAAGAAGAATATTAAGACAGTTACTTGCAATATTCCATTGGCATCATTTGACTAGGCCGAATGTGACAGGTAGGAAAGCTACATGCACTTCACCAACTACATTTCAACTTGCTGATTATCCAGCAGAGGCGTGATTTATTGCCATGGTTCACGACTGATTGTCTACAGATCATGAAAATGAGTTCTGATGGCCATCCTCTGGCCTCATTTCAATTTCTTGGAATCTGTTATGGTGATTTACAATAGCAGAAGTCACTGTTGGTGAGGATCCATTGAATTTGGGAATTCCTTCAGAAAGGTTTGTGCAAGAGTTTTGTTTAAAGAAGTGACCGGTGCCTACCATATTGCAACGATGCCTCGACCACGGTGCTCGGTGGGCCAGCCAACCAGTTTTGATGACGGCCAGGACGACGCGGCACCAACTGAGAAAAAGAGGAAGGCTAATGAGGGCAGGACTGCTGCGAATCCTCCGGTACCACCCACTAGCTCTGAAGCTGTGCCAGAAGTCACACCAATCACCCCCAGTGGCTATCCCACAAGTAGCTGGTCCCTGCCCTTTATGATGTACGGTTTTGTCTTAAACAGGCAACTGATCCCTCTGGATCTTGGGGTAATCTAGATACGGAGTTGTGGCTTTTTCTGTCACATCCCTGAATGCAGACCGAGGGCTCAGCCTTTCTCAAGGTGAACCTTTAAGATCCAAACCAGTGTCTAACCCTACATCCCTGGTTTGAAGCTTGCTGCTTGCATCCAGCAACTCTACAGACAGCACATATGCAGTATCAAACACAATACGACAGGCATGCTGTTGCGGGAAAGATTGACCAGGAAGTGCAAGCATTTCATTTTATAGACAGAACAAATCTCACAGAACTTCACTTGAATCAGGCCAACCCTGCATGTGACCCTCACGATAACTTAATCTATGAATTGCATGCTGAGATTTTTGCATCTAATATCAAACCACACTACGCAGATAAATTGGGAGACTCACTAATCACAGACAAGTAAAGATTACGAAAACGTAGGGAAGAACTTGTGTGAGTAAAAAGAAGAAAGATCTGAATGACATGGTACATTTTGCAAAAGACTAGCTTGCAAAGGAAGCAGTTGCAATAAAAACAATGATGGTTCAAGACACGTTTATAGCAACAATGTACAATTATCAGATTACCCAGTTGAAGATCATCCATTGATCGAATGTACAGCTTTATGATAGCAGATAAGGCCTACCAGGAAATTGTCCCTTGAGGGCTCATGAATAACACTTTTTCCCCTCAACGATGCCCATTACAGCTATCTGAGACAAGACATCTTTCTGAAATTCAGTAATGCCGACGTATTCACATCAGAAACTGATCGTCATGTCATCAGACTAAGAGGAAACTCACTGATAAGGGATCTTCATTACTTCAAAAGACGGTCTTCCCAAAATTAAACATGCTTTCAGACCCGACCGTCACAGATTGAAACGAAAGAAATCCCATATTAAAGGGTTCTGCTAGTTACAGCCTACACAAAACCTACGAGGTCCAGAGAAATTTGTTTTCCTTGGCATGCTATGATAGTTATCAGTATAGAAGGGTGAATTTGGAGTTTTACTCTTTCCATAACCCTTTGCCTTTTTTTCTGAAAAATTCTATAGGTTTGCAATATGATTTTAAACATGCATTTACATTATTAGACACCCTCTGTAGCATACAAATATTAAAAACTTCAGGCAGAAACGCATTTCTTTTTGTTTGCAGAAATATTACTTTTACCAATTCTCAACATAATTCAAATTCAAGTATTGTCAACTCTCTAGCAACCCTGCAGAATGTATTCTTATGACAGATTTACAAAGGTCCAAACTTTGAACCGGATAGAGCAGCTCTTCAAGCCTACTATATCCCACCAGTAGTAGCAGTCACTGAAGCACTGAACAAGAACGAATACGACAAGTGCTCAGTCTCTTGTTGGCTGCAGTCACTAACACCACTCGTTCAGTGCCAGCCATAAATGAGACTCCGATCGTGATGCTGGCGCTGACATATGCAGTCCCTGCTGCACCAGTAGATGGACTGCCACTGGTTCAAGGAGCCTGCCTAGTGCTGTTGCACCACCTGTAGCTCCGGGGTTTGGTGAGTTCAGTGATCATTATATTGCTAATTTACCTGTAATTGTTGTCCCACTACTAGACCATCCTCAATGGCCGCACTAGACCATCCTCAATGGCCGCGACTTCACTTCCTATGGCAGTTACTAGTACCCCCCCCCCTCCCCCCGGTACTAGTGGTACTACCACAGCTGTGCACGACCACACAACACTTACTAGCTTTCGTGATGAGCTGGGGATGGGGGTTTCTAAACCAATCCAGGAAAAGAATTGGAATGGGGAGTTCATCCACTTTGGTTCCCTTCAACGGCCGGCCCGTAGCGGTAATAGTCAAAACGACTGCATGTTCATGTCGGGAAATGAAAATACATGTTATTCATGTTACATGTATTTGGCTTCTTTATGTTGCTTCCTATCTTCAAGGATACATGAAGCCTTTCACCACCAAAATGAGCTGGTAATTGGTATGACCTCCTGGCAGACCACTGTCTCATTCTTGGGTCTAACCAAACCCTTTGGTTTGGAGAGATCTTCCCATGCCCTTGTCTAGCTATTTTTGGTACCAAGAATGTCACTTTCACTAGCTTTAGAGACAAATCAATTAGGGTTTGGAGGTTGTTGGGACCTGGAAGAAATCTTGCTGGTCAGCAGATTCACCTAGGACTCCCTGAAAAACTAGCCAATCAAAAAGTTTATATTCAAATTATTTTACGGGGAAGGAGTGATCAATTTAATATGTAGCCAATCGGCAAATGGATGGAAGTGTCCATCACCCAACCAAAGTGGGTATTTAAGGTCCCGCATCAGGGCCAAAAGACCAGTCTGCACCCACATCCAGCAGGCCACTGAAGCCAAGCCAATGTCGTAGCCATAGAGGGGTGAGATCTTGTCTTTAGTTATTTTGAGTTGTAATTTTGAGACTTAGTTTCTAGTTGGGAGATATTTGTGTTCTGTAGTTGTAATATTGATTGAAGTTCATTCTTATATCCGGTGGTTCATGGTTTTAATCATTTGTTTGTATTTCTGTGCACGAAGTTATCTGAAGGTTGAGCCATTATTGTGAGAATAATTGTTGCACTTTTATTGACTCGAACCATGCTTGAACTTAGAAATTTACAATAATAGGTTCGGCAGTCAACTTAAATTGATAATGTGAATTGAACATGTATCATTGATAATATTATGGAATCATTTGTTCAAGCATTATGTCATTCTTTTGTATATAGCTTCCAGCTACACAACTGGAGTTGAAGTTGATGTACATGATCTGCATGTAGCTGTACAGGCTGTTCTTTAACTTTATCCAGGTTAGCTCTTGATTCGTTGTGTTCTTGATCCACAATTAAATCCCAGATATTGAGTACTGTATTTTTGGAAACAATGTTTACTCAATTCCAATTGATAAGTCAAGACAGTGTATTTATTTGATACTGTTTTCCAAGCTGTGCTGTAGCTAATGCACTATGTTATTCTGATCTTATGGCACAGTCAATGTTTTGCTACTGGTAGGCTGTTCCACAGACGGACTACTTCCGTTATCGTAAACAGAGGCCCCCATATACTCCACACACAGCGCCCGTTATTACTGCACATTCCTATGGGCACACACAACTTCCAGCGAGTTCGTGTCCGTGGTACACACTTCAACGCTAAAACAAATCGGGCTAAATATGATCGGAACACTTCGGGTAAAGATTTGCGCGTTCTGATTGGCCGGGTGGCTTAGAAACGTCATCATCGGAAAAGAGTATGCTTCCAGCTTGCTTCGGGTCCATTCGCGTACAAAATCGACCACGGGTTGCAACTTTTGCGATCAAAAACATTTTTTCTCGTTCATAAAGCGATCCATAATCAACGTGAATCACCAAGCGACAAGGTATGTATACAAAAGTAGACATTAAACAATCCTACCATACTGACAAAAAATCCGTAAGGCCTACCATTTGTCGCAAAAATGTACTTTTAGGAGGGCATGTTGAGCAGGAATCCGAGACTTCGCTCGCGTGCAATGTCCACACTGACGACCAAGTTCCACGCAGTGTGTAGGGCCGGGACGTACGGCGGTGGTATGCACACTGCATACGCAATGATCTCGTAATTCCCGTGAAACAAGCAGTGATGCAGCGTTAGAAAACCTGCGTTTTACGTCAATCTGTGCAAAAGTGTGTGCCAATTTTGTAACTGATGTTGAATTTATTAACATTCAAAGACAATACGTGATATCAGATACACCAATTAAAGATATTTAGTTGTTAATTTAAAGCAAAACCGTTCCCATTTTACGAGAGAAAACAACAGCTAAAGCGAGCGTGTCACCATTGTGGGCGATACATGTACAATTTAACTGAACAGGGGTTGTAAATTTTGTGACGTTTATCTGGAGTGTTTTGCGCTTAAATAATGCATTTTAACATGGCAATAATCCAATTAATAAATATTTAAGGTAATTATTTTTCTTCTGGCATCTTATATTTTTTTATAATCATGATCATTTCTTCCGCCTCCCTTTTTACAAATATTTTATCATTATGGACATCCCTATGTGAGGAATGGAACATGATTTTACTACATGTACTGTATTGTGGGTTTTTAAAAAAGTAGATTTTTGTAACAAATTAAGGCAAATAATTTGTTGAGTAATATTATTCTTTGTCAATTATTTTTGCAGCTTTTCTGTGGTCCTCGTCTTGTGACAGTGTTCCAGTATGGATACCACCAGTGAGCCTGAAGATGAAAAAGTCACCAAACAAGGAGGGTTGTGGACAACGGCAGAAAGAGTTGAGGAGGAGACAAAGAAACTGCATCACCAGAATGCATCAGACGAAGACATTCGAAGGGCAATGTATAGCCAACTGAATTTTCACCAAAAAATACTTGCCTCCAAAACCCCACGTCGGGAATGTCTCCAACTAGGAACGACAGACGGCGGAAAAAGAAGAGACTTTACAGGAAACGAAATGAAAAACCACCTCATTGAAGTCCTTCAACATAATAATCTCATCCTAACATCCGACCCAGAGGAACTGTCGGCACAAAACGAGGCCAGTGCTACCAGGACGTCGCAGATTGAGTACTTCCCCGAAGAAGAGAGAGATACATCATTCTTGTCCCAAAAAAATAAACTGATCAAAAAAATAGAAGCAGAGCGAGTAAAGAGAGCTGTAATGAATTCCAAGAAGTATCTTGACCGCCTTCTCCATGAGCCAAAGCTATTAGTAGGAAAGACTGTGGAGCACAAACTGTGTGAGACGGCAGCCGATACACCTCAGTGGTACACTGGCACAATATCTGCAATAACAAAAACACCAAAAGACCCAGCCAAGACTGTATTTTCCATCAAATACAGAAACGAAGATGTGGAGTAGGAGTTCCCATTACTGATGGACCTGAAAAGAAATGAACTCATTCTGTTGGAAGCACTTTAAAATTGTCACGGTACATGTTTATGCTCTCTGTCTGTGTGTGGATGCGCTTCCTGTCCATTTGTTTGCCGCCCTCGATCCACACCTCTCCAAAATAGTATTGGCTTGGTAATTAACATAATTAACATATATATAGTGATTGATTATGTCAATTAAATTATTGATGCAAGTCCCAATCTTGGCAATTGACAGATTTGATTAAATCAGTATCTCTTATCAATCTATTTTTCAACAATAATTGGGGAAAAATAAGGTTCCCTTAACAATCAACATTTTTGCATAAATTATGCAAATTAGGGGATTTCAATATAAACTAATTATCTGTAGTTAAGCAGGTTTGATTATTACAATGTCTTGCATCATTTAATTAAAGTATTTGTCAAGATAAATTGGAGAAAAATGAGTTTTCCCTTGAAAATTGACCGTTTTTGCATAAATTATTAATTTATTATGCAAATGAGGTAATTAAAATATAAATTAATTATCTGTCCTTGTACAGATATTAATAACTGTTGTTTGTACCAACTTTGGGCCATCCAGGATAGAGTTGAGCAAAGATATATAATCAAAAGTATTGTCGGTGCCAAATTAGAAATAAAGAAAAACAAAGGATAACCTTTGACCTGGCGATGAATTTTTACCCTGTTTTCAATTATCAAAACCGACTGTAGCTTCGCAATGCAAAATCCGATTTGAAAAAAATAAACAGATTTCTTCTAGTCTATAACCACTCTTTCAATTGACACTGATTTCAAATCGATGTGAGCTTTAAAAAAAGGGTTGAAACTGCCTACTACTGGTACTTTAAACACCTTGAATTGAGGACAAGGACAAATCTCTGTCTAGCCAAAACACTGTTATGTAACCTGTCACATTCTATTGAGCACCAGCTGATGTACTGTTTATAGTGTTTTGGTTACCAATACTATGACCTTTGAACTGTGTGTTGTGGTCTATTGTACACTGACTGTAGTACGTAGTATTTTAAACCAATGTCTTGCATTATTTCTTAATGTACAGGGGTCCGTCTGTCATGGACCGATTGTGTCCATTAACCGTCTGTAGAGTCCGTTAGACTCTAGGTCCATCGAATAAAAGTTCATCAGAGAGACATCGCAGAACTGTGTCGTTGTCCGTTAGTTGTTGTATCTCGATCTCGAACCCTGCGTTCTAAAGAACGCTAAAACTGTATCCGCTGCGAGGATAATACGACATTCATGATCGGTATGCACGAGTCACCTGCTTGGCAAATTGGCCCTCATGCTGCTCAAAATGTCAGCATAACGTCCATTGAGCAGTGGACCTCGGCATGATGTCTTGAAGAAATTCTCAGAAGATGATATTGCATCAAGTGCATGAAATGTTTAAGAAATTAGCACCTCTGTAAAATCCCTCACATTCCGATTTCTTGTATAATTACAGACGCTTTTCATTTATAACAAGGGACAAGGCTGTTAGCAAGTGCCAAAAGTTGGAGCAGGAGTGGAGTCGACTGACCCAGAAGACTTGGGGCATTCCAAGAGAGGTAAGAGGTGAAGTATTGGGACATCAGTATAATGAATGTTCAATGGCTTGTCCAAGGCACCAAAGATCGTTTTTGTGGCTCCATTATTGCAATTGTAAATGCGGTTAAGAAAGCTTCAAGGAAGATAATCGAGGTTGGAAAGAATGCAAGAATCAGCAAAATTGGAAATGTTGAAGTTCTACCCAATATACCATTGGGAAAAAAATTGATTATGTCATCAGACCAGAAGTTAGAATGAAAAGACCTCATTTCCTTTTAATATTCCTAGAAAATCAACCCTGAGAGATTTTAGTTGAAGTGCTCACACAATTTGTTTTTAAACGCCACAGTGACGTAACACTGACCAAAACAGTTGTGGTTCATTTACACAACAGACAGACCCCATTGTTGATTTCATCCATTCTAAGTCTAACATCATTTGTGTGAATCCATTGTATGGTATTACTTGAGTGTTCCTTTTTTTAATAGGACATTCTTCATAATAAGTGTTCAACATTCTTGCTGGGAAAAAAACCCTTCCTGCTTGGTATATTTCAGAAATGCTCTCAAGGACACATCTGCAGCTTCTGCTGTCAGGAGAAGTTGCAGTGTTGCCATCTAGGAGACCTAAAGCTGGGGACAACACTGCTGCTATCTGGCAACAACTCCACAAAGGAGTCCCTCATGTTCAAATTCATGAATCTGCACATGATACACCCGAACACCGGGAGAAATTCATATTTCCTGTCATTGAGGAAACAGCTGCAGCAACCTTTCAGAATGCCAGGGAAAAGTGTGCTGCCGAGGGAGATGTTGTCCTTGGTGAGTAAGCTGGAGAAATTGTTCTTATAAATTTTTTTTAAAAAGGTCCGCTCCAAAGATAACGGCAAAGGTAAGATAAACTTTCAAGTTCCGAAAAAGAAAAAGGGTAAAACAGGAAATAACAAACAAGAGCATAACAATGAATCAAGTTCCAACAAATCAGTGGATCCAGTATGGATAAGAATATATTTCCAAAATAATACATATGAAACAAAGTATTCATAAAAATGCATCTTGTATTATCCTTGTATTATTTGATTGAAAACGTCTCAAACATTTTGTTGGAAAGTCTAGGTAAGTTTTATATTTCGTTTGACCTACATCGTGAATCCTCTGGATATAATTCTATCCTGCTGACTAAAGACACACAATATTAGGATTGATGCACCTTTGTTTTTCTCAACCGTTCTGCGGCTGTTTAGCTGTAGCGGTTGCTGCCGGTCAAAATCAACTCATAATCGCGTAGGCTCAGCTTAGAGCATCCCCAATCAGCAAACCTCGAGCAGGAGTGCCCTTTAGGTACAACTACGAAAGACAAGGAGTATGCCACGCTCAAAGCGCCAAGCGCAGCCCCCAGCAAGACTGCAAGATGGTTATGGGGACATCCTGCTGCCGAAAACAGCCAGAGCGAGCCGTCGGACAACCAGCGAGGGCTATGCCGGTGGATGTGACCACTAGCACTACACAGAACATGACAGAGGATGCCACCGGGCAAGCAGGCAGTCACACCGGGTTGGGGTGAGACCGGACATAGTAACCTAAACACAGCAAGGCCAGCAACGGTGGATATGACTGGGGTCGGTACCGCCGACCACCAAGCAGACACCCCACCCATCGTTCCATTTCAATAAAAGAAAAGATTTGGAACAGTACATACGTTAACTTTGCATTACTCTGTTCTGACACTGTATCTGCGGCGGCCACATTTGCGAAGGCAGAAGACGGTGGGGTGCTTAATGACTACTGTGATTGAAGCTGTGATTTTCACTGTAACCCTTCCTGGCCTGAAATAACCACTGGACTTTTCTCTTATCAAGGTACTAGATAGACCTGCGCTGGGTTAAGGAACAGCAAATATGTCTGCGGGCGGTGTGTTTACCGAAAATAAACCATAATCCCACGCTTTCGTTGAAACATTTCAGTACGAACTCCCCGTGTGAAGATTACGCGCGCGCGTGCGCACACCTAGCACGCTGCTGCCACAGCAGCAAGCGGCAGCAAACGGCATGCGCGTGTACGTCTTCACGCGGGGAGTTTGTACTGAAAATGTTTTTAAAAGAAGCGTAGAACTTGCCGATTATTTTCGGTAAACACGCCGCCCACGGACATATTTGCCGTTCCTAAACCCAGCGCAGGTACAATTCTGGACACAAGGAATATGTAAGCGAAATTTCAGTTTCCTCTGTCAGGTAAAAATATGCAAAAAAAATGTGTTATAATTTTTTTCGCTATGGTGGTAGAATTTATACCCTGGACGTCAGTCGTAATGCAATGACTACAGAACATCTAGCAAACAGCACCCTCCACACACCACCATCAAACTCACCAGTAAGCGACGATACGAAACCCCAGATGGACCAAGAAACGCAATACGCCCACCAATGGAGCAAAGACGAGATAGAAAAAATAAGAGCACATAAAAAATATCACCAAGAAATGCTAACATTTCTTGGTGAGTTAGAAGAACAACGTCCTAGCGTAGATTTATTAATACCAAAAAACCCAAAAGGGGATATTCGCTCTCTATTAGACACGAACAAACAATGTCTAAGCTTACTCGTCCAACCTGGGCTAGGACACCACTGGAGGAATATTCACCTGAGGGAATACTGCAACAAGAAGAAGAACAACTAGAGGTCTATGTCTGTTTGCAACAGAACATAGGGCTTTTCCGCATTACGATTTTTTTTAATCAATAATATGCCCTGAATATGTATGAACATAAAATCTGTCAAAATTAGCCGGAAATCGGCTAAAACGGTCACTGTGGACAGGATTTGACCTCGGCAATACGATGTGTGTGCGTGTGTACAAGGTTTTTGCTTGGACAAAGAGTGATCTAAATAAGTTACTGGCAAAGAGTCGAAAATGCACTTTGAAAATGGAATTTTTTTTTTTAATTTTTGATGAAATCATCGTGACGTCACTTCGGACTTTGCATACTAGTACGATTATCTACCTACCCACCAAGTTTCATGACAATTGGACCTTTCCTTATATGAGTTTTGAAAAATCGCATTTTGATGACGTCATAATGACGTCACACATTTTTCAAGTTTTGTGCGAATACCCATTACCTAACAGACCAAATGCAAAAAAGAATTTTGCATTTTGCATGTTGCATTCCGGAGATATGGCTAAAAGGTCCAACAAATCAAATATTCATATAAAATCTCAGGATGACGTTATCATGACGTCACCTCATTTCTAATCTATAACACATCCTGGTATAGCAACATACCAAGTTTCAACCCAATGGGACTTACATTTCTGTAGATACATGTATTAATGCCAAAAGTGCTATAATACGTCCCAGTCTATGCGCATGCATGAACATAAAATCTGTCAAAGTTAGCCGAAAATCGGCTAAAACGGTCACTGTGGACAGGATTTAACCTCAGCAGCACGTGCGCTGCAGGCTGACTGACATACGATGTATGTGCCTATGTACAACGTACGTGCATGTACATACTATGTACACATTGTGGACGTACGTGCATGTTTTAAAGCAGAGGTATTGTCCACCTGAAGTTTTAAGCGTGCGCAGGGCATGTCCGAGTTTGCTTATTGCCTCGAAGCTTTGGAATGTTTTAGACCTACCCTTAAATCGACAATTAAAGTAAAAACAAATATAAAAACTGCCATGGTTGATTTTTCAGGAATTTTCAAAGGAAAAAGGGTCTTTTCATTATAACTTCCGGTCTGATGACGTCATACGCCTAAAACTTCTCACACGTCTTAAGGGGGTCAAGGTCATCCTATACACCAATATTTAGGCGATTCTGACAAACTTCGCCACAGACATCTATTCAAAACACATTTTTGTAAATTTTCAACCTGTCGCTAGAGGGCGCTCGAAGATTGCATGACGTCATCGGTAGATGATTTGAAGAATACTATTGGCCAATAGACTAACACCGTTAAAAGCAAGTTCATATCTATTACCATTTTTAAATAATAAGCCACTTCCGGTTTTGGCCTTGTTCGACCGGAAGCAAGGGTCACGTGATTTCACGCACACTGAATGAAATAAAGACCTCAACCTACTCTACCACTTGCCGGCAACAGAATGCTGCGGACGCGTATGGTTGATTTCTTATGCATTTTTAAATATTAAAAGTGTCACAATTTAATTGCCTATCAATCAACACAGGATGACGTCATCATGACGTCATCATTACACAATGTTGTTTGAATTAGGGTCTTTGCTTGGACAAAGAGTGGTGTAAATGAAGTACTGGCAAAGAGTCGAAACTGTCCTTTGAAAAGCGACAATTTTTTTTAAATTTCTGTGTACAAAGTCAATGGGAAAAATTTACTATTCAAAAATCTATAATAAAATAGTCGATGACGTCACCTTGACGTCAATCTTCGGGACACATCTTTGCTATAGGGACTATGCTTATGCAAACTTTGAATGATGTCTGACAAAGATTAATGCCAAAAGTGGCACTGAGAAAAAACGTGCACAAAGTCTATGGGGTTTTGGCGACAAAAAGAAGAAGGAAAAAAAAAAAAAATGAGAACAAAAACAAAGGCTTTTCCGCACTATGCGGAAAAGCCAATGAAACAATACGCGAAAAAACAACATCTGGCCATTGGAATAGGATGGATACATGAAGGACAGCAGGTACGCCAACAGACTAGTGGAGGGACAAGAAGAGTCACCAATTCCAAAGATGCTACAGTCAGTGGTATCTCTGAAGAAGCAACAACGCTGTCTTTCCCCAAGGGGGAGTCCAACAGAGGAATGATGCTAGAAGATGTAGAGGTTTGCAATTTCAGTTTGATACAACTAGTTGCATCCAACTCAAACAGTAGGAGAAGCATATGAGAAAGAAAATCAAGTCAATCAAACAACCAAAAGTAATTCTCTTAAACTGTGTTATGTTGAAGTCAACTTCTATTTCAAACTCTTTTGACTGCATTCTGTGTGATAGCAAAACAGCAAACACCGCCTGAAAAAATAATAATAATAATAGGCCTAATTGGTGACAAACACTTACTTCATTCTGAGACTTAATCGATTACACTTAAAGTGTACATTTTTGTTTCAATTTCTAGGAGTGGGACCAAGATGAACTATCCAGGTTTTGTGGAACCCCTCAAAATCTCAAGGCAAATGCCAACAAAACACACTACTGTCTGGTTGTTTTGATGTTATGGTTGTCTGGTTGTTTTGATGTTTCATGTTATGATGTATGATGTGAGAACAGTGTTGAGACACATGCTGGAGTAAACCCAGGGAATAATCTTGCTATATCCCAGGTGTACACAAGTTTCAATGTGTTGATGGCATGAGCCTTTTATAAACTATAGGAGAGATGATGTTTGAGAGTTTACATTTGAAGAGCACTACTACTAGCAGTATTTCTTACTTTTCATTCATGACCATGTCATATTATTTTTTTACTTTGTTTTAGAGTTAATCCAGTCGGCCTGGAATATGTCTCCACAGGTGAAGAGATTCATGGTCGTGTGAGGGCTCCTCCTATCCGGGGGCACTGATGATGACGAGCCATCATTTACAAGGAGTGGCCTCCATAAAGTTCTGAACACTCCGAAGGGGGCAGAGGAGACATCCCTATATATTATAACCGAGACGAGACTGAAGGACTTGGCAGTTGAGGCCAGCTCCCACTGTCAGTCCTGCCAACTGCCAAATGACATCACCATCCACCACTCAGGGACATCGGCGCATATTACATGGGTTGGTGTTTTCTTTTCTTTTATAGCAGAATTACACTAAGACTTTTTAAAGATTGGATGAACTTCCCTGCTCCCCAAGTCATATCCAGTTATTTACAGTTCTCGTTGTACCAAATACAAAATCCTGTAATTGAAGTGCACTCACAACATTTGACATTACATTGGTCAAAAAAGTTGTGTTTTATTTACACGTGGGTAAACACAGTCAGACCCATTGTGGATTTCATCCATTCTTAGTCCAACATCATTTGTATGAATCCATTGTATGGTTTAATTGAGTCCTTTTTTTTTACAAGGACATTCTTCATAATGAGTGCCAAACATTCTTGCTAAAAAAACCTTCCTGCTTGGTATATTTCAGAAGTGCTCTCAAGGCCACAGCAAACATCTTTTTTTATACAACACCTGAATAAATCCCCGTCATCTGATTGGTGGATCGTTGATCACATGTCTTGAATTATTCGTACCAATGCACGGCGCAACGATGGGCTGATAAAAACCAAAGCTTGTAACATTCTTTTCGGAAACGGCGGTAATTTTGAATAAGAACATTGATTATGTACCCAACTGACATTGTCCAAGGGATACACTTAAAGCGGTGTGGTTTTGTTACCTGCCATCTCATGTATGTAATAATAAAACGCAAGAATGTACATGTACATGTAATACACAGTGTTAAATGTACACACTTTATCTAAATGCTATGTTTTCACAGGTGACAGAGTGGTTGCACTTTCAACATTCAGAAAGCTGTGGAATAGGATGTGTCCTTTCATCGTTTGCTGCAAACCTATGACTGATGTATGCTAGCATTGCCAACAAAACAACAACCTCCTATTCAGGTCAGCAAATCTTCCAGATGCAGAGATGCAGGAGCGCTGCAGAATACAGCAAGCTCATCTGGAGAATGTTGGTCATGAGAGAATCTTCTACAGGGACCTTGTTCAGGATGCAAGGGTGGCTGCAGAGCAGATTGAGGTTACTCAACTTGGGCCCAACACTCCTTGCACCAACGCCATAGACATGCACTATTCATTTGACTATGCCCAACAAGTACACTTTCCATCAGACCCTATCCAGCCTGGCCCAGTGTATTTTTTGACACCAAGAAAGTTGGGCATTTTTGGTGTCCATTGTGAGGGCGTTACCAAACAGGTGAACTATTTAGTTGACGAATCCGTACTCATCTCCAAAGGAAGCAACGCCATGATCAGCTACTTAGACAATTTCTTCAGGACCTATGGCTTAGGGGAGACTAAAGCCCATCTTCACTGTGACAACTGCAGCGGCCAAAACAAGAATCGGTATGTCCTTTGGTACATGCTTTGGCGTTGCATGAGTGGTCTCCATCGATCTATTGAGATGCATTTCATGGTGGTTGGACACACAAACTTTGCCCCTGATTGGTGCTTCGGCCTCTTCAAGCAGCGCTACCGCCGAACAGCTGTCTCCTGCCTTGATGATGTTGTTAGTGTAGTCACTGGAAGTACACAAACAGGAATCAACATCCCCCAGCTTGTAGGTGATGAAGCTGGTAACATCTTCGTTCCACAGTTTGATTGGCAGACATTCTTGTCCCCATTCTTCAAGCCACTTCAAGGGATCAAGAGTTTTCAGCATTTTCGGTAATCTTATTTATTTTGTGGTTTTCTTTATTCGACTGTTTCCGCAGTACAAAAACCTAAAATAATTAACTGCATTATTTCTAACCTTTCTGTTCCCCTTTGTATTTATGTTTTATTTAAAGTTTTACATCTGATGAACCTGGCGTCGTGTTTGCAAGAAAGTACCTAGAGGATAAAGAGACAAGCTTCCAGCTCCTAAAGACCCATGCCAGACGCCCTACTGCTGACCTTCCTGAGCCCCAGACTCCTCCTGGGCTTGATGCAAGCCGCCAGTGGTACCTCTATGACAAGATCCGTGACTTCTGCAGCGACGCCACCAAGGATGTTGTCTGTCCCTTACCAACAGTTCCGAAGCCATAGTCATCATCTTCCAGTCTCCTCTCCACCCAGTCTCCCCTCCTACACAGCAACAGCAGTCCATCATGAAGACAGACAGTGTTGACTGTCTGACAAAAACAACCGGTTCTTTTCAGAACCACCCACATCTTCAAAAAAGAGATTTAACAGCAAAGTCGCACAATATAAAAGAAGATCCCCAAAATCCCCCAGGAGTTTTATCAGCAAAAACAGTGAATTTTATACCAAAAACTCCATTTTCCACCCAAAAGTCAGACAGTGGTTTTGTCTTTTACTTGACTATAATGACATTGTAATAGTGATATCTAATGGTGAATGATTTGATGATAAAACCTCTGCAAAACATGGAATTAATGTTTTTTTACCAAAAACCTTGTATTTTAACCCAAAAATTATATTTCTTTTTCTTGGGTAGTTTGCCTGAGCATAACGGTACTTACACTATAGAAAATACAACTGAGACTTGCAAGATAACTTTTTTTTCTCTTTCCAACTGCCCCATGTGTATTCTCTAAGTCTTTATATTTTGACTAAAAAGATTGATTTTAAGACAATTATGCAAATGAGTAAAAATTAATGATGAAGGGCCCCAAAATGATAAAAAAATCAGGAAATCTATTCCAGGGTAACATTTAACATTGTGTAAAATTTTCAGAGTGATAGTCAAACAGGAACCCTGCTGTAGATTTATACTTAATGTAGTGTGTCATTTATATAGGTTCAGCAAGTCTTCTGCAACCACATGGGGTGCTACTCCTGGCAGGAAGCAGAGCGAAGCTATCCAGAAGCTGCCAACCGACTCAAGGCTGCAGTAGTACTGCTGGAAACTCAAGAAACGGCATGAGGTATGCAGCGTTGTTCTGACAACTGATGTTCTTAACATCACAAACGATATCATCAAGTCCAAGTTCCCTATTATAACCCTTCAGTCAAAAGCTGACTTTATCTATTTGCTTGGCGAAGGCTGGCACTGGAGAGTTTTTATTCCATGGGAGATTTTGCCTTCGTTATGTTCTCTGGTACTATCACATTTTGGATGAAGGATAGGAGACCACTAGCCCAGGTTGGACTCCGTTGTGTACACCCAACGAAGTCCAGGGTACGAATCTCTCCTGCCATAGCGAAAAGAAAAAAACCCACATTTTTTGCATATTATTACCTGATGGAGGAAGCCGACATTTCGCTTACATATTCCTTGTGTCCTGAATTGTGCACCCATAAAAAATATCACCAAGGAATGCTAACATTTCTTGGTGAGTTAGAAGAACAAGGTCCTAGCGTAGATTTATTAATACCAAAAAACCCAAATGGGGATATTCGCTCGCTATTAGACACGAACAAACAATGTCTAAGCTTACTCGTCCAACCTGGGCTAGGACACCACTGGAGGAATATTCACCTGAGGGAATACTGCAACAAGAAGAAGAACAATGAAACAATATGCGAAAAATCAACATCTGGCCATTGGAATAGGATGGATACATGAAGGACAGCAGGTACACCAACAACTCTTCTTGGAGGGACAAGAAGAGTCACCAATTCAAAAGATGCTACAGTCAGTGGTATCTCTGAAGAAGCAACAAGGCTGTCTTTCCCCAAGGGGGAGTCCAACAGAGGAATGATGCTAGAAGATGTAGAGGTTTGCAATTTCAGTTTGATAAAATGAAACCAACTCAAACGGTAGAAGCGTACGAGAAAGGAAAGTCAAGTGGCATTTTGAGATATTACTTGTCCAAGTACGATGAAAAGCCAATCAACCTCTACAATAAAACAGAGATCATAGCAAGGCACAGCAATCTTTCGTGCCTGCAGCCAAAAATTAACACAATCTTCGAAGAAAAAAAATGCTGACATCCCATTCACAACAAGAAGCACAACAGTCTACATGTACTTCATATAAGGAACCTAATGAAGGGATAAATATGGCAGCCCGGAGTTGTCCAGGAAACAAGAGGGCCAACCCCTTTTTCAATACAAGAAGTTGCATTGTTTACCTTGGCCTGACAGATGAAGAGGTTCTTTGGTTTGTCTCGCATTAGCATTTTGTGTTTGTTTTCTGTGCACAATCCCAAATTTATGGAAGTGTAGATAGGACATGGTTAAAAATAAATCTAATTCGTACGTACGAATTACCAAACACTGTACGTCGTGCGAATTAGTATTTCGTACGTACGGTTTAGTAATTCGTACGTACGGTTTAGTAATTCGTACGTACGAATTAGTATTTCGTACGTACGGTTAAGTAATTCGTACGTACGAATTAGTTTTATTTTTAACCATGTCCTATCTACACTTCCATACAAATT
The DNA here is from genome assembly GCF_015706575.1 of Patiria miniata. Classification (NCBI taxonomy): domain Eukaryota; kingdom Metazoa; phylum Echinodermata; class Asteroidea; order Valvatida; family Asterinidae; genus Patiria; species Patiria miniata. The sequence goes on from NW_024037049.1 coordinate 4,986,212, forward strand.
GGCGTACGATGTGATTACAATATTAACATCAACATTGTGCCAGAAAATGTGGCAAATGCACAAAGCCACTTTTTCTTCTTAAAAAACACATGTCTGACGAAAACTAAAATGCATGGTGGCGGCCAAACTGCATTCCAATAACTAACATGTAGTGGCTACATGTACATGTATGATTACGCCCTTTCCAAATAACCACAAAAAACCTCGTATGTTGGCCTGTTACAAAAAGTTTGCAAAGAAAAGGAACGTCAGTGGGGATAAAGCACCAGTCACTATCAGAGCACAGATGGCCAGCTACCTGGACTGCATTAAAGACCGTGATCCTGCAATTGCAAGCGGGGCCCCACACTTTTGGACTAATCATGATACCCTGAGCTTCACCAATTGGAGGTCAGAGTATTGAGCGTCCCTACAACCAGTGGGCCTGTAGAGTTTTATTATTGGCTTTTCTGCAGTTGCGTAAAAGCCTTTTTGGGCACGTATACAAATGGTTATTTTTTCAAGTATAAAAATTGTCTGCACAGTTTCTTGTATAAATCTGTTTGGAAAGTTGCTACAGTAACACATCTACATGTATATTATAGATCGTATCGAATCCCCCCATGTTGGCATAGCAACAGCGCGGCGACGTACACACCGCCATGTTGTAGGGCGTGCAAGCTAGTCTAGCTAGCTAGTCGTATGGTCGTACGTACGTACGTGTAGTGTACCGTACCGCACGTTGTACGTTTCATCGCCGTTCAAGGTTCAAGGTTCAAGGTTCATTTATTGTTGTTGTTGGACCACGGACCACGGTCCGTGGCCGGACTGCAGAACAATGGGCGACTTCCCAAGGACAAAGTCCAGTTATTTTCTTCACATTGATGACGAAAAGTATCCAGATGTAAGACAGCGATATGTGAACAAGATCAGCGAAATTGATGGACTAGATCCTTACACCATCGCGGCGAAAGAATGGTCGCAAGATGTTGATGCATTTCCCATGATCAATCGGGGAGACATTGTTATGTACCTTGTGAAGTAGATTGCATGGATCAAGATTCGTGTCTTTGACATGAATGGAGACGAGGGTTTCGTACAAATTGCCGGTTTTGCAAAGAAATCTCCTCCACCCAACCAATCGGACATGCCCACAACCCCGGCCTCTGCATCCCAACTATGTCTGGATGGACGATGAAACTTTCACTTTCAACTGAAGTCATCAGGCCACCAAAGCCACCCTCCCCGTACATCCAGGCGAAGAAAGCTGGGAAGGAGGAGGAGAATGGGCCGTGTACGGAAAAAGCGGAAGAAAAGAAATAATAAAGTTTGAAAATTTATCAGAATGATGTTAATGGTTACATTTGGTGACCAATTTCATATAAGTGATACAAAAATTTGTACTCCATATTTTATAAACATTTCTTAAATGTTTGCTCTCAACATATCTTTTTCTTCTTAATCAGCTGTGCTTTGAGAAAAAGATTAAATACGAAATGTAAAAAATGTGAAATTGCCAGCTTTAATATACCATTTGGGTAATAAGTTCAGAGAGGTTTATGAATTCTCGTTGCTTTTGTGTAATATTAAGAACTTGTATGGCAAAGAGAGGAAACTTATTGCAAATTTTTTACATAGACCCACTCAAGGGTGGATCCAGATACATATGTCAGGTTTTTTTTGTTGGGGGGGGGGGCTGAAGTCATTGTGTCTTTGTATTAAAAAAGAATTTCCTTTGAACACCCCCATCCACTCTTGGACCAACTTGCTTTGAAATTTTCTTGACCACAGAATTTTCAATAGGCTCCTTGACAACCCCCCCTCCCAAACCTAAAGAAAACAAACAAAAACTCAGCATACACTTGAAGAAAGTGCACATGCAAGTATTGTCACATTGCACTGTACCAACTGCTTGTCAACCTTTTGTCATCCAATCCCTGTCAGCTTGGCAAACAGCTTGGTCAACACTGTGGGTGAATGGATCGTGGTCAAATTAGGAGAGCTGACTCAGCAATTGGAGAATGCAGAGGCACTTTTGGATACTGAACGGCTTGATGGACTTAGACAGGTTTTATCACATAAGCCCAATTTAGTCAATCCGCCTCCATTACCTATTTTAAAAATGTATATCAATGACGAAGACAAGAGCGAGGCGGATCAACCCAACACAGTAAAAACGGCTGTTGAACCACAAGAAATTTATTACGAAATTCAAGAAAATTATAAAAGGCAGCAGCGAGGTAATGACAGAGTTATCCCTAGCGTAATGTGCTATTGCAGAAAGCTCTAGGCTTTATAGGGCTCGAGGGAGCCCACATTAAAGGTCATTCTTTTTCGCACTGGGCTGCATCTTCTGCGTCGCATATGGGGGTGGCTAATACTGATATTCAGTCAATGAGATGCTGGTGTTCTGATACATTTTTATCTACGCCCGTCACTTAGGAGAGCTGACTCAGCAATTGGAGAATGCAGAGGCACTTTTGGATACTGAACGGCTTGATGGACTTAGACAGGTTTTATCACATAAGCCTGATTTAGTCAATCCGCCTCCATTACCTATTTTAAAAATGTATATCAATGACGAAGACGAGAGGGAGGCAGATCAACCCAACACAGTAACAACGGCTGTTGATCCACAAGAAATTTATTATGAAATTAAAGAAAATTATAAAAGGCAGCAGCGAGGTAATGATAGGGTTATCCCTAGCGTAATGTGCTATTGCAGAAAGCTCTAGGCTTTATAGGGCTCGAGGGAGCCCACATTAAAGGTCATTCTTTTGCGGGAGACGCTACCTGGGCGCCTGCCGAGTACGGTCATGATTAATATAACGCATGACGTGTGCTTCATGAATAATAAAATTGAATGCACTGTGTGTATGTACTACATGCACATTTGTATGTACTACCGCGCAAAATGCTGCTGCAGCTAGTTGTATGAATAATGTCGTCTGATACGGACGAATTTTGCCCTTGGGCAAGTATCGGCGACAAGAAAGGCAGCTTTGGTCGAAATAGTGTTGTTACCAAGCCATTTTCATACTCTTACGGCTGATAATTTGTCTGGGTGGGTAAATACATGTTCTGCCGCCGAAGAAGTTCGGAAGATTTTTGAATCTACCAAATCAATTCGCTTTACAGTATCGGCGACAAGAAAGGCAGCTTTGGTCGAAATAGTGTTGTTACCAAGCCATTTCCATCCTCTTACGGCTGATAATTTATCTGGGTGGGTAAATACATGTTCTGCCACCGAAGAAGTTCGAAAGATATTTGAATCTACCAAATCAATTCACTTTATAGTATTGGCGACAAGAAAGGCAGCTTTGGTCGAAATAGTGTTGTTACCAAGCCATTTTCATCCTCTTACGACTGACAATTTGTCTAGGAGGGTGAATACATGTTCTGCCGCTGAAGAAGTTCGGAAGATTTTTGAATCTACCAAATCAATTCACTTCATCGGTGACAAAATGCAGCTTTGGTCGAAATAATGTTGTTACCGGAAGTTCCGGGTCCACAATCCCGCCCACAACCACTCAACCCAGAGGCGAAAGAAGTGACAAACCCCAACCTAATGCAGTCAAGTTGGGTACATTTGAGAAAAAAATAGAAGTATACAATCATGGACCCCGATGTGGAGTACAGGCGGGCGCAAGTTGGGTACATTACATTTTTGAAAGAAACAAACGAGTATAAAATCATGGGCACATGTCGAGTACAGGTGGGCGCAAGATGGGTACATTTGAGAAAAAATAGAAGTATACAATCATGGGCGCATGTGGAGTACAGGCTATGGCCACATGTACGGCTATGGTGACATGTATTGATAGAGGGATGGGTATAATCAGTATCATTTTCGGATGATAATTATTCCAAATGTTACGAAAGTGAGAATAATGTGTTGCTTCATAAACTTTGCCTTGCCGTTCAGACAGTGAGAGTGCCCCAAGTGATGATGATAAGAAGTATCTGGTGTTTGAAGGCAATCTCCTAGCTCTATTCCAGACTTGCCAAAAGTGTGCTGACCCATCCAAAAAGAAAGTCTGTCGGTCGTGGGGTGGGACCCTTGTGGAGGTTCACCAGATAATGTTGAGTCCGAGTATGCGGACATACAAGGAAGTGGTGGAGCCAGCCAATGGTCAGAAAGTGCCCAGCAGGCAATTTGATGCTGTCCGCTGCACTGCTATAGTACTACTATTTTGACCGTGCATCAAGAAGGTACTACAAGCTCTAGCAAATGTTAAAAGTGCCGCCTACAGTTACCAGGCCTTCTTCACCTATCAACGAAGGTATTGTTACCACTGTTGGTTTTGTTGATATCAATCATCAATCACCCTTGGTTTGAGGCAGTTTGCCTCAATCCAACCACACTGCAGACAGCATACCTCCAGTACAGGCAGCAGTATGGAGCTAGGGCATTGCAAGGAGATGATGCAAGGGTTGGAATTTCTTTATTTTTCTTAGTCTAATAAAGAACGAGCCAACAAATTTCAGCATCCTTCACCTCATTAGAGACTACATTTCAATTGTCTTTTCTGAAAAGAAATTAGTCAATGCATTCCATGTTTTGATTAGGACTCAAGTGCCAATGGTTGCCGAAACAATTTGGGAAATGTTGTGAATTGTATAAGCCTGTGGGATATTTCCATTTTTCAGTTTATATATTGAGCTCAAAGTAAACATCACTAATCTTTATGCTTGCATGTGTTTAAAACCCAACACTGACTTCCAAGCTGTACAGTTTCACTCATGGTCAAATGTAAGATTTTCTCCCTTTTTCTAATCTGCTTATGCATGTTCTTGTAGGAAGTTTGGCCATGTGGTATATCAGCAAGCCGTTGGACGGTGCTGGGGATATCTCGGGAAAGATAACAGAGTGCAATTGTCATCTTGTGTTATGCGGACATTTCCCTAAGGCTGGGGCCTTTCTCACTGAGGCCTGGCTTCGTCAAGGATTTCTACGGTACTTGTGATTCTTTGTTCATTGGCTAAGAGTTAATTAAAGCAAGTGCGAATTAAGAAACGTCATTAGCCAGTATGTCCAGCAGTGTGTGATTTATTTCCTTCGCTCATCCGTCCATATTACCCAGGTGATTATCCTTTTATCACAAGAGGGCCGGATCTATGCCGTACCACTAGATTTATTTTGATACGCACAGAAGAGGAATCCACTTTACCAGCTGTCAGGAAGCTCCGACAGATGATAAGCTGTCATGCAAAATCAGAGCCGACAAAGATTGAGAAAGGAACCCTGCGAGTGTATGCCGGTTGGAAGCATCGGGAGAAACACCACGGTTCAGCAATGCAAGTGGTGCTTAGCCGTGGCAGGGGAACAAAGATGTTGGATGTTCCAAAAGACGCAGACCTGTCGATTGTCCATGAGACATTCAAGGATATTTTTGCGTTCTGGCCCCGACAACCATGGTTCCCACGACTGATCAACCTGTCGGTTCTACAATTCACTAGTCCTGCCACATCGTCCGCATATTCTGTTCCGAGTTCCAACATAATTCAGCCAGCTCCCCAGGATCTTCGCCTGACATGTTGGACATTGTCCAACGATCCTTTCGAACAGCTGGCCTTTCGGCTAAAGCTGCCACATTTCCTTTTCTGTCCAACTTTGCCTAAAGAGCCTTCAAATATTGCCACAATCCCAAGGACTCCCTAAGATATTCTCAATAAAATTGCAGACAAAAGTCCAATCGCGAAAAATATAACACTAGGACAATATCTTCAGGTGGGTTGTAAAGAGATATTGACAATCTGTGTTGCCAACAATCAATCGGTGCAAGGAATTGCATCCTGAGAACAAAGTTAAGCTTGTCAAAAAACACAACATGCAATCTACTGTTCAGAACTTCACGGAATGCTTTTTGAATACTGTGCTAACATGGAGTTTGTCCGAAATTTAAAAAAAAAAAAGTGGTGTATAGAGCATAGGATCATGGACAGAACTTATAAAAACAAACCCAAGAACATCTAGGTTTTCCAAAGATGAAAAAGATTAGGCAACAAAATCGTAAAATGAAAAAAAAAAAGTCGAAGAAGAAAATGAAAACACACAGAACCATTGTTTATGATTCAGACAAATTGCCAAATTTGAGAGCACTTTGATTTTCAACAAACAGTGGAAAACTACAAGTTGCCAAAGTTGAGAGTAATAAAACATTTCCAAGCTACAAAATCCAGTTGTCAACAACTGCATGTTGTTGAGTATACTTGGAAAGGTACTATGCACTACTTATATTCCATTCTAATCTCTGTGGTTTCATGGTCTTCCATTTGACTTAAAAAGTCAACGAAATTTCAACACAACCCTGTGGTCTGAAATTCCATAAAATATTGCACTCACACAATCTTGGCTGCTAATCCACTCACACTGCTTACCGACCGGCATGACAAGCTCATCTTCCTGAAAGACACAGGTACTCAATAGTAGATACTGTACATCAGAGTTTCTCAAATGAAGCCAGCTGGCTGGGTTGTCTGGTCTGGTTCGGGGAGGCTGGATCTGATGGTGGTGGAAACACACGATCGATGACAAGGCAAACGATACCTTCTACAAGCTGAGACTGAAGTCGCCTGAAACAACATTGTGTGAAAATGATTAACAGCATTAACTCTATTGCCTTTAAAAGTTTAAGAGGACTTTTGCAACTTTTGAAGTTTGTAGCAATACATGTATCTTAGCAATGCTTCATCAACGGTACTTCAAAATATTTAATTCATCACTCATTTGTTTTTTTCTCAAACCTGTGCATATTGGCATAATTCAGATGAAATGTTAAACCATGAAGCATCCACATATATTTCGTGCAGTATTGAAGGGGGATAATTTTGTTCTTTTCAGGCCCTTGATGCAGAAATTTTATGATGGAACATCATTTGAAGACTCTTAACATTTTTAGCATTGGAATAACAACGTTTTGAATGCACTTTGGAGAACATGCATCAACTCTAGTCAGATGCACAATCCAGGGGGTGACATTTCATGTAGGCACAAAACTGTTAACGAAGGACCACAGCACAATCAATTTTGAGATCTCACGTGGCCTTACAATGCACCTGCAATAAACATGTGTCTTGTCAAAAATACATGTAGTTAATGCTCAGTAAAATCTTTTCCTCTTTGAGGTAAGCGTACACTTTGCTGTGCTTACTGCTTACGGTCTCCATGAAAAAGACAGAGCTTCTACAAGTAGATAATTGTTTGCTTAGCAAACTTGGGCCTGGATTGGAGCTGGCTGTCTGCACCCAGGAAGCTCTGTGACTGAGTGGAGTAGAAATCTGCTTTTCAGCAGGAGCTTGATTGTTCGAGTCTCCACCAGGTAATTTTTTTTTTTTTTTGCTCTCAGACACCTACCAAAAGTGCTCAGTGCTTATAAAGGTATGCACTATTTAAAAAAAAATAATTACAACAATTAAAAATGTTGAATGTAACTAACTTTGCACATGCCGGTGCTCCATTGACCTCTATCAGCCATACTTTGAAGTCTGTGTCTAGCATGAAGTCAAATCCAAACAACTGGAAACTCTGATAGCCCAATCCCTCTGTGGTCACTTCCTACGAAAGAAAAGACAGATGACTTTATAGTCAAACACAAAATCCACAGCTGTTCCCTGAATTCGAGGTGTGTGCATCATAGAAAAACCTTGATGAATTTAAAGGGCAACTATTGCATGAAATCCCCAAAAATGTTATGTTTTGGATTGTTTACTTATTCTATGTCAAAAGTCTTGTTAAAGGAAACTAACCTAGAGTCTTACCGTTCCCAAGAAAAGATGAGAAAAAGCCAGTTGTTTACTTCTGACACAACAGACATTTCCAGCCATGTCTATCCAATGTACAGTACACACTGTGTGCGCAATACTACTCTCTGCACCAATACACAAATGTTGTTTTTCAATTTGTCTGTTTTATTTAATTTGATAAAGCTCCTTCTTTTTATCTTGGGATGTTTTCAATCCTCCAAAAATCCTCAGGGTTGCTTTTCATGATGAAGTGGTCGAGTCTTTTTTATTTTTAAACCCTGGTTTTGAAATCCTATGTCGTTGTTTGTCTAACTTGTACTTGCCTCTTTGATTGCTGTTAAGCATTGCCTAATGATGTGATGGATCTGTGGCAATATGGTGTCTTCCATACATCCATTATAGTTATCTTGAAGAAATCTGCAAAAGTAGGATTGTACAACCAGGAAGTACAACCAGCGAGCTTTAGTTATGTGTAATTTTTCCAACATAATATGTGATATATTGTCAAAAAACAGACACCTCCAGATAAATGGTAAAAAAAACAGGGTTTTTTTAATTATTGCTAAAATGTAGATCTTCCCTTTACATTTTGGAAGTAGACGTTCTCAGCAAAATTATCTCAGTAATTTCAAAGACAATGGACACCATTGCAACATATGTGTTTTTGCCAATTCAAGGAGCAATACAACAAATCTGAAGCCGTTTATTAAAAAAATAAATTTCAGCTCAGAAGATGTCATACATTGAACTGATACACTGCTACAAATCATTTTTGAAAAATCACCGAGTTGCAAGCCTAAATTACGATCAGAACTTTTATAGTATTTTGATCACAAATTTGCGAAATATAAGTGAAAGACAAAAACGAATACATCGTATCTTCATTTTAAGCTTTGCACAGGAGTGTCTGGCACTGCAGAACACTTCTCATAATTGTCCAAACTTCAAACGGACTTGAACTTTTAAACACTGATCAGAATCTGAAAAATATGAAGACTTTTGTTTGAACAATTAAGAGAGTTAATAATGAAATTTGTAGCTCACCTGTTAAATTCTGTGAAAAACATTTCATTTCCATCTTCGTACATGCCATAGTTTTGAGAGTGTGCTTCCTGAAAAAGAAAGTACTGGTAAATCAACCAAATGCATGCAGGATTTAGGTAAATGAAACTTTCCTGGAACTTTTGAAGATAACATCTGTGATTTTGTTATCTTGACAAAAGAAGTTGTAAGGAAAATTGCATTTTGAGAGGTTATCTGTTTAAAAGTGTACAACATTGGCTAACTTGTCTACCTAAGACTACTGGCTTACAGAGAAAAAAATCAACAAAAATCTTCCAAGGGCCCTGGAGCAATGATGCATTCATAAAATATCTTTGTATTTCAGTAGTTCAAGACTTGAAACAGGTAATAATACTTCAAAGTATCCCTTTTAAAGTATCGTCAACCTTAAAGGTTTTTTTTTTACATTAATTAAGGCAAGTTTTTATATTTTAGAGGGCCAGTTGTGATAGCTTTCTTGGAAATATGAAAATAATTCAGGCCGAAATCACACCAACGTGTGAATACTACATTCGATCAGCACAAAAACTTTTGGGAAGTAAAAAAAAAAAAAAATATCCGGCTTAACAACCCTATTTTAAAAAGGCATGTACATGTAATCAGAAGCAGAAGCATTTTGTTGTGTTTTTTTTGCCTAATTCCCTCTTTTCACACTTCCGCCGTGGGCATGCAGAGCCTCGATCTGGCAACTCTACACAATAAATATAGCCGGTTCAGTGATTCCCATGTCGGGGTTCAGATCACTGAACCAGCATTTTTCATTCTGTAAAGTTGCCAGATTGAGGTCTGCATGCCAAATGGCGGAGTGTGAAAAGAGCGAATAGTGTCATACAATGACTGTGTACAAAGGTTAATCCTACAAGGGTTCACTCCAAAAAACATCAAAGCTGAAGAAGTGCCTTGTACCAACCTGTATGCAGTGGTTTGTTAAATGACTTGTGATATTCTTGAGATCATCAGCAATGTAGGGTTCAGATGACGTCCGTAAGACACCCTCTCTCATCATAAAAATGTTGTACTCGTGATCGAGCAACACCCAACACCTGAAGAAAAAAAACACAGGAATTTGAAAGTTTTTTCTTGCAGTTCATCTGTAATGCCTTTTTCTGTGTCTTTGAGAAAACAAGGGAAAATAAAACGATGCCCTTAAACTAAAGTGAAGATAAAATCAACTTAAATCATGAATTACACTGGCCCGATCCATTTACCACGATATACAGTGTAGTTTTAATTTAAACCATTTTACACACACATTTTGTTTAGCTTCTTTGGACCATCAATATACTCTCTAGACTAAAATTGATCTTGATACGTGTAAATTGAGAGTACAAAATTAACTCCCGTTAATCCAAACTCAGCTCGACCTAGCCAAAATATGTCACATCCAAATTTTGATATTAAGTGGAGTGCTGGTCCCATTCATTTTGCACATAAATGCATGGTCGAAACGGAGGCTTTATGTTCACTATATTTTTACAACAGAGTTTGTATACGAAATGTATCAAATGTGCGCAATGAATAACAAGTGGAAGTAGACCTAGGAACGCACAACCCAAGACATGCTTGGAAAAACAAACATGCATGATCTTTAAGAAAATGTTTCCTCCATTCATTCTTACAATGGTTTACAAGGAAATTTTTAAGACGCACATATACTATGTGCAAGATGAAGCCTTTTTCAATAGCCAAAGCATACGGACTGCCCATTAATTTCGCATCACTTTTTTTAACACAATAACAATACAACAAACAATTGACAACACATTATTTTTAAGCACAAAGTCTGTCCTGCTGCAATATTACAATAACTTTGTTCCAGTTATTGCGTTGTTTTTTTTTCTCTGAGCAACTTTAACCATTATGTGACTTACCGAATATCAAATTTCCGATTGCCTGTCAGCAGAAATGGCTTCTCGATGTATTTCTGCACAACATGGGCCTGGGGCTGACCATCTACAAACGCCAGCAGCTCATCAGGATCCTGTGATATGAGTATACCTTCACCTGTCATGACAAAAAGATCAAAATAACTACCAGGGTATCGTTAACGTTTAGAAACACGCATTTGTCTGCCTCCACAGGGGACATTTTTTAGTAAGCACAGAGGATCGCCTAACGACTTTTACTATGCAGTTACCTTACTATGCAGTATTCATTGAAAGCCTGCAGTTCTAACAGCAACTGCCTGGATCTTCTTTGGTCCCATAAGGTTATGGATAACCTATTATAAACATAGAACTTCAACTGTTGATTTGACAATTATGTGGCAGCTATTAATTCAACAACCTAAATCAGCACTGGAACAGTGATCAACATGCAGTCGGGAGAACTGATTTCTTGCCATTGAAAGGCTTATAACTCTCATGAATGTGCCCTACAACTACAAGTAGACGTCCTAACAGTTTTGTTGAAGAATGCAATATCCCAAAACCACTAATTTTTTTTTACCATTTACAACTTCAATGTTAGCCAGTCATTAAAAATCTTTTGAAAAATTTGGGACTGAGAAACATTTCCAATTTTTTTCAGAAGATATTTTGATAATTTTACAACTCCCAAATGACTTTGTACACAATCACCATAGCGGCAGCAGGATACTACAATCTTTCAAAATTATCTGATGTCATGAGCCCGCACACAAGTTTGGCAGTTTAAGCACACTTGTACACTAATGTTGTGCATCAGGTTGGGTTGACCAGGCCAAAGTGACCCAAAATATTATAGATATGAACCGAATCTGAACCGAAACTGATTTGAGCTCCCCAAACCCGACCGGAACGGACTCGACCCGACAAAAATTCAAGCAAAAACCGACCCCAAAATATATCTGGCTTGGCCAAGTGTGTCTGTTTTTTGTGCCTGCTTTTTGTGTCTGAACTTACCCCCATTGCGTGAAAATCATCAGCAATACTCATAACATGACCTACTGGTGGGCCTCCATGGTACAGACTGTGCGTTACAGACCACAAACCACATGCACATTTGCGCGGTTGGTTGACGTTGGTCGTATCGGACACAGTTACTCTGCAATACTATTGCTTAACCGACCCGACCTGACCCGAAGTCAGTTTCAGGTCAGGTCAGTTTTGGATTCAGGTCGGGTATACACAACATTATTTCACACACACCAGTCATGTGTGGAGCTTGACTTCGATACGAGTGATATACTGCCGCCATGCATAGCAGGGGTGTGAGTGACCACTGATAAAAATAGCTGAAAACAGTTGAAAAAGGTGTAAAAAAGCTGAACTTTGGAAATCTCCTATGCTTTTGTACACAGCAAGTGAGGGAAAAAGCTGAAAAAGGGTGAAAGCCAACACACAAAAAAGCTAAAATCAGCTTTAAAGCTGAGGTTTCACACCCCTGCATTATGCCCTCACTGGGCTCCAGAAATCCCACAAGGAGCTCATAAACATACTGACCTTTAGCTCCGGAGGATGACTTTGCAATCCAGACACTTCCATCTCCAGACCCTTGGCTCATCTCCCAATGTCGCCGAAACTCTTCCCTGTCATCCGCATGCTGATTGTTCTGTCGTAACTTACGTATCCACTCCTGAGAAGTGCTACCATTCTCAGATTTGCATGCATTATTGTTGTTGGCTGGACGAATCACAAAGGACACCGGTAGCCAGTCCACACGATCACTATGGAATTGTGATGCAGTATTCAGAACTGATACAAGTTTGGTCTTGCGGCAAAGACTGGAAGAGCCTCGGTAGTAATTCACGAGCTGCTGCAGACCTGGTTCGTGCCCTGTTAAAAGTCAAAGAGATCAAGAAGAGATATTATTTCTACTGCTGTCCTCATTTTCGAGTAGCACTTTTTTCCTTGTTGCATGCCTTCAATTTACCCACCCTTATTTCCCTCAAATAATCAAACCTTGTACCTTGAACTCAACTTACAACTAGGGCTATGCATCGGAACCAGTACCTGAGTACCTGACCATTTATGTCGGGAAGACATTTTTTTAAATACTGTCCCCAATTTACCAATATGTTAGTGTTACACATCCGTAAACGGGTGCAAGCCAGCTAGTCTGGTTTCCTGACCTGACAAATACCCTAAAATTTATAAATTGGGAAAGAATGTAGTAATCCAGGCGCTACTTCTTTGGTTGTGTACAACTAAAAAGTGAGTCGTCTATCGAGAGTCGAGTGCATTTTTAAATAATTTTCAAACAAAACTGGAAATGTTACTCAGTCCCAGATTCATGTCTTTTAAACATTTCTGCAATAACTGACCTTGAGAGGATCAGGAAAGAATGTAGAACATGTACACTTGACCAAAAAGAAAGTCCCCCCTTCCAATACTTTTTGGTCTAACTCAAAAACTACTGACTGAGCACCTCTCGCTCAAATAACGACTATAGTATTAGTACTGAAATTCCTTAGCAATCCAGCCATACTCTTTACTTTATTTGACCCATTCTTTCCCAATGTTCAGGAACAGGGTTGACGATTTTTTAGATTTAAAAAAAAAAATCAAAAAATCGGATGTACTTGATTTAAATCAGATTTTTTTGATTTAAATCAGATTTTTTTTTTTTTTTTTAACTTTCAAAATATGGATATGTCTAAACATGTGTCTATTAAAATCTCCCCATGCACCCTCACACCCATCACAAAGGAGTTTACATGTTCCTATAATACCCATCATCTACAAAACTCAATAAATTGATAAATGCTTTTGAAAAATATTGTATTGAATCAGTGATTTAAAAAAATCACTTAATTTCTTCTACATGTAGTCTACATCATTGATTCAATGGTACATTAAAGGGAATGTACAACATTTGCTTTTGCTGCAATTTTCAGAAATAAATGGATTTGGAGGATAAGTATATTATAGCAAATATTGTAACACTGACTTGTTTCACGTTTTGGGTTCATAGATGCTGGAAAAACCAAGAAAACCAATCATGTTCTTGTAGTCTGGTTCCCTGACCCCACTTAAGATAAAACGGAGCAATTTACAGACTTTGGGGAATTGTTAGATCAGAGAATCAGTCTAGCAGGCTTGTAGTCTTCACAGGTGTGTAATCAATTGCAAAGAAAATGCAGACGAACTGAATATGAAAAATTAGGAACACTTTTTGAAAAAATCCAGTTTTCTCCAACGCTGGTCGGCCGACCAGCATTGGAAAAATACAGTTTATCTTGAAAATGTCAGCACACCAGGTGCCACAACTTTACAGGATGCTTTAGACTGTCATTCCCTAACAGTAACAATCCAGAAAGATACTTCGTGATAATTTGATCTTTTGTTTTTTTGATGTTTGCAAATGTTGTATCTTCCCTTTAATAGTGAAGACACTTTAAAGGTGCATTGCTTGATTGATACAGCTGAGATACGTTGTGTGTGGATATGAATAAAAACTTGATTTATGGCACCTGTACATGGTATACAAAAAAAAATACGACAGTTCTCCATGGGCATGTTGATTTCATAAAAATGTTTCTAATTTCAAAACCGGAGGCACTGCAGCCTTGTGTAACTTACACTAGTTACAGTGTTTGATTGATGGTCCAAGGTGGAGAACAGAAATCAGGCCTTGCACCTTTAAAAGGTTTTATATAAATCTCAATCTAAATTTGTAGGGGGAAACGTTAGGAATAAGACTATCAATTGCGACTTTTAATACACCTTTTGATGGTTCATGTAAGCCTACACCAGCACAGTTGATTCACAATATTAATGTAAACAGATCAAGGACAGAGATGAAACTGGCATGTGGCAAAAAAATCGGAAAATAGGCCGAACAAAAATACGTGTCCGAAATCTGGGCCGCGCTGCCATTACACACATATACATGCACAATATACTTCATGCCCAATTTCCGGACACCAACTCCTGCTTTATTTTTGATTCAAACAAATTTTTACGATGAAAAAAAAAACGGTCAGTGTTTTCATTGCATAAAATGCCTGAATTACGGTTAGAGTAATGGAGTCATCAATAAAGAAGTTCACTTCTTACTTGAGAAAGTCGAGGGAAAAGTCCGAAAGACAAGGGCACCGTTCATGGTGCGTCAATCATGTCCATGATTCAACCACTTGCAAATGCATTCATACATGGGAAAAAAATCAGGCATTATCGTCTTTCTCTTCCAACAAATGGCAGTGAAATGTTTCGCTAATGTTCTCTTCGCTATCCTCGAGATAATCATCATGATTTTTAAAGCATTGCATTTTGTACAACTGAATCTGAAACCTCCGAAAATCGCACAACATAATGATTTTATCCACAGGATCCTTCACAAGGCGTACCGTCCCGGCCGGCCATGTGCTAGCGGACGGTACGGCACTACGGTGGTGCGGTACGTACCGTACGCTGGTACCATTGCATATGCGCACGCACGTGCGACACAGTGATTTTTCCATGTCGCCTGTCAATGTTTAACCTTTTGTCCAGCCGGAGAAGGCTCCGATCAGTGTTATGCCCTGTGTTTACCGTCGAAACTCTCCAATAACGACTGGTGAAAGAGATTAAAACTACGTTCGCGATGATTCTTAATTCGGATTTTAACACGCCATTTCCATCCACTTTTCGAAATTATGATTGAAATAAAATGACATTTTGTGAAAAATCATCAGAAAATCAAATTTTGTGGGACACACTGTAAAAAAATCGGAAATTTCATTGGAAAATTCAAAAAGTCGGTTTTCCGATTAAAATCGGAAAAGTTTCATCTCTGCAAGGAATGATTAAAGCAAACGTGAGTGTGCTCTCTTTAAAATTTAAAACCTTGAAAACAACCTTTTAAACTCAGATCTTGACTTAATCAAAACAACAATTTTGTGTAATTATGCAAAACCTAAATTGAGTAGATGGTGATGAAGTGCTAGGGGTGTTTGAATGTGTTAACAACATCTTACACTTTGTAATTAAGTGGAATCAGTTGATTTAAATGATTAAAATGACCCTCAGCTCAATCAATTGATTTTGCCAAAAATAAGAGTTTTACAAAAAAGTGATTTAAATCAGTGATTTTTTATTAAAATCATTTGATTTCAATCGCGATTTAAATCAGTCATGTCAGTGATTTAAATCAACGTGATTTAAATCAGCCAACCCTGTTCAGGAATGGAAAAAAACAACCGATTTCCCTTTGAAGGAAATATTGAAACACTGCAGCTGTCTCAACAACATACCCAATTTCCCATAAGGTAACTTATTCCGCTCCCCTAACACCAGGTTTACACGCAGTGTATCGGCACTGAGTGCCGCTGATGGGGGACGATCCCCTCTCTCACGTCCGCGCTCTCTCCAATGTGCTTTAGCTCGCAACACCTCGGTGACAGCGGCATAAACACTGCTTTCCAGGTCTCGAACACTAAATGTGTACATTGTCTTGGGTTACTCCACATCCATGGTTATTTGTGCAGTCAAAGTTTTTGTAATGGATCAAGAAAACAGTCAAGTTGTTACATAAATGTCGACATTCCGTCAGCACAAACTTGAAAAAGAAAAGTTTCACAGACGCAAGCGTGTCGTGGAATTCAACATGGCCGCCATCCCTAGCGGCAATGAAAGGCTCAATTTGATTGGTTTAAAAGGTGACAGGCATTTTGGGGCAAGTGCGTGCATGCAGCGCGCACGTGACATAGTAGTTTTGTAAATCGTAACCCTTCTTGAAATAGTGCACAATTTACATTTATTTATTTATTTATTTATTTCATTCTCCGGGATATTACAAACAGTGAATCATAGACAAAACATGTACAAATAACTCTGAGTAGTAAACAAAACAGAAAACATAACAGAAAACAACACCCAAAAAGCTCTTGCAGGATTACCCAATAGAAACAAGTTTCTGTCGAGGGGCTCTCCAAACTAATTGGATAACAGTGATTAATACAGTTAGGATAAAATTCATTACATAAAATATTTATAAAATTAAGCAGTTATAAATAAATAAATAAATAAATAAATAAGTAAGTAAATAAGTAAATAAATAAATAAATAAACAAATATATAAATAAATAGATTAAATAGAATATAAATGAAATAAAATGAAATAAATAGAATAAACTAAAATAAAATAAAAATATGTGTAAAATAAAATGAAATAAAATAAGATTAAATTAAATAAAATAAACAAATAAATAAAATAAAAGCTGGCATACATGCTATGTCTAAATCATTATTATAATAATAATTAATAATAATATGCAGTGAAAGGCAGTTTGTTGAGCCGGAGAAATTTGATTTGTGAAAACATGAAGTCAGGATAAAAATATCTTGGGAGGAAAGCTCTAGAATGCATGAGAGATGGGGTCTAGACTGAACAGATGATCACGTAAAGAATTGATGAGAGGTTTGGGGGAACGTTCTAGGCAAAGGTCTCGAACATCGGTGGAAAGTGAATTAAAAAACCTGGGAAAGAGGGTGAACAAAGACAATTTGACACAGTTTGTCCGGCTGTACTGATGTTTGAAGAGGAGGGTGTGGGTTTTCCTAGTGTTGACCTGTGGAAGAAAATGTGAAGAAACAGAAATTTGATTGTAGAGACATTTAATGACAAAGGAAGCACTGAGGTATACAAGTCTGTTGTAGAGGGGAGGCAAGTGAAGTTTGGACAGGCGTTGTTCATAGGAAAGAGAAATAGCAACATTGTAATGGAAGCAAGATTTAGTGAAGCTACGTTGAATTGCCTCAAGGCATTGGATGTGGTTCTTCTGGTGAGGTAGCCAAACCGGCGCGGCGTATTCCAAGATGGGCCTGCAGAGAGAACGATATAATTTGAGAAGAACTTCAGCATCTTTTGATTTTACAGTGCGCCGTATGAAGCAAGTCTAGAACACTTGGCACGAACAGAATTTACATGTTTGGTCCAGGTTAGGTCGTTCGAAAGAATAACACCAAGATATTTATAAGACGTGACAACATCAAGAGGTTCATCGGAATCTGCAAAAAAAGTAAGGGGTTAGCAATTGCTTTCTGGAGCGGGTGACATGCATAACTTTGCACTTGGTGGAGTTCAGTTGCATCCGATTATCAGAACACCATCTAGAAATAGAGTTGAGGTCATTCTGCAAAATGGCACTGTCATCATTACTTCTAATAATCCTATACAAAACGGTGTCATCAGCATACTGAGGAAGAGAAGATTGAACATGGTTTGGTAAATCAGCTGTGAAGAAATTAAATAATATAGGACCACGGACTGAGCCTTGGGAACTCCTGAAGTTACTGGTATATGATCTAGCGCCTGAAAAGATGATGCTTAATTCAACGTAGGAATTCACGTAATTATTAAGTACAGCAAACGTCAGCCGATTTTTAGTTTGATATCTCATTCAAAAAAACGAACAACTTTTGTAGCCCATTTGCTACCAAAAAAAGCAATTTAAAAAGACTTTTGTTTCGAGGTGATTTGACTTTAATTCGGATTGTATTTTCTTTTCTTTCAAAAGAGGGCGCGCTACACAAATAGTGGTCCCCACCTAAAGTATTTTCGTCAACACCGTGGAGGAAAACAGTATTGGGGGGGGGGGGGGGGATTATCGTCCGCACAGTGAACGAGTGCGTCGGTTTTTTTTTTCAGTAGACTCTTACTTAAATCATGGAGCTATAAACAATTAAGCAGTTTTTTCTCCGTGTTGGCAAAAATTATGTAAGTGTATAGCGTGCCTTCTTTTGAAAGAAAAGTTTAGTTGGCTGCATTTCGGCTTGTATTTTTCGCGCTTAACATACTACATTGTTTTGGTTATACCATTTCAATAATTTATCATTTTCTCTGGATATTCAACAGAATTTTACACATCACGACCAATTTGTTACAACAGATATTTCTTGAGTTAGCGTCCGGAAACCGAGTACTTTGTTTTCATTCCATGAAAGTTGACTTCAATTCGGGTTGCGTTTTTCGCGCTTAAAACACTACATGTTTTGCTTGTATTCAGTTTTGTTATATGACGATAGGCCCCATCTTGTAACACGTCTCACTAATTTAATATACGAAATTTTGATTGATTCGCAATCTTCCAACAAAAAAATCTTTAAAAAATAATTTCAAGTTTTGTTAGTTATGTTTACTGAACATCGATGAACATGAAAAGTAATGCAGTAAAGGAAAGGGTGAAAAGATTTGAAGAAATGAATTTTAAGCAAATTTTGTCGGAATATTGCGTTAGAGACAAATCATATTCACACTAACTCAACTTGCACAAAGTGCAACTTTTTCGGTATCATTTATCATAATTTCGTATACATTGTCACTGTTTTGGGTCATATGGCTGGATGGCTAAGGAACGTCTTTACTGATTAGTCGTTATTTGAGCAAAAGATGCTCAGTATACTTTTGAGTTGGACAAAAAAAGTATTGGGGGACTTTCCTTTTTGGTTGAGTGTAGTAGTGCGCATCCGTTCTGAATATACGATTGTATGCGACATTCCGCCCCATCATGTCAACAAAGTTGTCACCCTAATCTTCGTATAGGTTTTGGACAGAGCAAAAGCTGATGATGAGAAATCCATGTTCGCCCTACGAACGTTTTGTTTGTGCGTCTTTTGTCAGTTTGTTTTTTAAATAGAGTGTACAAGTAAACTGAAAAATATACAAAGTTTTGTGTGATTGGCAATTACCTCTTGTTTCAACTTCAAAGTTGCATGCTAGAAGCCGGGAAAAGCCATTGAAAACTCCTCAGTGAGCTGGGAGAGCATTGACCTAAAATATGTGGCTCATAAGTTGAAGCATTACTTTGTTCTTCAATGTATAGGATAAAACAATTCAACATTTTAACAAACGAAATTTGGGGTGGGTGGGTGGGTCAAAACAATTTCGAAAAAAATATCGAAATTTAAAAACATTGACAATTTTGAATGGCCCCTAATATAGCAAGAATTTCTTAATTAAATTATCGTCACTACATTACTTTGGTTATATTATTTTCATCATTTGACGGTTATCCCGGTATTTAACATAATATATTAACACTTATATATTTAAAATAAATATCTGACATTTTGATTCATTGTAACAAGTATTTCTTTAGTTATCGTCCGGAAAACGAGTGTATTGTTTTTGCTAAAAAAAATTTTTATATGCGTTACTTTAATTCGAATTGTATTTTCTTTCAAAAGAGGGCGCACTGCACAAATAGTGGTCCCAACCTGAAGTATTTTTGTCAACACGGAGAAAAACAGGTATTCAGGTATTTTTTTGGGGGGAGGGGGGCTATCGTTCACACAACGAGATGCGTCGTTTTTGTTCATTAGTCAGGCATGTTCTGAGTAGACTTTGACTTAAATTAGGGCCTAAGCAGGTTTTTTGTCAGTGTTGACAAAAAAATTCTGTACTACCAGTTTTTGTGTAGCGCGCCCTCTTTTGAAAGAAAAGTTTAGTTGTCTTCATTTCGGCTTTTATTTTTCGCGCTTGACATACTACATTGTTTTGGTTATATCATGTTTATAATTTACATTTTTTAAAATAAGTAATTATTAATTTTCATTATTTGACAGTTATTCCCGATATTCAACAGAATTGGGTTATTCATATCACAAAATATCAATATACGACATTTCGATTTAATGTAACAAGTATTTCTTGAGCTATCGTGCGGAAAACGAGTGTGCTGTTTTTGTTCCATATAAAGGAATAAATCCAACACGTTCTCGTAAAAAAAACCCGATTCGCTTGAGAAGGCAAATAGCGCCCTCTAGCTTAACCCTTTTATAATGACTGGGTGTAAATATTTACCAAAAGCCTATTGACAATATTCAAAGCAACTTTTTACACAAGGGAGTATCTTAGCTCCTTGTGCCGGGAAGGGGGGCTGGGATGGGGAATGGGGGATGACCAAAATCAAAACAATAATTGCCCGGCCTTGGAAATGCAAAAAGCGGGGCGAGTGGGGGGGGGGGGGGGGGGGGGGGGGGGGGGAGGGGAGGGGGGGGGAGGGGGGGGGGTGCTGGACACCACACACTACGGAACGCTGTTCATCATTATACAGATGCATATGTTAGGTAGAAAGCACCTCCATGATGGGAAATGCGCAAAATGCCTCAAAATGCGCGGTTTTGTTTTGCTTGCCACGAAAAAGTGCCGCCGGGGGGGGGGGGGGGGGGATCCAATAGCCCATCCCCTATGGTCAAAATGTGTTGGGCGGTATATACCCCCATCCACCTAGGATTTGCGCCCCTAGCCTGCCAGGAGGCGGGAGCAGTTGCAATGTACATTGTACATCATAATTATAATTTATATTCCCTTTCTTTTTTGTGATTGACAGCCCCGTTTGCTTGCCATGTGTTGGGTATACAAGCAAATGCCAGGGAATTTGCCGAGATGGAGAAGCCAAGTAAATGGGTGGGCCGGTGCAGAGTGAGACCTCACGGAAGAGGCTATAGAGTATAGGAATTTTGTTGGTAATGACGAAATCAACCCGATTGCGATTACACATGCCTAATTACCAAACAGGTGCACAATCATGTCTTCAAAAGTCTCCGCAATTAGCTGTCCGAATTTCAGACAGAAACTAATCGCAGCATTGGAAGTAAAGGGGTGTGGTGCAAGTAGAGCGTTTTAAAGCCCTGTCAATACTGTTCTTCTTAAATAAATATTCAGTGGATCATGTCGGGATTTCCACAATTGATAAAATTCCTAAAGCATCTAATTTCCCATACCAAAAAAAATGTAGGCCTGTTCCAGCCCTCCCCCCACAAAAAATATATATTAGCCTATATTTGAAAAAATGTTTTTAACCCTTTTTTTTATATAAATAATACTTTCACTTCAACACCCAGAGAAACTTTCTCTCTTCCTCCACTAAAATGCAAGTGCATTTAAACACTAAAATGACATTTAAAGGGAAAATACAACATTTGCAAACATCAAAAAATAAAACTATCAAATCATTTTGAAATACCTTGCTGGACTATTAGTGAATGACAGTGTAAAGCATCCTGTAAAATCATGGCACCTGGTATACTGTCATTTTCAAGAAAAGTGGTATTTTTGTATCAATTTCCAACGCTGATCGGCCGATCAGCGTTGGAAAAAAACTGGCTTTTTTTCAAATACTGGCCCCAGTTGACCATCGCACTTGTTTGCAATCGATTACACACCTATGAACGGGTACAAGCCAGCTAGACTGGTTCCCTGATACCTTACAATTCCCCAATATATGTAAACTGCTCTGTTTCTTCTTAAATGGAGTCAGGGAACCAGACTACAGGAAAATGATTGTTTTTCTTGGTTTTTATAGCATTTTCGAACCCAAAACCTCAAAAAAGTCAGTGTAACTATATTTGCTATATATTTCCAACCCCCCAATTCCATCCATTTCTGAAAATTACAGCAAAAGCAAATGATGTATATTCCCTTTAAAAGAATACAAAACCTGGGCATGTTACCTTTTGCATGCGGGACATCAATACGCGTGTCGAAAGAGAGAGGTACTCCTCCATGGTACTACAGACAAAATCTGGGCCAACATTGAATTTCCCAAGAAGAAAATTAGAAAATGTTTCCTCCGAAAATATTTTAAAAGGCAAGTGTCTATGTCCATGGTTGGTCATGACAAATTGTATTGTGTAAGGATCGGACAACTAAACCTAAACTGCACTATCTGAGTACCATCAGCATCTTGCGCAGTGCCTAAATTGAATAAAAGTGACGTTATGTGTCCTTTCTTTCTATATGTAGAGAGAGGGCACTGGTGGCACCCCTCCCTTCCTGCTTGTGACCGCCCTCCCCGCCCCACTTAGAATTCGGAGACTGCGTGTTGCTTGTAACGAGGAAAAAAAACTCAAAGTGAGATACAAAGTAGCCCCCCTTCCCCACCCCTCACCCAATATCGAACCCCATGCATTTCCTGGAGCACTATTTTCAAGTTGATTGCTGAGTTATTTTCGACATCGGCGATTAATTTGCGAACGTGGACGCCGTCTTCAAAACAACGGAACTCGTTTTTGGGCCTTAGTTCATCAGCCGATTTCACGTATCAGTTTCAAACCCCGTTAAATCCAAATTATGAAGGAAAAATACCGAAAACGTTGACGACAATTATACGTAGAGTATAAAATTGGACTTAGGCCTAAAATGGCTCACACTTCACTTTTTTTTGGATAATTGGCGGCAAAATCTCGCGCGTAAACTGGACACCTCTTTTGTCAGAGATGTTGCAATAATTACTGGGAAAAGCGCGGGAAGTGGGAGGGAAGGGATTGGTTGATGAACGACCGCTTCGCTGTCTCGTTAATAATATTGTTGACGCGCCTTCTGTTTTCAGAACAGTAATTCATACGAGCGGGGAACAAACAAAAGCGGCTGATTTCTGCTGGCAGTTTTAGCAGATGCAAATCCCGGGACCCCCCTTCAGTATTGTGTTGGAGCGTAGACGGAGTAAAGGCATGTACACACTGCCCGTGGCCTGCACGTGTTGCGTGTTAGGCCGCGCGCTACAACAGCATGAACAGCAGCCGCGCCACGAGTACGGGTAATTATTGCAGATTATCCGAAGTCTCGCTTTTAACATGTCCCCTTGTTCTCCTTATCGCATTCGCAAATGGCGGGAAAATCATTGTATTTAGAGTAAATAATCCTCATCCTGTGCGCAAAGAACCGCCGTCGTACTAGGCACGTGCACAGTCAGATTTTCGCGCCTTTTCTTCTGGGAGGCGAGTAATCAACACTGCAGCTGTAGGATCTTAAAGCATTGGAAAATTCCAGCACTGATATGTCCGAAATGTGCGAATTCAAAAATAAAAATGAACAATTATCGCCACATATGCGCACCGCACAGTGAAATTTTGTTGTTGGCCTATATATTAGTATAGTTATTGCATGCATTTTATTCCTCTGCTTCTTCTTTCTTATGTACTTTCAGACACAACTGTCTCCGCTTGCCAAACCAAAGAGGAAGGTTGGTTTCATCCATTCTAAAAACACTTTTACTTAAGAGGAGATGCATATCAAAAGTGATTTTAAAATAAACAGTATATTGCAATTTCTAACAATTTCAAAAGCATTTTCGTGGTTTCGAAACACTATAGCAATTAATCGTGCAAAACATCCATTTTGGAGTGCACGCAGCCACAAATTATTGCTCAGTGCTTGTTGATCTTCTAGTAATCATTTACATTAATGCCGCTCTGTCTTATATGTTGAATTTAATGTAATATAATGGGTTGAATTAGCACAGCACTGCATCTGCAAGGGGTGTGTTTTGGGAGAGGTCGGCTTGTTGGCGGCAAAACAACTTGCGTGATATTGGAAGTTCTTTGTTTTATACAGTGCATCAATTGAAGCCGGTCTTGACAATAGGCCAAACCACTGATGACCATCTGCCAAGCTGTAAGCAATATTAATTACCGTGCCCAGCTGTAAAGGATAATGCATCACGCAATGACATGACGTCACGATAAACATAATTGAGATGAACAATACAGTCAGTGAAGTCATTGTACTGTGAGCCACTGCTGTTTTGGCGGGATAATCGAGGAAGTTATAAGATCGCTAGAATCTCCAAATATAATAGCCCTACACGATAAAAATATAATCATCACAGGATTCGTACAACTTAGCATGCGCGTATATGCGCTGATGCAGGCTGGATTTGAGCGGGGCTCTTGGGCACTTCTGATCGGGCAAAAAAACCTTACTAAAATACTAGTCGGGATAATTTTTATTAAATAAACCCATTTATGTGGATTCAAAATTGGTCACGCAAGTTACCGGTGCTTGCTTATATACGATTCTATTGGAATTTGAAAACAGGCCTTTGGCAGGTGCAAACAATTTAATATTACCAATGTAATAATCACATAGGGATATGTGTGAATTGTTTTCATTTTGCTGAAAGAACGCACACCTTTCTTTGTGATCCGTGGACAGAACTTTAAAACGCTGGTTGTGTTTACAATTCCGTAACTTGAAAAAGTACATGAGTGATTTGAATGATTCTTGTACTAAAAGAAAGCTTATGAATTGGGCTTTCATTATATATCCTAGATTTTTTTTAACGTGCTACATGCAGTACTTCACTAAAACAATAGTCCTGACATTTGGGTTTCGTTTTTTTTACTCATCCTGTACTGCCCGAGAATGCTTGCCCTCTTCGTGTCAAGCCAAAAGAAATAATTGCGAGATATCTGTATACATGTATATTGTGGGAGCTGGAGGCGGGGATGTTTACACTACGTTTTTCTCAGCTTTATACATGCAACATTGAAAGTTATACATTTTTGTCAATAGAATCCGACAATTGATACATTTTGCGCGCCTGCCGTAGAGAAACTTGACAACCATTCATCAGAGTCGGAAGTATCTTGTCATTGGCTCTCTGCCAAAGAACAAAGTGGGTCTGGTCGCGAAAACCCCGTGCTTGCCCGGCCGCGCCCGAAGTAGATCGGATCGACCAAGAGAGAGCTAGCTGATGACATGGGCGGGTATCGGACTTTTCAACAAATACGCGACCTTTTTTTTCTTCTTCCGTCCTCGCTCCATCCAGTTGTTTTGTAAAGTACAGTAGTGGCGTGCATCGATTTCTGTGTCGTTTATTTAGAAGTGCGCCCTCTGTGCATATTCGGGCACATGTTAGCTAGCTACTCCGTACCGCGCGTAGCATGCATGCAGTACTTACTTGTACGCCGCGCCGTGAATCATCAGATGATAGGACACTGCTTCATTTTCTTGCATTTACATGGCAGGTTGAGTACATCAGGTTACCTGTTGTCTACAAAGCATCTTTAAAAAAAATACACGATATGGTTGGACACTGTTCTTTGAATATTACCTTTTTTTGTAGGGTTACAGAACAGAATCCAGCATTTATACACGACATACGCTACGGTCCAACATTAGTCCCACTAACTGGGTCGCTAGAACTCCTTTTTTGACATTTGGGATGTTAATCTGTCGTACTACTACTACTAGCTAGTACGACAGACCAACATCCCAAATGTCAAAAACGGAGTTCTAGCGACCCAGTTAGTTTGACTAGTCCAACATTTAATTCATACATCACATATACATGTACACTCCATCAGACCACACTCCCTCATTCGTACAAAAAGGGATTTCTTATTTCTACCATCTACCTTCAAGCATGTTTACCATGTACGTGATCGTGTAAACAGCACAGACAAATCAACCAAAATCGCAACCAAACAAATAAGCAGTGCACGCGGGGTTCCATGGTGATGGTCGGGAGACCCTGGGTTTATGCGGTCAGGCAAGGGGGCTGTGGTTTGGCTACGTGTATTAAATACCCCGTACTATTACTACATGTAGCCTTGTTTTGCACGTGACGTCCAGAGAGTCGTAAATGTTACTAGATTCAGTGGATAGTAGAATATATTTCGAGCATTTCGTTAACATCATGTCACCCACTCAAAATAAACCTGGTCTTTTAATTTCTAAATAGACAAAACGACTTCTCTAACCCATGCTTGTAAACTACCTTCATAATAATAGCCACCGCGGTACGGTACCTGTACGGTATATGATCGCGCTACAACTTTTCGGATGTGTATGGATTTCGCCGTCACTGTTCTTTATTGTTAGCAATGACGTCATGCCATCGCTGAAGTGGGGCAACGATTGCTGATTGGCTGGGTAAGTGTTTCCTGCGCTCTTACACTATTACATTGTAATAACTTTGTTCTAGTTATGGCAAAAACCCGCGCCAACTGTACACATGGCTGAAGTTGGTAGTGCAAAGTTTGTGTGGAAGTTGTTTGGGTTTCTTCTATAAAATTACGTGTGTGTAACCCTCAATTATTATCTAAACATTTCTCAAATTCTTCAGAAACACCACGCTACAGACGGAGATCCTGATTAACGCGAATTCCTTCAGAAGTCACAGCGCAAACCCAAGTTTTCCTGGCCCCGCCACCACTGATTGGCATTGCCACGTGAGTCCGCGTCCGGTGACTGCAGAGCTAGGCCACGCCTCCTACCATTCATTAGTCACTCGCCAATGTATTGCACGCTGTTGCGGGCTTTAGCTAGCTGAGCGAGCTGATCACCCGCACTTCCCTTGCAGAGTTTCAGAGGACTAAAAAGGGACCCGTCTTCGACCAAAACGGTAGTTTCTCTCAAAACACAGCCACAGGAATTAGGATGCGTGACACCATGTCGACAGCCCTTGTATCGGCGAATGTATCGACCTACGAGTATGACTATGTCAGTGATATCCTCTGCAACAATTACAAGGTAAGATACTCGACTAACTTTTTTGTGTGCGGTTTAAAGCCGAAGCAACCTGTTGCTCATGTATCGGTATGCGGGCTCTGATATGATGGAACGCGGCGTTAGTGAATTGCGGCCCGGGGAAGGCATTGTGGAGACTTTGTGGGATCTGTCCGCTGAGTTAATTAAATTAACCTAGGCCTATCGTCATCGTTGTTTGAATGTGTTCTTGGTTTTAGACTAAGTAGAATGTCCATGTTTTTACTTCACAGAACCCACCACCGACGACCCGCACACAACTGAAACTCGACAAGAGAGCAGTGGGAACTCCGATCCACGGGATCCGCAGGCATTCCACGAGTTCTGCAAACATCGTCAACGGGAATGGCATGAACGCTAACACCAATGCTAACGATGCGGGTAAACTACGAGACCGTGCGATGAGCGAAAGCGATCGCAACCAGCGAACCCAAACAAGTCGGTACAAAACGGAGCTGTGCCGGCCTTTTGAGGAAAACGGGACCTGCAAGTATGGGGACAAATGTCAGTTCGCCCACGGCATGCACGAACTGAGAAATCTTTCTCGCCACCCTAAATACAAATCGGAGTTGTGCCGCACTTTCCACACGGTGGGGTTCTGCCCTTATGGACCCCGCTGTCATTTTATTCACAATCCAGAAGAGCGAAAGCTGGGAATGGCCTTTGCAGAGCAACAGGCCAAACATCCCCGTGATCGTACCGTTGAGAGGCCCAAGTTGTTGCACTTTCCCAGTGCTCCAATGGGTACTACATGCGGAGGTGATCTGACACCACCAAGCGACAGCCCAACATCAATGACACCCCCTCCCTCACTGTTTGGTGATGACATTACTCCCAACATGCCCCTGAGTGCCAGTGTCCTACAATCTGCAGTGAATGTTTTCAACTTCACCCAACGTCAGAGGAATCAGCAGGAGTTGCCCAATGTGATGTCACCCATCATGTCACCCACCATCAGTGGGATCAGCAGCCCCTTTGGATCTGGCCCCATGTCCCCATTCACTCCCCTACAGCAGCTGAGCACAGAAAATGAGCAGCAATTGAGCTTCCCGCCGCCTGTGACCCGTCAGGATAGCAGTGTTTTCTTCTCCGATAATCTGAATGACTTCTCCCGTAACACTTTCCGACCACCTTCACCCCCTGACTCTCTCTCTGACCCCGAGTCTCTTGGTGATTCCATGGGTCCAGCTTCTCCTACTCTTGTTCCAAGCCTCCCCACTGTTCCTATCAACCCTCTCGCTAAGGCTCATCCTGGCTCAAGTCCAATGGCAAATCAGCGGGTGGGCCGCCTTCCTATCTTCCGTGGCATGTCTCACGAGGAACGGTTCTAGACAACGCGCAAGCAAGGATGGTCCACCTTGATTAAAAAAAGGGACACCCAACAGCTCACGGACATGACCCCACAGTTTCTATTCCAATGACATGCTTTAAGTGTCTTCCTTTTTTCTATGGTCCGTAATCAAAGGATTTGTATAAAATAGTTTGATTGTATTTTATTATAAGATATTTCTTATTTGAAATTGTTATCTGAATTAACATGACATCTGTTGATATTTCCATACTCCAGGAGTTATAACTATTTATATGAGAAAAAAAAGTAGTCAGTTGGGGCTGTTCATATTTAATTTGTTCTGCACTTAAAACATTCTTAGCCTTAAACTGACCATGCAAGTCAATCTTGCTAAGCCTGGACCTTATGTATTTAATTGTCATTACTTTGTATTTTTGAAATTTGTACTATTCAATGCTGAGCATAGAGAGTGGTTCGCTGTTAGTTGAAACTAAGCCTCTTGCTGAAGTGCAGCCCCTTCCTTCTAAGTATTTAAGTTATCCATCTTATTTATTTGAAAACATTATATGCATTTTTGGTGAATTTATAATGCCCGTATTTATCAGGTTTTATGATGATTAGATATATTATATATTATTATTATTGTGATGTGACACTTGTGTTTTAAATTATGAAAGAAACTTAAAAGATATTTTGTCTTTGATGCCATCTTGGTATGAAGATGCCATCTTGGTATGAAGAGTACTTAAGTCTTGTTTTTGGATACAGTATTTTCTTCCTTCTCTACTTAATTTCTTTGGATTGAGATGAACTTCATGGTCGAGTCTTATTTGTAATCTCATGGTTAATGACATAGTGGAAGTATCACTTTTGTATATACACCTGACGACCAACCAGAACTTCAACAAAAAACAGACAAATTTTAACTTAAAATTCTGTTCACGAAAACAGTGTATGAGAACTTGTGTGCGAGATGGATTTTGTACATAAACTAGTAATCCACTCGGCAGAGTTCAATCACATTTGTTTCATGCAGTTGATTTTTTTTTACGCAGAACTAATTCACCCCTGTTTGTGCAAAAAAGTTTTTTAACCAAAAAAATAGTATAAAAAACCTATAAAAAAAAAAAATTGAAAAAAAAAATGTGTTTTTAAAAAAGATCAAAATGTTTTGTGCCACGTACGGTAAGCAACTCGTGCAAACTTTGACAGTAGATCAACTGTGCAAAAGTATCAGCTCGTTTTTGTACTTGCGTACTTAAAAGTGTTGAACAAAAAATTTATTTACTTATTAACAGGTAGGCTAGTAATTTAAATTTCATATTTTATGCAGCAACGTTTGATGTGTTACTTGAGTCTACCTGTACAAGTTTGTTCATGAAAAGGTTTCATCTAGTTCACTTTTGAGCAATAGTGGTATAAATCTAATGTTTGTTGATGAAGATGAAATTGAAATGATTAACATTTATAATGACATTATAATCTAGATTCGACGCACTTTTGGTCTTAAAATCCAACGGACATTTTAATACTTGTCCTGGTTGAGTCCTATGTACTTCTGAAATCTGTTGATTATTTATTTGTTCTTTTAAAACCAATTATCTCCACTGGGGAAGCACTGTCCAATATTAAAAATTAAAAGAAAATAATCCACAAAAGATTCATTACAACATATAAACATTCCGTGAGCATTTGAAATTTTGTTGTGATATTCAATAAATTTGTATCTCACTGTTCCCTGTTCTTATTATAGCCAACCTTTAAATAGATTTTGTGTTGTATTTATGAAGACTTAAGCTATGCAAAACTTTTTCCATCTTCCTGCACTCATACACTGCCGCACGGCTAGGGCCATGCAATATGTGTAAATGTTAATATTGTACTTAGTTATAAATTTATTTAAAATGAATTTTAAGAGTTGATATTTTTTACGTATCAATTATTACTAAAATTGTCTTGGCGAACACTGTAAGTGCCTTAAACAAGTTTGATGACGC
Organism: Patiria miniata; assembly: GCF_015706575.1. NCBI lineage: Eukaryota > Metazoa > Echinodermata > Asteroidea > Valvatida > Asterinidae > Patiria > Patiria miniata. The sequence continues at coordinate 5,016,461 of NW_024037049.1, forward strand.
CAAATTTTGCCTGTTAAACCTACACTTTTTACGAAGCATAAATATGACAATTTTCAAGATCATTTTCCTTCAAGTGCCTTGCGGTGAAACATCCCATTGACAGCTTTTTCCAGTGCAACAAACTTTTGTACGACGAGTATTTCATATTTTTATGCTAATCAAGCTTTAAAAAGTTATCAAACATATAACGAGGTCAAAATGACTACTTTTTCTGAAAGTGTTTTCTCTGCACCTTGTTATTTTTTTGGCCCAGTGCAGTGGACACCAGTTTGCTTGGCTGTTCAATGAAATTCACTCAGTCGTTTGTATTTTGTAACGTACATATGTATTTGTGTGTTAAGCATATTGTGTTGAGTATGAGATAAAAAAAACTGTTAAATTCGCTAAGAAAAAAAAGGAAGAAAAAGGATTGAAGTGTCTTTAATTGTGAACGAGTATATGTATGCCGACTTCCCAACAAAACTTTGAAGAAGACCATAGGCCCTTCCTTTTAATTAGCCCCCCCCCCCATGGTTACTTTAATTCCTCTCTTGAAAATATTCACTACAAAATCAATTAAACATGGCCGCGCTGTTGTGATAGCGAAAATGAATAACCATTACTGCTGCCGCTTGTTGCCACATTAATTTTTGTTCACAGCCTAATTATCAAATGAATTTAAGATTTGATGTTTCCATGTGTGAATAATGAACTCGCATGTAACTGCTAGCTACGTGCAGCACCGGTGGTGTGGATTTTTGTATTGAGAAGTTGTTGATGCATGAGGAGGTCAAAGAGCAACACGAATCTTCTTTGACTACCTCAACAGTGTGTGTAACCAGGCTTGTTGTTCAGGCCTCAATATACCCCGCCTACCCCGAAACCTGTCTTACAGATGGTATCTTCAACTGCAGTTTTTAGTTCCGGAGATTGTCCGATCTGGATTCCAACCTGTTCTGAACAACTTGATTGCGCTAAAATACCTCTTATTCAAATTGTACAGAAGGCCCCTGAAAACTCGTGCACACAGTGAGCACAATTTCAACAACTGTTACCCAGGTCCACTTCACTTTATTAATCAAGATGGAACAACTTAAGCTGGGAAATTTATGACCTATGCAATTTCTGAACGGTGTATAGTGCTTTTTTCACAGTAGTTTGGAGGTTATTGTGCGCCCAAGTCTTCGGTTTTTTGAGGTTGAAAAACGGTTGACTGATATTTCATGTACTTCCGCATTGGCAACACTGTTTTGCCATACTGGGAACCACCGTACATGTATGTACAACGAATATCTTCATGGACGCTGTGCAGTGTTTACACTCGGTCTAGTTTTAGTTTCGCAATAGCATGATAGTTTGCACTGGCAGGGATCTGCATCGCATTTTAAAGGGGCTCTGCGTTTATTTGGAAATTATGCATGTCACACTCACGGGGACCTACTTGAAATCACCCAGATCACACCGTCAAGGGGGGTGGCGGTTATCCATCAAACCCCCTCCCCCTTCGCGGCCCCTCCCCAATCTCACCTTGAAGTTGAAACAACTTGTTGCCACTTGCTTCCCTTACTTTAACTTTAACTCAAACTTTGACCAATGATTATTAGCATAATTTTCAGATTATTGTTTTTAACGTCCCAGTGCCGGACAAGATATCCGCGTATTATGTCATACAAGCAGGTGGTTGATTTCTTCGTGTTCTCACGAAAGCTGGCTAATTAATTAACTGATGTTTGTCAAATGATTATTGGTACTTAATGATTATCTAGTTGACTGCTTTCTCCGTATATTATGGCCGGGTTGATATAATTAGAGTACACTACATGTAAATGAAAACCACTGAGAACCCATCGGTCGAGTTGAAGAATTTTCATATTAATTGAATGCAAAATACGGGTTCTGTCGTGAATTATGAACAACCTTTTCGTCAGAATTGGTACTGCTAAATATTTTGAAAGTGCTTCTACATGTATCTAGAACTTTGAACTTATAGATGCGGTTAGGCTTCACGCAGCATCACTCAGCCATAGCAAACTTTAGCAAACGTCCATGGCAAATGATCCGAACTCGTTCAGCAGGGCTGCATTGCTGGTCTTTTTGCAACACATGAATTTCACTTTTATGGGGCAAAGTTTAGGTTTATTTTTATTGGGAAATCCTAAATATAATACAAAGTGAAACCAAAATCAGATGAATGTGGTTAAAATGAATCGGTCCGTTGTTCTGGATTGGAAAGTCTTGCTCAGAGAGCTGAAAATCGTACTTGGATCGGTTACACCCTTGAGACAGTATAGGTATGCTAGAGTCAAGTGGTTCAAGGGTTAAAGGTCAATTCCAACCAGAGGCATTTTCACTTTTTAAGGTTTCCATATCGATTGAGGAATGGAGTGTCATTGATGGAATTGGAAAATCAAAATGGAAGACCGAGAAGGGTATTACAGCGACAAAAGGCATGATTTTTTTTTACGGCGAAGGGGGAATTATTATGCAAGCTCTTCACAACACGATGGAACATTTTCTGCAGAGAGCGCGGTAATAGTACTTTTTTTTCCAAGAAGACTTTTTTTCAAACTGTTGTGGTAAGGATTAAAAGGACTGTTTCATTAATGATATTGTGTACTTAAATAAGTGGGAAGGAAAAAATGCTGATCTACATTCTTTTTTTTTTCTTAAACACGTGCTTTTTTCAACCTCAAGTTATCTGGCTCTGAGGAAGCACATGTCTTCCGGCCTCCAAGCTAACTCAGCCCCCGTGTTTCCTCAGCGTCATATCCACCCGGCTAGCACTAGGAAAAATTACGCACCCACTGCAAAAACCTACGACAGTCAAGAAAAGAAGAAAAACAGATGGCGCTACACCGGGGACCATCCAAACAGTTTGTAAAATATCGACAAGAAATTCTCCGAATGACGATAATCTGACTTCTTTGATTTCGTCTCCATTCTGCAGGGATTCTTACCCAAATTTGCAGGTGAAATCACGTCATCTTTGATTAAGCACAATCATGTGCATATTGTGCACGACCTGACCCGAAACGTGTTATGCCGAAAGTTATGCAAGAGGTAATTTCTCCGAAAGATGACATGCAAGAAGTCAACTTGAAGCTATCAGATGATGATGTATCGAGTTACCGTCAAATAGTCTCAGGAATTAAGCATCTCGGATAGTGCGTTGAGGTTTGAATTGAATTTTTAGAATAAATCATATACATGTTGTTGCGAGGGCATTCTAAATGTATAAGCCAATGAGCCATGGCTGGAGCAGTCAATCCTTGAATAAAACTGACGTGGAAAAAATTATATGGATAGACTGAACATTATTTCGATTTACTGTTGAACTTGGAGGCGTCATGCAGTCTCACATGCAGGGTATCCTATCGTGTGTCAGTCTCTGACGAGTTTCCCTTTTTCCTGCACCCCATTCGTCATGCGTGTGGGTGGATTGGGAATTCCAGCCGCGTTAAACCCGATTCCCGCTGTCATGTGACTAGAAAACAGGTGTTTCCTTGTCAACTGTCATACCCATTTATGAGTTGGATTGTTTTATATTGGCGGATGATGTTCCTTAACTGGATGTCATGGGCCGGCGACATGGCACCCCGTGGTGTTGTTTTGAGCGTCGGGAGCGTAGGGACAGCATACAGCAAAATTGGAGGGAAGATATTAGTGTTGTGCACGAATGTGCAAAACTTTCCAAAAACGGCTCTTTATGGCCTGTTAATTCAGAACCATTGGATCTCAATAAACCATAATCCATACGTACATAAGGTAACGACATAATGGTGCAAGTATGCACTCAGTGTCCATAATAAGAGAGAAGACAAAATGGATCTGTTCGCTCCTTGCAAGACCAAAATGTTGGCACTAAAAGTGTACAACAAGCCCGTTGAGGGACGATGAAAGTCTAGTACAGAATGTGAGATGATTTTTTGGAAATCAACCAAGGCTAGAATTCGCCATATTTGTGGATTCCCGGATGCTAACTTCTTTTTTCCCCTCGCATCTGAGCTGCCTGCAGTATAAACTATCATGCGGTAGACATGGGACATTATTTTTTTGACCTCAAGTAGTGTCACCTGTCAGAAACAGAGACTGTGTTGATGTTATAATAACAATAGCCACTGGCCATATAGTTCGAGTCTGAACACTAAACAGGAACTATCTAATTAACCCGTATAAATTAACACCCACTGTGTCCTGCGATTATTACACAGTTGCGGTCACACCATTCTTGCTACAGGTAGACTCAAACATAATCGAATTACGCAATGTGGACAATGGTCATACAAGTGCGACCATGCATGCATGCTATATGATGAAGGAACTTGCAATGTGCCAGCGAAATGATCACGATAATTAGTATTTTACTGATTTTATTGAATTAAAATCTCTATTTGAAGGCAGCCGGTTCAGTATAATAAAGTTTACTTTTGAAATTGTGTGCTAAACTAATGATGTGAATATCTTTGTTCCCATTCAACGGTATGGATCGACTGCAGGTAACGCGACCACCACAAAATGAATTCTGAAATAAAAATGCTGCTTCGATTTCTACCGTTCTGTATGTGTTAAGATTTATCTCCACCCACGCTGCGTCAGCGACTGTGTTTTTATTCCCTCTGCGCACTTAATAATGAATGATGGCTCGGCATGTTTATTATTTCAGGCCAAATATGGCGGCAACAACATATACAAAATGATACGCGTGTTCATTAACATCTATAAATCATGCTGTCAAAACAGTGTATGCTCGACATTTGGAAAGCTGGTACCCGCGCCGAAGCAAACGTTGGACCAAAAACAAAACCCAGATAAAAGTCAGTGGTTGTTTGCGACGTATTATGTGTGCTTAGATTGGATTGCCCTTGTGTAAATCAAGCATGCGCAGAAAACACCAAACCAGACTTAGAGAAGTAACTAATCAATGCAACCCTAAACTTTGTGTTTGTCCTTTTTAATTTATTTCCCTATATCTTTGGGTACATGATTTCACTCCAAACATTCCTCAAGACAAGTCATCTTTTCAAATAGAGAGGAGAACCATCTGTTGCGTGGTTTACTGCATTTTCTTATCGTCATGTCACTCAACGGTGCACCAGACGGCGAAGTCCTCCAGATGGGGCTAGGGTCCCACGCAATGCTCCCAAAAGGTCGCTATCTCTCAAGCACATCGGGGCTTGGAGAATTCGATTTCCATTAGTCTAGCGCACATGGCGGGTCTGCCTACAGCTGATAATCCTAGAAAGTTTACGACACTGCAGTTTTATCGTCCGAACACACTGTGGGAAAGTAAAGCCCACAGGCCACTGGTTTGTATTTTCCACAACTCGAGGAATGTAAGAAATGTTTGGCCGTTGAAAAGGCTTTCTCAGGTTCGTTGCGCGATGTATATAAGATACCACTTGTTGGCTTAGAGTTTTGGGTTACCATTGAAATTAGTCGCTTGATTTGGTCGATAAATGTGGTTTGATTTGACGTAAATCTTGAAATAAAAGTTTTTGACTGGTTTATTGCCTGTAGTTGAGAGCATTTTTTGTGGGGAAAATTATGTTGTGTAAAGGCTTCGATAGTGCAACATGAGTACAATATGATATGGGAGCACTTTGCAATGGAAGGACTAATATTATTACAAGCCCTGGGCTACTTCACTATAGGAGAAATATTATACGTCACAAATAGGTTGAATTGGGTTGAATATAATACCTCCTTAAGTTCGTGTCTCTAACTATTACTTACTTGTCTGTTCCTGTTCCGAACTCATTTTGCCTTGACAAAAAGATGCAAGGATCGAAACGCCAGGCTTTCCTTTATGTTACTTATGGACATACACAATGGTCAGTAACTTCATCACAGATTTGGATATACTGAGCGCTCACTGTCGTTGTCGCCGTCAATGTCCTTTCGATGAAACACGACCACGACATTAGTGACGATTATGATTGGGATCGAGCTGGTGTTATGTTTTGTGATGTTTAGGCTTTTCCAATATACATGTATAATTGGTGGTGTTGAGGACGCTATTAGGCAATTGCCTTAATGCTTCAGGGCAGTGGCCATACCTTTTCTGGCAATTTTGTATTGATTCATTCATCGTTGACACTTCGGTATACAGTATATGCCTTATCTTTTCCGAGCAATACATGTATATCATCTAAAAACCTGTCGAGGGTTCAATTTAGCAATTAGAATCCAATCCCTCCCCCTTTTCAAAGAAACGCCTCTGCATGCAGACTTTAGTTCTCACGGGGATAAGGTAAGTGGCATACTTTGTTGACTGACCCCTACGCCTTACGATGCCCATTGATCAATCTAACCACCAGCCACTTGCATGTCTGACACTGACAGTCGCTAACAAGAAATGTCAACTTCTTATCGAAGGGACGCAGGACAAGAACAGACGATGGGTACACAAAGTCCACGGCCTCGGCACAAAATGGGGTTGACCTGCGGTTGCTGCGGTTTAGCCATGGAGGTTTCCCCTAATCTTTGGAGCTGAATGCCCCTACTCAAGCGAGCCAGAAACCCTTTTATTCATCAGCTTGCAGGGCAGGTCGGGTTCCTTTCAACAGGAGTGTTTGCACACGGATCTGTGGTTAGTTTGCTTTTACAGTGTAGAAGCATTGGGCTGGCTTTATTCAAGAACGGCAACCCACGAACTGAGCACTATCAGTACTAAATCTTTCTCGGGTAATGTCAACATCTCCCCCTTTTCTGGTCCACTGATCGTAATAGTGAATAGTAATACCATGCACCACTGTGCAGCATACCGATACATACAAAACAATATGTGCATAATGGCCAACATCAACAGCGTCGATTAATTAGGCGTAATGTTATTGCGATTAAGTATTTTCTCAGAACTCTCTGTTTTTATTTAGCTTCGTGCATATTAAAAAGGAGGAATTGAACATAAAAGAACGTATGGAAAAACAGCTTGTGGATAGTCACAATGCCGAAGAACATGTATTAATAATGCTTTGGATTGGTTTGTACTTTTCCAGGTACTTCTTTGTACCACTTTGTACTTAGTAATAGTAGGATTTGTCTGTCAGTATACAATGTGTGTTACTGTTAGGGAGTTTACAGGTGTGGTGTTGGCGAATTAGGTTAGTGGAAGACGACTTTTCCCTTTGTCTGCTCTATTAAAGAGGTAGTGGGATACGGACATACCTCTGAACATCTCAATAGCAACACTTTATACCCTGTATCGTCCTCTAACATTTGGCTTTTAGTTTAGGTCTGTTCGTGGTAAATTTCAGAACGTTTCCCATGAGAGAAAGTATACGGGTCGATAATTGCATAGAGCATGAACCCTCTACCTACAGGAAATGCTATAACTTGCAAATAAACTCTGTTATTGATTTCTTCTTTGTGCCCACCACCCCTCTTGTCTGAGCGCTATACACGCGAGACAGGTCGATCCATGCGCAATGGTTAATGTCCTTTTCCAAAATTGAGGTGCACCCGGGCTCGTCTTGATAAGGCGCTGGTTTTCAAGAAAAAGAAAACTTATAGGTCCCATGGCTAATACTAGATATGCGACCAATATCGGTTGCAGTTTGCGTTCAAACAGTTGCATCTCTCCATAGTCATAATTTCCAATTTAACATTTGTTTGAAAGCAAGACTTTTTAGGCACGTTTGCTCTAAGTACAGACCTTTACTTTGGCTTCGTCTCCGGCTCTGCATAGTTGAATGTTTGAGGCCAGCACGAAACCTGGGTTTCAGAAACGGTTCAATTGTGTCCAGGCCACGTTTTATACGGACGTGAAAAGACTGACATTGCAAATTTGACAATTTCACCTGCAATTTTATTTAGCGGCCAGATTTGATGTTTCCTTTGGGAGTTCCGCGCGCCAAACGTGATCCCACATGCATATGTCGTTGACGTATGAAGCTGTAAAACCTTGTGGAAAATTCAGGATTAATTTAATTTGACCGGCCGAATTTACATTACTACATGCTCAAGGTTGTCGCTTTAGTACCGAAATTTACCATGTGGCCTTTACAATGAGTATCTTTGATGATGTTTCATTTCAAAGAGTAAACAAATTGGAAGTGAATTTTCACAGTATTTTCCACGGAAGGACATGACAGCACAATTAAAAAAAACATCTTTTGTGCAAAACGTGCCATACACACTTGTCCAGCCAGTTCTCGTGAAGTTTTCCTCGATACGCCTCTACCATTTAACTACAATTTCTCTTAAATCTCTTTTCTCCGGATTCAAAACAACATCCAAGGACCCGGATCAATGCACTGGAAATATCAAATGGAAGTCCTTTAGTAAAAAAAAAAAGTGGCCTTGGGTATAGACTATAATAACTCGAATACAGGTATACTGCCTCTGCGTTTTTACTATGAGCAGTGTACCATAAAATGGTACAAGTCAGCCTAATGATTGCGTAAGGGCCCTACATACCGACACACAGTGCCCCAAGGCCTTCAGTTTCGGTTCCCGCCATACGGAGTACCACGTGGTCTGCCGAGGTAAACAGGCCCGCATTATCGATACGGCCGGGACCATGCAACTCTCAGTGAGCCATGGAGGTATATAGTGATTTTGATCCTTTGTACGAAAATGCATTGAATGGCTGTTGTTAACATTTGGTGAGCCTCAACAGTTCTTTTTTTAGTAGGAAAAGAAGAGAAGTGTACAGGAAGGCAGGTGTTGAATAGAAAACAACCAAAGTTTTTTTTTAAAGGGCTCGCGGTACGTGTAGTACATGACGATAGGAACCACCTGATGAGGCGAAGGTACACCTTGCAAAGAAACCCAAACTATTTTGAAAAGGATTATACATTCCATTCGTTCGATTTTCCCTCACTGAAATATGGAATTGGGTTGCTTGAGCTTTGCTGTAAGTCAAGAACATGGAAATCGGCAGAAGGTGTTTGGAATTCGTTTTGGAATTTGTTTTCGCAGTGGCTAGCATATACATGTATACAGTTACATTTTGAAAAGAATGAAAGACTATTTTGACCGTATTGGCATGATTTTCAGATCTGCAGTTGAGTGGACATCAGGTCCAAAAGCCAATCATTAATATACTCCTGTTCAAGGGAAATATTAGGCAGCAGTGCCTTCCGAGTTCCATAGGCATGCAAAGTCAAATCAAACAGGATTTGCTGAGACGACCCCTGGCCATCGATTTGCGATGAGAGTCCACACCACAGGGGACCAACTCAGGCAATCCGTAACAACACTGATGATCAGAAAATCGAAACTGCGTGTTTTGTCCCTGTCATAACTATTGCGTAACTCAAGATACCCTAAGTAGGTCCGGGATAGATTCTCAAGGACTCTTCACTCAACGGGGCCTCTGTTTACCTATCAGGAGTTTAACATCACGGTGCTATGCCAGAATAGTTCATGGATTAAAGTACTGGTAATTAAAGGGAAGTGAATTTAAAGGGCGCGATTGTACGTGGTCCTTCATGGTTCGACACGATAAAGTGATCCTATATACACTCTGCACTAAAATCTGAAAGAGTTTGTACGTTAATGACACAATTTGATTCATGTTCAACAATAAGGGTTGCTTTTAATCGGTCCGGATGAAGGGCATCTTTGTACATAATATGCTTTGTACATAAGGCTTTTATTGAATCCGAATAGGAATTACTGCATATAAAAAATCGAGCAGTTACTAACAAAAAGTTGATAAAAGTGCATGACTCTCCGTGCTCTTCCACAAAATTCGGTTTTGTTCTCTCAGTGAATTTTCAACTATAGCATATGTTTATTTTGATGGGGGATAGGGTTTTTGCGCTCAAAATCGAATAACTTTTTATTGCTGTAGAAAAATTGCAATTAAAAAATCTGTTTTAGGGCTGAAACTCTATAAATTTGCACAGAGCATACATCTTTAAACATCTGTTCCTTGCTCTCTGTTTCAATTAAATGCGGATATCTTCTCTGACAGATGGATCATTATGCACGCTAACTAGATTGTTCCAAACGGGAATACGTTTCGGTGTTGTAACTGTGTGAGTTATGGCTGGGGCAATAGTGCAGTCACCCTCAGTATGAGACATCCCAGAGAATATTAATAACAGGAACTTTGGAAAAAGCGACCTAGGTATAATAAAGCCTTCTTACGGGAACCTATACCGATCATCCAGCAAGCACATGGGATGTATAATCGGTTGATCGTGGTTGATCCATGTTGGATCCGTTCATTACTGACTGGGTGTTACACTTCTGTAGCAGGTGGTTTTGACAATCGATGGTGATATGTCAGCCTTGTTCCTCGATCCGTCATGATCAAACCCATCGGCCGACCAATCAACCAACCAACCCGAGAGTTATATCTGATAGTTAGCCGCTGATGAATTCGTTGAGAGCCCTTTATAAAAAAAAAAAGAATTTTAAACTACACTGACATTTTACCTTTGATAAACCAACCTGTGTAGAACTTAATGTATACCAATTTCCTCAGAAAAGCAAATTATTTATTACGACTTACAATCTCATAACAAGATTTCTTCAAGTTCTTTTCGCACTGATCTTGTCCGTTGGCTTTTGATTTTGAGACCTAAAACCAGTATCAACCTTTCACACACAAAAATAGTGTAAAAACCGCTAAGCTATTTCTTACAGTGGTTTCGACCCCATTTTCTACAAAGAAATGAAAACAACTTTGATCCAAAGTTGCTATAGGAATAGTTACTGTGCTTGCATAGATCTTTAGAGCATAAAATACTCGTCAAATAAACACTCGACTGCTATTGGTCCCAAATGCTGGAAAAACAACGCCAGTTCCTACACGAATAGGAAAGACAAACACGCGTCCCAGGTTTAACGAGTGTATGATAGTAGGTATATCCTTGTTGAACGGTTCAACCAAGTATACACCGGACGTGTCAAGGGTGAATATCTACTACGTCTAATAACACTTATCTCGAAGTTAAAAAAAAGTTGCGAAATTGCAATGGACTTTGAACCCGATCGCTTGTAAGTTCCGTCCGGTGACTCAGCTGTCGAATGATCGTTGATGTTTAATCCCAGTTCACATAGTTCAGTTAAACTAACGATTATCGTGTAATTTGTTCTCAGATTCAGAAAATGAGGATTGTATGCATGAAAGATTAAATATTCCAATAGTTCGGTTAGAACCCCCCCCCCCCCCACGAATAATAAAAAAAAAAACTGGCTATCGGTATTTTTTGATGTGTTGTTTATTTACTACAAATTTCATTGCCTGTAATTGGAAATAAGAATAGGCAATCTGGTAAAGCTGGTCACAGACAAGTCTAAGTCAAACTCAAAGCGTGATACATGTATTAGTATTGTTGATTCTGAATGGCTATTCACTGGTGGTCATTAATGCATGTCTGGTCTACACAATAGGCATGGATATAACCCATTCACTGGTGTTACGACAGCACTGCCAGTTAGTCAGTCAGTCGGTCGGTTGGTTCGTCAGTTGGTCAGTCAATCGGTCGGTTGGTTCGTCAGTCGGTCAGTCAATCCATGGAGGAAGAATCAGTCAGTCGGTCGGTTGGTTCGACGGTCAGTCAGTCAATTAGCGAGAAAGCTACGAAGTGAGAGGACACGATGTTTTCCCTCTGGGACCAGCACAGATATGCTGATAATGGTTTCCGTTGACGTACTCTCAATAATAAAGGTCGTATAGTCAGGCCAGGTCTAAGCATCGCGATTACCATTGCAAACTGTACCGGTATAGTATACCTTCTGGTCTTTACGACTGTCAATGTCTATATCGCAGAACAAGCCCAAATATTAAAGGTGAGGGCCCATAAGCCAGCTATTTCACGTCCATGTTGATTTCCCTTTCTCTTATGCAATGGAAGACAGGGATGGAAATGACTGGGGTATTAGGGTTTGGTTTCCTTTCTTAAAGAGCTTTCAAACTCAATAATCCTCGGTCGTAAATCCAAGAAAGGGAAATACCGTCCGAGTACAAGAATAGACATGAAGGGCATGTACACAAGTTGAAATGGGTTGTTGACTTATTAGCAACACAGTCTAATTTGAGGTGAAAGTGGCGGAGCTGATGATTACAAACTTACACAGGAACCTGTGTATGGTTCACGGAAGCATAAGGCTTATACCTAAACATGGACAAAGATCCGATCACTACCGAGCACAAACTTCAAATTCATTAGTCATCCAGCATCGCGATATAAAGACTAATGACAAATGAGCCAAATTCTGTGTATATATTTTGGGACCCATTTTTAATTTATATTTATCGTATAAAAAAATAAGCTTCAGATCACTCAGTGCATGAAAAGAGGGTTCAAACTGTACCGACTACCAAGCCTTTTCTAACATCTTGCCTAAACACAGATGCCCGCGTTTTGAAGAAATTTTAATCACGACACAATTCGAATTCTCCATGTTTTGTTTGTTTTTCTTCGGCAAACCTTCAGGTGACAAACTTTCCTAAATCGTATTGCCTTAAAAGAGAGGCTCGATGTCGTTTATACGCAAACAATGCCAGAAGTTATTGTTGAAGTGGTACCGATTGCGAGGGCATTTGTGACGTCATCGCTTATTTGGAGATATACGCTGCTATGCTTTGGTAGTCAATTTTTCACAGTTGGTTGGGAACCTTGACAGTACAAAGTGTTCAAAAAACAAAGCGTTCTCAACTTGGTAGCCAACTTTCACGGTTGGTTGAAAACCTCGAAAAGGCTTTGTAAACTGCTATAGTAAAGTTTCACAGTTGGTTTGAAAGGAGAGTTGGATGGTTGGTTTGAAATGAGAGTTGGATGGTAAAAGAAGGTTGGTTTGAAATGAGTGACCCACTGAAGTTGTGTTCTTATTTCCATCGTGATATTGGCTTTATTCTTTTAAGTATATACTCAAGAGAGAAATCAAACAAGGTATATAGACCAGTCCCGCCATTCCTGAAGCCCTGACTTCCGTCTTTGTCTGGCAAGATTTAAGACCTTTCCTTGAGTTTCAAATTAAATTTCCCCTTGTGATCCGGTATCGCCATGCCATGCGTGCAGCCACCATTCAGCGATGCTGCCGGTCCCCTCCATACACATCCGGCCATCACTTGACATTATCGGAGAGGGATTTCCCCTTAGTGCAAGCTGATCCTTGCAATGTTTACGTCATGTCTCACAGGGCATACGGACTGCCAAAATGGCACACAAGAAGACAATAATAATTTATGTCTGACATTATAATCTGTGGGCTTAGGCCCTCCTGAACACCATGGGTGATGAGGATGATGATAGTGCCACTAAACAAAATGAGTACTAAGCTTCAAATTTTATGGGCGATGCCTTCAACCCCCTCACCAATTTGAGGATACTTTAAATGGATACTTCATACTCGAGTTACCGCGACGGCTATAGTTAAGCACCAATATCACAATACCGCTGGTCTTCTTTGATATATAGCTGATCTCGATCGGACCCCCTGATTGCAGCAATGAACGAGAACACTGAGAAGCCGAACAATTCCTTATAACAATACCCGAACATCAACAACATGTTTACATAATTCCAGCCACGTGACCTTGACGACCCATCAGCGGAACCAGCAAATTGTCATGGTCACTATTGAAAGGATACAACTGAGCATTACTTCACACCTGTCGGATTAATGGCAAGTGTATACAGACCATGGCAAATAACATCATATTACTCCGAGATGATAAGCACAATGACCATTCGATGTCAAGTAACAATAGATTCTTGTATAAGTTTATGCAGGTGTTAAGTATCATTTGTACAACAAGGCCATATCCAAGGATGTACTTAATCCGATGTACAGTTTACAATAATAAGCATAATAGATCAAGGACAGATAGCCTAAAAGCTCCCCAAGGCAATGTCACCTTTTTGGTTGCTTTCTTTTACTAAGATGTTCCTCGCAAACAACTTCATAGAAATAAAATGCAGTCTAACTTGAACAAAAGTTTGTCCCATATAATGTTTCCTGTGAACTGAGCATGCACGGTCGTAAAGAGAAAAAAAAAGCCAGGCTATTACAATCTTCATGATGCATTTTGAATAAATCCACAAAAGTATATAGAGCTCTATATACTGTAACTGAATGGATTTTTTGCGATATATTTTGTGTGTGTGTGTTAACAATGCAGAATAGTATAGGTTTTCCCGGCTATTTTAAAACATTTTTCGTACGAATTCACCGCTTTTTATATTCAAATTCGTCCAAAAACATTAATTTAGTGCACTTCCGATGTTTAATTTCGTCTTTTTTCAGACAATGTCAAATTTTTTCCCAACAATTGCAAACAATTAGCACACATTTTCGATCCGGAGTTTTCGTGTTATTCAGAAATCAAATTCGTCTAATGCCACACAATTTCAACATAATTTTGTTCAATTTCGTCACACTCCATAGCGATATCTTCAAAGGCATATATTCCTCTAATAAGTATAAGTCTTTACTTTCTCTTTTCGTATTTCTTTTTATTTTGGGGGCATTTTCAGAGGTCTTCCTTGATTTGTAAACACTGTTTTCCTCAAAGTTCGTTTCGTTTGGGGTTAAATTAAAAAAAAGTTATTTTTTGTGTGCTAAATTTGCACACATTCTTCGAAAATGGGTTGTAAAGAGAGAATCATGAGCATGAGTAGATTATTTTAGCAGGAAATTTAGCAGCCTGATTGTGATGACCCTTGGGCGGCTAAAATCGTGGTCATCAAATTCAAAACGACAGCCGAAAAGTTCCTTTTTCAATAATGGCAAAACGTTTCCATATCCGACCGCACTCCATTTCCACGAACCACCAATCTGAATTGTCTTAAATCGAAAGCAACTATTTGGGGCATTTTCCAACCCTTTTTTCTTCAAAACACTGATGCTGTTTTTTTTTCATGGTCGGTGAAGTGACAACAATGCAGAAGAGGAGAGGGAATGGGAAACGGAAGCGCTACACTCCAGAAAAGTCCGGATGAAACGGCGTCATGCCCTGCAGCATGTACGCCAGGCAGTGATCTACATGTACCGTTGAAATTCCAGGAAACTATCGTCTGATGTAGGGAGGTCCCCGTCCGAAAACTTGGGACTCTCAATAATGCATGTGTATGAGAGTCCCAAAAATGCAAATGCAAGATTATAGACTGGGCCACCAGAATATTGAATGGTAATTTTTTTTTTTAAGTTCCACATAATTAGTCTTAGTCTTAGGCCAAATTGAAATAACTTGGCTTCACTCCCAGGTGCAAAATGTTGAAGAAAAGTCACCTTGAAAAATTGAAATGAGACCTCAAACTTAGCTGGTGAAATACTGAGGACCTTGTCTTTGCCTCATGAAGTGATTTGGAGAACTTTGTTGGCCAATCCGTGACTTAAGTTTCATTGCTTTTCTGTACTCAATCAAGGTTTTAGGCATTATTAGAAATAATTATATTCGTTTTAGAAGTACATGCATGGGAACATTTGATATTTGTGCATTTCTTTTCGTTTGAGGCAAAACGATTGCTCAAAATCTTAAGGGTGCATATAAACTTGCTGAAGTTTCAGCTCAGTGGAAGTAGGTTCTATTGCAAACACACACGTACAAACTGCGCCTGCGGGAATGATGTTCTTTAACCACCTTCACAGATTGTTTTCTTCCGATTGATATTTCAGGAAGAATATTTTCACAGAAATCACAGGGTAATTGCGTACCTCCAGTCTTATCTTCACTCTGTGCAATATACTTTCTCGTTACATCGGTACTATTGTAGGTAAGCTTCTGGAAAATTGCAAATGTTCCTGTGCGCCATTAAAACGCGAATGCAACGGCTATGCTTCGCGAAGTCACGGCATTTTATTTTCGCGCTGCAAATTCGCGAAAAGTTGAACTCATTGCCATCCCTGCGATTTCATCACGAAAGTTCCGTGACGTCAGAATCGCTTCGCATTCTTTACGAATTGTTTTCGCGCACCATGCCCGCACGTAGTGGAAGTTTTCTTGCGGCGGTGCACGGATTGTCTGCGTCGTGTGTGTGTGCACAATGACGTCACGTTCTGGTCAATAGATTCAGGTGGTCGGCTATTGTCAAAAGTCCTTGGTTTGTTTTGTGGCAGAGATAACGCAGGAGTGCTGCAGCCGAAAATAGAACGTCCAAAAATAGATCATTACGTATTGCCGAATCAGCACCTCAGATCCGACGGTATCTTCAAGTAGTCGTGTGTATACATTTTCAGGTCTTTCTTTAATAAATGCACCATTTTCTGTGTACATAAAACATTAGAACAGTATCCAAAAATATACATTAAGTCATGGGGGTTTATACTTAACCAAAAAGACGTTTTATGGACACCACATGACTTTGTTATTTATGGAGCACAATACATCACGAGAAAAATCCACAAAACCACAGGTGTGGGTGTAGAGAAATCCTGGGGTTTCCATGAGGCAATTTATTGTGCAAGATACTTGCCGATTCTTTGGATTCCAATTACTTAAACCGATGGAAGAGTTTCGCAAGTCACTGCACTAGACTCATTCTTTCCAGTCTCATGGGCGGATCGAGGGAATGAAAGGGGGAACAACATGCAAAGTTTCAGGCAGATTGTGCTGAAAACGTAAACCTAATCATTATGCCATATATAACAGTCGGTGTGAATGTGATACAAGGATATGACTTCAAGTCAGCAGATCAATATTCCCTACACTGTAAACACGTTGGGCAAAATGGGTTGATATGTAGACCAACGTTGGTCAACATTATCAACAGGTTAAACTTTTGGGCAAATTCTTCCCAATTGTTGGAAAAGCGCCCACGTTTGCTAATTTCAAACCAATGTTGGGTAAAATTAAATTGCCGAACAGTGTTTTACTTATTATTATTATTTTTTTTTTTACAGTTTATTAAGTAAAATTACCCTTGGTCTTGTAAAAATCCGTTGGAAGTAGGTTTTACTGTGTGGTAAAAATTCCTCAGTACAAACGCGGGATTGCTTATCATGTTAATCGCTTACTCGGAGAGACGTGGCCGGCTGGCAGAGGAGACTTTGGTCAGAGTATCTCGTCTTATCTCGCTTTATCTCGCTTTATCTCGCCAGTATCTGTCAGGGAAAAGGCGGTTGGGCGGTCGTAAACATGATACGAGATGACGTCATGCTATTTAAATAAAAGCGCATATTGTACCTGGTAAATTCTTTTCTTTTTGGAATATCTAATAAACGGCCAATTTTAACTCGCATTCCATTTATTGCTGGATTGTTGGAACAATAATTAAAATAGAAAGTTCAGAAATGAATCAATGCAAACATTTCCTTCACTAAGATAGGTGTATATTACATCAGTTTTAATTTCCTTAATTCCCTCTCATTTGACTAATTGCCACACTGCTACCCTTGGGCGCTCACGCACTTAATTATTTGGCAATAGCACGCACGCAACGGCATTCCTTGAAATATTTACTGGCTTGTCCAAATGACGGAAAGAGTGATTGGTTTTTACTTCCTAATTGGGATGACTAGCGATCATGCGCTTCTTTATTGTCGGACTTTTCTTCATTTCGCAATTCTTTTATACATGTTTACTGCTTCAAAGAACAATGTATAAAATACCCAGTTTCTTTGGGCCCAATATAAAGTAATGAAAATCACATGACTTCTTTTGCCAAACAACAATTAATTATCTACCAACTTTCATTTGGCAGCAACAGGTAATACAAGTGAATACTGGATGATTTCACGAACAATTAGTACGTAATTTCATATACTAATCGTCAAGTATAATCGGAGTACAAAGTGTCAGTGTGGATACTTCTCAGTGATTGGTTTCATGCATGCTTCATTCCTATATAGGTGATTGGTTAAATAAAGCGGGTACACGCAGTTTTCCAATAAACAAGACACATAGTATTTAGTACAGTAATAATAACAACATTTGGTTAGATATTATGCATCCTCGAAACTGACTTGGTTTGTCCAATTCTACCTCCATGGTTTGTCTGAAGTAGAAAATAGGAAAGAATATCAATAGACGAGATAACTTTTCGCGACTTATTTGAACCCACAATTGAAAGACAAAGTTCCAGGTAAATTTTCCGCTTGCATGAGTTTTAAAAGAAAGGGAAAAGATGTTTTTTTTTCTGAATACATTTTTACAGATAATGCGTACGTACTGAGCAGGCATGTCAACAGTGCAACATTTTGACAGCCGGTCGTGCAACAATCACCCGCTGATTACGATGCGGATGTGAAACTCGAGGGGATATCGCCAAGGGGAAAGGCCCGCGTTACTTCCGTAAAAAAGACTATGGATTCCTGGAATTGGAAGCACGGCGCGCCGTCTTCATAATGGTGCGTCTATCGCTTCGGCGAAAAAAAGTCAACATGTACATAATACGGATATCTGAACTTGTTCAAACAAAGTGGCATGTACAAAGGGAGGAAGTAAATCGAACAAGCAGATATTTTTGGACAATTTGACGGATGGAAATGGATCGTTACCCAAGCCTTTCTTGATCATCAGGTTTCATTTCCGATTTTTTTACAGGCCGACTTCCCTTTTTGTGATTCTAAATTTCCCCCGGCGTTCTCGGAAGATACAAATTCACGGCAATACATTTTTATTTGACAAGTGTAATCGCTCTTTGGTGTATCTACTGGAAACAAGACTTTGTCTCTATTTGGCGATTTTCCACTGAATAGCAACATACTTCCAAGCTAAACTGACATTGATATCATCAGGTTTATCCAGAATATGTCTTTCACAACTACTTCAAATCTGCCAAACTGAAATTATTCAGCTTAATTGCTTAAGAAGAATGTTTAGTAAGGTTTTCATTTTACACAGGCTAAAAAATGTTTTCCCTAAAAAGACGCGATAAATTTGGCAGGGAATTTATTTTGTATTTGCTTTGAAAATATAGTGTGTTCACTATATTAATCAAGAAAAGCTATATGGGTGAAAACATCTCTGATTGGGACAAACAAAATGAGTAAAGCGAGCCGATGGAAGGAAGGACAAAAACTTCAAGAATTTGAGACGGAAAAACGGGGGGGGGGGATCAAATCAAAATGTATACCGATAAAAGTTGAAAGGACACATGAGAATAAACGAAGAATGTATATAAATACACGTGACGACACTGTGACGATATTGCCAGTTTTGCAGGCCCGTCAAACATCGTCATACTTTAGTCATTTTCACCTGTAGGGGTGACGTCACTAATACGCTGACTTGTTTAACGATGTTTTATCGTATACCCTTTTGTTACAATGACCCGTGGGGTAAACTACAGGTTAAGCAAGTTATGACAACGCTTACACAATGGAAATTTCCCATTTGTGTTGAGGGTGTTACCAAGTTTTGGATGGAAGAATGGAGTTCGGCATGACCGTATATCTGGTGAACTTTCTTGAAAGGTAAAGGTAATATAAAAACCATTTGCAAACATCAAAAAACAAAACTACTAAATTATTATGAGACATTTCACTTGACTGTAAGTGAACAATAATCTCAAGCATCCTGTGAAATCATAGCACCTGGTGTGCTGTCATTTTAAGAAAAGTTGAGTTTGTGTGTATCAATTTACAACGATGGTCGGCAGACCATCGTTGGAACAACATTTTTTTTTCTTCAACTACTGCCTCCACCCCCCCCAAAAAAAGATTACCAAACTTGTTTGCAATTGGTTACACATCCGTGAACGGGCGCATGCAAGCCATCTAGTCTGGTTCTCTGACCTGACAATTCCCCATTTATATTTCTGTTTCGTCTGAAGTGGGTCAGGAAACCAGACTAAAAGAACATTAAAAATAAAAAAATCCAGCTTCTACATGAACACCAAACTTTAAACGGTTCAGTGTAACAATATTTGCCATAAAACACTAACCCCCAAATCCATCCGTTTTTGAAAAATAAAATTATTACAGCAAAAAGCAAATGTTGTAAAAGCCCACCGCGATTGGTCAGATATGATGTCATTTGCTATATGAATGGCATTGACGGCCTCCATGCGCATGGATGCGTCACCCGTGTGGTACCTCTTCACGAACAGCACGAAGCCCAGGCCCGTGATACGGTGTTTGGTTGAATTAGGAAATCATGACATGATGGAATGAAATCAACGCACGTCATCAGTGGATACGCTATCCATGGAAAAACCATAACATCGGGGGCTGATATCTGTGACCTGTGGCAGTAAAAACAAAGTAAAATATTTACAAACAAAATAAGCATGAAAGAAAACGAACACATCGAAAACACAAACATAGGAGTAATTCATTACACAAAATTGCAATGACTTGGAATTTCATCACGAAGTACATTTTACATACTTGACTTATGTTCAAAACTATTTGAAAAGTTTTCTCGGAAGAGTTTTCTTTGCATTGTTTTCGAGATGCTACGAACCGAAACATACCGTTGCCACTTTGCAAACGAGACTGCAATGAACTGAAACTATACATGCTTCTGTGGTAAAAAGAAAGAATTCTTTGCTCTGCTGGAATGATCAGAATTATAACCAATTATATAAACACATGGACACATACATGTACAAGTTGTTCCACGTAATTTGAAGGGGCTTTGTTTCATTGCGTTTAAATGAACGACCCATATTTCTCTCAAACATAAATTTCTCTCAAATGTTTTATTTGCAACCTCCAAATTCCCTGAAGTCCTAAAAGTAAAATTTAAATTTAAATATGAACAGTTGGGAATTGACGTATGCAACGCGGATATGTTAAAGTTCCAATGTCAAAAAATATCATGAACGGAAACTTTCAAGTTTACTACACGTATCTCACTCGTTTCTTTGAAATGTGTCCTTTTGGGATGTCATAAACTATCTGCACAAATAATCTTGTCTCCGGTCATATCAAAGGACTACGGAGCCAATTTCTGAGCGACTGAATTTTATGACGGTATACATGGCATTGTAATGTTTCAAAATACAATCAAATTCAAAACGGTGTCCCATTAATCACTGTCCATTCGAATGTTTGCCGACTTCATCGCTCCACTGAATTTCCACGAATAAGTACCGGTAATGCCTTTTGAATGTACCAAAGGAATGTACAGGGCCCTGCTATATGGGTTTACTGAGGATAATCCTCAGGAGGGCCCCTTCCCCGTCACCAAACAAAATCGACCTTCAGTTACGTCACAGATCACGACTCAACATAATATTGACGTCAGTTAAAGGAATCGAAACAATGTGTCCCCTTTCCCTGAATGACTTTGGTCCCATCTCTTGATAAAAACGGTCTCTTGGGATGAGGAAATCAACATAATTGTGTTTACATGGTTACTTTATCTGAACTCACTGGCGTTCACACTCTTCCAAGAGCTTAAGAATGCAAGCAAAGCGAAGATATGGAATGCGGTTTTTGAGAGTAGGACCAAACGAACCATCAATAACTTTGTCTGAGTATCGAGCGGAGACGAGCTAATAATACGGTTGCGAAGTCAATACCGGAAGAAATCATTACCGTTCTTCAATGGTGCTCTTTTCTATGGTCAAATTTAACTAGAGTGTTTTCAGAGTACATGTATATACCCTGCACAACACGCTAAATCTAATGATGGTCGGCAGTTAACAGAATTTCCTCGGACTTTAATTTAAGCCGGCTCGTATACCGGTCTTTTGTCACATTTCTATTTCGGGCTCAAATCGCTTTTGAAACCTTTTATATTTTTCGTCCTCGATTTTCTGAAGCTCATGCTATTTGTAAAAATAAGCTTCCTCTTTCAGCGATGGTGGAGGCGATTAAAGCTGTATATTTTCAGGGTCGCGTTAACGCCAGGTTATCAGCGACACTTTCTTGTGACTGTTTGGAAAACGGTGTCGGGATAATGCAATGTGCACAAAACTGGGGAACCGACAATAATAATCCGAGTGCATCATGACTTTGTATAGTTCGATTGCTATGCTTAATATTTAAGTTTTGTAACATCTGCAAAATAAATAATTAGAAATAATGTAAAATTAAATTCACATTGTATTCTAATATAGTTTCCAAACTTAGATATGTATCTTTGAGTACATACACGATCTCAGAGTCCTGGACATAGAAATGTTTTAATAAAGCGTCGGTCTGAATGTCTAAGATGTAATAAATTCTATTGAGCAGCGAAGTATTATTTTGTGTGTATATTATTGCTATAACCGTACGTCATGAGATGGGGTACAGGAAAGGGAACTTCCATGACATGGCATGAGCCTTGTGGGCCTTGAGCGAAACATCTATTAAATATCTATGGAAATTTAGGGATTAAACCATGAGGCTCGCATCTCGATACAGCCTGTTTGGCATGTGTATGCCATAAGCACTAGACCTTTACACGGTCTTTCAATGGAATCAATACTATCGAGACTTGGGGTATAAATCAAAATCGATACAAGACAACAAGTCGTCCGTA